>NC_009412.2:5000-380000 GCF_000002875.2 Leishmania infantum JPCM5 | reverse complement strand
AAAACGGGTCGCGCAAGCACACCACGGCAGCGCTGGATCTTCGTGTCGGTGATGCTCACGTTCCTGCGTGCGCCCTGCTGGCTGTTCACGCGTGCACACGGACGAGAAAAAGGGCAAGCCACGATGGAAGCACGCGGCCCGTCGAGCACTTTGCATGAGCGATGTGAGGGATAGGAGAGAGAGATGATTGATCAAGCGGGGGTGAAGCAGCCCCAATGGACTTTATCCCATCAATAAAAGGTGAAACATCGGCGCCTGTGCTGGAAGCGACGAGCGCAGCGGGGCCGGAATGACATACGCCCACGTGCCTGCGCCACCACACCCTGGCAAAGGAGTGATGAACCCGCGGAACACCGATGGCCGTACGCCTCCCTATGCATCATTTCGCTGGCTCCCTCAGCTGACAGCTTCAGCTAACGCATTCTCGGCACAGGCATCTCGCCCGTGCCAGGGTGCACCAGCACCTGGCCACACACACACACACCGTGTGCCACGCAGTCACACGTGGCGTTGCGCGCTCGGTTTTATGCCTCGGATTGGAAAATGAAGGACAATGGGGAATCAAAGAAGGAAATCAGTCTTGGCACAGTGACAACGCCGGGGCACGGCAGCAGCGCGCGCGGCGGCGCCATGGCTATGTGTGGACGGTGAGGACGGCGCTCAGCGCAGCCCCGACCGCAGCACACACGCTCGCGCGGCGCGCCGGCACCGGTGGAGGAGTGGGTCAGTCAGCAAAAGCAAACCGTGAGCGCGGTGCGCCAGTGTGGCCGCGCCCGCATGCACGCCGCCTACCGGTCCAGGATCGTGATCGACACGTCCACGCCCGACTCCATCGTGAAGCTCGTGATCTTCTTCACCTGCTCCGTCGGCGCGTGAAGGTCAATGATGCGCTTGTAGATCTTCAGCTCGAACGTGTCCCACGTGTTCGTACCGTTACCGCAAGGCGTCTTGCGGGTCGTGATCTTCAGCGTGCGCGTCGGCAGACGCACCGGACCGTGGATCGTCACCTTCTCGTCGCGCGCGCGCGTCAGCAGCTGCGACGTCACAGACTCCACAGCCTTCGCGTTGCGCGACGTGATCGTCAGACGCACCGTCTGGCCCTCCGCGGGCGCCGCCTGGTTCTTCTTCGGGTAGTCCATTTTGAACGTAATCAAGTGCCAAGGAATCTGCACGTGTGTGGTCGCAGGGCAGGGCAGGGCAGGGCAGGGGGGAGGGAGGAGCTCATTCGATGTGTGTGCGTGCGTTCAGGTAGCACGCAATGCAAGCCGAGAGAAGGCGAGGAGGTGCGGCAGAAGCAGCGAGGAGAGGGAGAGGGAGAGAGGCGTGAAGAGACATATGCGCTGCGGAAGGAGAGATGGGCAGCAGCGGCGGAGGAGGGTGGGGCTGCGAGGAACGAGGCGACGGCTTCCGAGTCCCACCGCCCAACGAACGAAGCGGCGGAGAGGGTGGAGAGAAAAAAAAAACATCCGAGATGTATAAGATCAAAGAACGTGTGAAAGTTGAAGGCCTGCTGTACTGGCGAAGGGCAGGGAAAGGGGATGCAGGAGTACGCGTCGGCGAATTTGAGGCACACGCGCAGGCGGGCTGCTCATGCAAGCAACCCACATTTTGCGAGGGCACAGTGGAATTTTGTTCAAGCTCATCCACTCCCAATCACCGCAACGTCTCTCGCCAGATCTTCTGCCCTCCTCGTGGCACAGCCCCTAACTCTCGACGCTGCACGCCTGAGTCTCCGTCATGGTCTGTTTCGAGTGTCGTCTGTATGTCAGGCTTCTGTAAACGGGAAACATGTAGGCGCGCTCACGGCAGCGACAGCAGCATGAGGCACACAGATCAGCGAGCTGCTATCACAGCTTCCAGTCCGCACCTCTCACGTAGTTCGCTGCGGCGCAACCTTGTGCCTCGCGCGCTCCATAGACGCGGTTCCTTCGGCCACGCTGCCGCGGCCACCGTGCCTTCAAGACGGTGTGTTGTGCTCCGATCCCCCCTCCATCAAGCGGCACACAGGCAGTCCTCTTCGGTCCCGTCCGCCACTCTCTGCGGAAGACGATGCCGACAAGTCCGGTATATATATATATCGAGAAGCGCACGCAGGGCCGGTAGAGCTCTCGCCCACCGCTGTCGCGTCCTTCACATGGCGGTGGTTGACCATCGAAGTGTCCTTGAGTGCATGTGCGCGCATGGTTTACCGCCGTCTCCATCGTTTTTCTCCTCCGTCCCAGCAGCAGCTGGACCAGGCGATCTAGGTCAGAGTTTTGATCGCCAGGTCACGTGACATCACCGGATGTGGCGACAAAACGTGACGCACATCAGTGACCGAAGGGCCACCATGGCTGCCGTCGGCAGAGACTGGAGAGGCGGAGCCAGTGGCAGTGGCAGCGGCAGCGGGCACCGCCTCCATCGGTCGAACGAACTCGTGCATGATCTCTGCTTCGCGGATGCCAGCGCCGTCGTTGCACGGCCCTTCAGTGGCACCGTCGACGCGGGTGCAATCTAGCAGTGTGCTGCAGACCCATTTCCATTGTTGGTGCCGCGATGTGGCCTGCGCAAGATTGTTGTTGTACAGCTCCTCCGCCAGCTTCGACAGCGGCAGCGTGTCCCATGGGGTTGCCCTCAGCGCGTGCGCGATGCGTAGGGCATGAATGTACACCATCCGCTCCGCGCCTTTGCGGGTGAAGCAACGACCGAGTGCGACGCGACGCCCGTACACCGCCTGGTCAAACGGGAGCTCCATCCAGAAGTTGTTGGCGATTCGACGAGCGGCTCCGCGATAGTGTTGCGGCCCGGCGTAGTGGAACAGGTATTCGCCCGGTCGCCGCTGCCCGATTCGCCAGCCGAACGCGTACTGCGCGAACTCCTCGAACAGGATCTGCGAAAGGTCGAACACGGAACGCACGTGCAGCCGCTTTGCTTCGTCATTCAGTGCGTGCAGGTCAGGCGCCACGTCGAATATGTCAGCGTCTGTTAGCATGATCTGCCACACCTCCTGGTAGGGAGGTATTCTCGTGGCTGACAACATCGGCACATCGCGGTACGCGGGAGGGGACCGCAGCCGTGAATGCGGCGGCGGCGGCGGCGGCCCCAGCGCGGTCTCCGCCTCTGTGCTCGACGCGCGCTCCAGCCGCTTCTTGTACAGATACGATGATGGCATGATAAGACCGAGGGACTCGCGCACCTCCATCATGCGCTGCCACCGCGGCTGCTCCATGCATACCTCGGGCACGACATCCAGCGCGCACAACACATCGACGGCGTGAAGGGTGCACAAAATAATGGAGGACTCGGGCGTCGACGCGATGGAGTACCCACCGCGCACACCGTACCGCTCTGGCAGGGGCAGATACACGGTGGAGCGATACTGACTATCCTTGCAATACACGTAGCAGAAGATGGCGCTCTCGTACGGGTGCTGGGCCGCCACCATGAAGGAGCGGAGGCATGGGCCGGCGAGCGAAAGCAGCTCTTTATATTCGAGACTGCCTATGATGTCGACCTCGACAAGGTGATTGCGAAACGTGTGGACAACCATGCGATTCAGATGAAGCAACTTCTCCACTACGTTTCGCTCAGAACGCCGGGCTCGGAGCTTGCTTATGCTGCGAAACCACTCTTTCAGCGGCTTCGGCAAATTCGCGGTCTTCACATCAACGGTGGCTGGGTCGATGGGTTCGGCGGCTATGAGGCGCCCCCAGCGCAAACATGCGTCGTAGTACATCGCCTGCTCGCGAGGGGTATCGTACACGTGAAGACCGAACCACTGCAGAAGAAGTTCCGCGTGCATCGCGCACAAGTCCCGTGCTCCCTCTTGCGTCGTTGCCTTGCCTACTGCGGGGACCGGGATCCCAGGAATGTCAAGCCACATTGTGTACCACGTTTTGAGCTTCACACTCACCTTTAAGGGCTGTTGCTGCCACACGTTTGTGTCCTCCTCTGCCGCCCGCGTCTGGATGCTGGAGTCCAAGTCGTGCCCCGTCCGGCGCTCCAGATACCTGCTCACACGCGCCACCGCGCCCGGGTCACGTAGGCAGCGACTGCTCGGCGTCTCCTTCTCGTGCCACCAACTCTCGCAGTCGTCCTCCACCAGATCAAAGGCGCCGCCCTCCGTCTCGTCCACCATTGCGCGCGCCGACTTGGAGTGGATGCTAAACAGCATCCGCTCGTACGCGAGCACTTTCGGCACGGACGGCGCGTGAGCGCCCTGCGCTTCTCGATAACCGCGATTGCTTACAGATCCGGCGGCGGCAGCGGCAGCGCCGGAACCCGTGCCGCCGGGCACCACCTCTGGCTGCAGAATCTGCACCTCGTTCGCAGAGATGACAACGCTGTCCATTTCGCCCAGTTCATCGTCATCGTCTTCGTCTAAAAGCGGGCGATTGTGCGTTAAGATCGTCGACTGGAGAGTGGCGAGCTCATCAAGGGCTACACGAATGAACCACTCGGCGCCATATCGAGGCTTGACTATATCCCAGCGGCGTGCGGAACGGCGAAGGAGGCCCTTACCAGGCCGTGCACTTCCGCGTTGAGTTGCTGCACCGGGCGTGGTGCTCGCCCCGCCGTCTCCCCCGTGATTCGTCAGCGCCGAAGAGGTCTGCAATGGCTGAAAAGACCGCGTCTTACCAGCTGCTTGGATGACCTCAGCAGAGGTGGCAGCGGGCAGGAAGACGCCGAGAGGCAGGTGCACTGACGACAGCTCCAGCGGCTCGGCTGTGACCTCAGGGGCTGTGCGACCTTCCGCCTGGGCTTGTAGCACGCGCTGATGCTGACGCTGCTCCGACGTGAAGAGAGGGATGTTTAATGCGTCGAGGCACCGCTCTGCGTGCATGCACGCCGCCAGTACTGCCAGCTTCGCTTCCATCGCGAGACCTGTGACCGTAATCGCTTGGCGCGAGATCTTCGCGTCCACGAGGACGTCCACGGGAATGTCAAAGGAAGAGATCCACACGTTTCTCACGAGCGCGGGTCCGATATGATCCGCGTATTCGGCTCTCTCGACAGCATTCAGCAGTCGCGGATTGGTCTCGACGCCGAAGCTTCTGCCGCTGCCACCGCTGCCAAAGAGCATCGACGTGCACCCTTCCAATGGCCGCGAGACGCGCTGGATGTAGTTTTTTATTCGCGACTGGGAGAACGTATCGACTTGAGAGAGGCGCACCAGTGCACAACGACTGCTTTCGGCGATATGCGAGTTGGCCGTTGGGGGTGATGAAGAACCAGCCTCGCAAATCGCGGCACGTAGCACCGCCGAGCGCTGCATCACGCCACCGCCATGCGCAGCACGTCGCCCACAGAAGATGCTGCTTAGCGTTGGCGCCCCCACGATATTGAGGGCGCGTGAGCGTCTCCATTCCCCGCATTGCAGCCGCAGAATGTGCAGCAGCGTCTGAGTGCGGCATGGATACTGCCTTGACGACTGCATTCTTTTCATGTTTTGCGTTTTGCTAGATTTCGTTTCTGCTTTGTGTTTGCGCGTACTGGATGCATGCGTGTGCTATCCAGTTTCGGGGGGTGAGAGTGTGCCCGCACTTCCAACGACAGGCCGAGCTAAGTATCTTCGAATGTGAGGGGGAGAAGAGAGGGTGGAGTACGGAGGAGTGGTGATGGAGCACGAGACACAGCAAATGAGAGAAGAGGAAATGGGGAACGCGAAAGAAGGTACGCGCAGGTACGGTACTGCCCGCGCGTCGAGCGCATCCGACACGCAAGCCTAAGCGGCACACACTTGCATGCGCGCACCCGCCAGAGAAGCTGACTCATACATATGTGTCGGTTGCATGTGTGTTTGTCCTACCTTCCTTTGTCGTTGCACTGCGTTGGTGAAAGTTCCGCAAAGAGTCGGAACAGGGCCCTTGAAGCACAACAATAGCGATAAGGAATGGAACCCTAATACTAGGTGGTGTCGGTGTGTGCTCGTGCGTTCTCGCTTTAGAGGGGGTGAACTCGCTTAGATGTGGGACCCTGTGCACGTCCGCCTCTCGTGCCTCCCCCTCCTCTTCCTCCCTCACCTCTACACGGACGTCTACTTTCTTCATGTGCGCAGGCGTGGCACAAGACGGTCGGCGTACCTGGCGCAGCCTCTATTGCCCACCGCGCTCCCTCATCCCACCCCAGGGCAACCACCTGTGTACTCCTTTCTCCACATCTCGCTTGTTACATCACTACAAGAGCAACAGCGAAGAGCACCTTCGGTTCTCCTCAGCGAGGAATCCACCCCTCTCGTCTGCGACCATTCGAGTCGTACAAAATACGATTGCATGCATGAAGATGCGCCAAACTCGACCACCTCTCTCTCTCTGTGCATCGACTTGATGTGTGCGCGCGCACACGCATGCGAGCGAGAGGGTTGACAAGAAGAACCGCTAGTCCCCGCAATCCCCCCCACCCCACCTCGCCTCCACCTACCGTGCACGTGTTGCGTTCACGATTTCATTGAAGCGGCCAAATCACTTTGTATAGAACGACATCTATGCAGTTCTCAAGCCCACAGGCGCACGCACAGCGGTGGGGGGGGGAGTCGGTAAGACGAAACGGTAGCACACGAAGAAAGGAAAGACAAAGGCGATGGAGGGGGGTCCGATGGACGGGATTGCGTGGCTGTGTGTATGTTTGTCGAGAGGCGCAGTAGCAGCCCCCAGCCCACAGTCGCGGCTAACAAACCGATAGGCATATATATATATATATATATACATACAGGCAGAGCGGGAGGGGGGCCGTTCGAATGCGGAGGGCGCGCGTTCGGGTGGGGTGCGGAGAGGAGGAGAGGGACAGAGTGGTGAGGAAGACCACATACGCCGATGAGAGCGAGAGAGGGGGAGAGGGGGCCAGAAACAGCGAACCGTAAAGCGAGAGTGAAACCCGCAGAGCTGGAAGATGAAAAAGGAGGGGTGGGGGTGGGGGCGAGAGGGCCACGAAAGACCCGTCGGAGCTGGCCCTATCACGCCTGTGCAGCGCCC
The DNA here is from genome assembly GCF_000002875.2 of Leishmania infantum JPCM5. Lineage (NCBI taxonomy): Eukaryota > Euglenozoa > Kinetoplastea > Trypanosomatida > Trypanosomatidae > Leishmania > Leishmania infantum. The sequence goes on along the minus strand of NC_009412.2, from coordinate 373,050 downwards.
ACAGAGAGAGGGGGGCATGCGCACAGGTCTCAGCGCATCCCTCTTGCGTCCAACACGGACGGAAAGGTCGCAGGGTGCAGAAAAGGAATAACAGCCGGGAAGAGGAAGGGGGAGGTAGAACGCAGATAGGCGACAGCAAAGAATTGTGGGGAGGAGGATGGGGTGCGATACACGGCGGTGTGAGAAGGAGATGCACAACTCTCACACAAGGAATAAGAAGAACAGAACCAGAAAGTTGGAAGCAGCACCTGGACAAAACGTCAGAGGGGACTTCGATACATTAAACGAAGAAGTGAAGCTCTCCCTTTTCGACTTTGCAAGAAGGCGGTAATCATACCACATCAGCCCGGCACGACATCGACTTCACAGAGCAGGACAAGAGGGAAAGCCAAGGTTTAGGAAACCGAGCCACACCAACATAAGTGTTACAACGCCACATGAGAGATGGATCGAACGCATCTCAGACCACCATGCACACACGTGCGCGCACAGCTACGTTTCCGTGTAAGCCCACAAAATCCGCTCACGAGGAAAAACAAAAGGGAGTGCGTCGCCGTCATCTTCAACCGATGATCGCTCACCGCTTACGGCATTGTGCGGGTCTTCACATTTCCCGTCAATGCTTGCTCGTCTTCGCCTCTCCTCCCTCGCTTCCCTTCCCTGCCGTTCGCTAGCGTGCGCTCACTCCGTGTGCCGGCGGCCTCTTAAAGTGCCGCTCTGCGCAAGAGATGCCGCAGAAGTCAGAAAGAGGCGCGACGGAGGAGAGGCAGCGCGCGGCCATGGCGGAAAAGATGGGCAGGCGCGCGTGGGAAAGACAGCTTCGCACAGGCAGAGAGAGAATGAGGAGCGGGGTAATGCGGAATGCTGCGGCGGCGAAAGCGTCACGGCACACGTGTGCGGTGCCTCCCCCCTCGCCTTCGTGCTACGTCATGTATCGCCGCCGTTGTTGTTGCTGCAGTCACTTCTTTTCTTCTTTCTGCTTACAGATGAAGCCACGAGTCCGGATGACGAGGAAACACACACGCACGCATGGTATCACAGGGGAGTGTGCAGTGCTCGCTCTGTGTGGGTAAGCCAAGGATCGGCACACTAAGATGAAAAGAAGTAGATGAAGCGGTCACTGCGGCAGCATCACCGCTAACACGAATAGTTGTGCGTGTGGGGAGTGGTCTCGTGTGTGTGTGTGGGGGGGGGGGCATACAAACAGCTTCAGGTAATGAAGGTCAGGCGAGAGGGAAAATTAAGTTGAGGGAGAAGACGCCCATGAATCGCCATGGAAAAGGTTTAGATTGGTTGCCTCCGCCACAAACTCACCCCGAGTGAAGCTGCACGTGAAGCAGGCCCGGAGCAAGGTCTACGCGCATCTGTCCGCGAGCATCCGCACCTACAAAGACGGATACCATCGGTATTTGACACGTGAGTGGGCGTTACCTCCCTGAAAGCACCAGCTTCTTATGTTGCGGGAACGCTCTGCCTTTTCCTCTCTTCGTCCTCAATGGGCGTGCCTCAGTCATATTGGGAACGGGACACACACACGCACATACATGCACCACGTACGAACGACGCGCTCGCATACACAATAAAAAACGAGATAGGGCCTCACATGTGCAAAGAAGCACAAACCCCGAGAGACGCGGAGACACTGACACACACAAATCCTTCAGATGACGAGGCCACCATGAACCGCGCAGGGACCCGATCGCGGATGGCCTCCGAGCGTGCGAACGAAATGCGAGCGGAGAGAAGACGGGGAGGTCAGCAACAGTGATGCCCGTTGATGTCCTGCGTCTCAGGCCGTGAAAAGCACACACGCACACACACACTTGTGATCATCACACAGTGCGGCACACACTGAAGGATAACACCGCGACGGGAGGGGAAAGCCAATCGCAAGGCAACAACAAGAAAGAAAAAAAAACGAAATGGCCATGCAGATAACTCGCCATCTCATGTGGCGGTGTTGTGGGGGTAGGGGGAAGGGGAGGGATGACCGAAGTACGTGAAAGCAAAGCAAGAAGAGAGCTGAAGAGAGTGGGGGGAAGGTACACGCATATGCACGTATGTGTGCATATGTGTACAGTTGAGGGGCGGGAGGGAGCTTGCTTCCCTTTGTGGGGGGGTAGAGACAGGTTTTCCCTTTCCCTTTTCCCCCTCCCGGTTTGGGGGGAAGGAGACCAAAAGGGAGGCGCCTTTTCCACCAACCGGCGGAAAAAAAAAGGGAAGGAGAGGCCTTCCTCCTTTCGGGGAAAAAAGGCCGAGGGGGAAAAAACCCGTCCCCCGGGGCCCCCGCCCTTGTGTGGAGAGGAGAAATTTGGGGGGGGCCCCCGGGGGGAGGGCCGACCCAAAATATAGAGAGAAAGCGGGGGCCCCCCAAAAAGGGGTCCCAAACCAGCAGCGGCGGTGCTTGGGAGGGAGTTGGCGGGGGGGGCACCACGTGCCTGCCATCCCACCTCTCAAATCCAGTCCTCGTCCACCGCGAAGCCAAAGTCGCGACCCTTGCAGCACGTGTATGGCGCCACAAGGGACCAAATGTACACGAAAATCGCCGCCCAGACCGTCGACAAGCGCACCCAGAAGGCGATGTTGATACTCTTCGACAAGCCGTCCTCACCAGCGCCGCTGACGTGCCAGGAGCTGCCTAGCATCGCCAGGTACATGGAGCCAAAGATCATGATGGTGTAGAAGAACATGTAGTGTGACAGGTGGCCAGTTTCCTCGGGGTTCTCGGCCTCGCCGTCCTCGTTCTGGCCGATGTTCAGCGACGCACCACTACCACCGGCAGCCACAACACTGTAGAGCAGTGTAAAGCACGTGAGCAGCATCGTGAAGATAGTCTGTAAAATCGAGTACGTAGTGCTGCTCGGGCGTGTGGCCATGCGGTTGCAGTGTTCGTTGTCTGTCGTGCGCAGCGTGAAGAGCAGGATGCAGCTGGTGTAGAGAAAGACAATGCTGCTCGGCACAATGGAGCCATGCGGAACGTAAATGGACAGGATAAAGTAAATGAACGCGCCCACGGTGACGCTCGTGATGATGCACGCGTTGGAGTTGCAGTCCGAGTGCGGGACAAAGATCACGAACGAAGCGACGATGACGGCAATGGCGAGGACGAAGCTGCCGACAGCGATGACGAGGAGGTACCACATCCACTTGGGGTTGCCGTCTGCGCGCTCGATCCAGTCGTCGCTCCACTGGTACGAGAAGTCGACGAGGAAGACGACGTTCATCAGCAGGTACAAGCCGGAGCAGACGAGACACACATAGGCGTACACAGAGAAGAAGCCGTTGGGAATGAAGAATGTCACAATGCAGAGGACCACCAGCAGCACCGTCTTGGCTGTGAAGAAGCTGCGCTGCAGCTCGGCGAGGTCTCTGCTTCGGATGCAGCACGTCAGGTCAGACACGCTGATCAAGTGGATGCCGAAGAAGGCTGTGAGCGCGAAGCTTACGCGGTAGATGAGCATTTCCGCCGCGCACGCGGCTTGGACAGCGCCGCCTTTGCTGCTCATGGCACACCCTTTTTCGAGCATCGGGATCTTATCCAGCAAGGAGCTCATCAGCCCGCGCGCCATCAGCGAAAAAAGAAGTGCTACAAACAGGTACATGGCGTATTTGAGCCGCACAATCAGACCAGGGGACAAGTCCTCGTCGACATCCACGCCGCGGAAGCGCCGACGACTGAGCACTCCATCCTCGTCGTCGCTCATGGTCGCGCACGTTCACAGATGACAACGAAAAGTGAGAGAGAGGGGAGAGAATGAAAAATCGCAGGACAAGGAAGCTTGCGCTGGCAGCCGGAGAAACAGCTCCGTTTGTGGATGCACGTTCACAGCAGGCTCGCGGAGGGTGACCTCCGCGTGCGGTGGAAAGAAGCAAACAGCGAGGCGCGAGAGAAGAAAGAGAGGAGGGAGGGAGGGAATCGAGTAGAGAGCAAGCGCGCGAGCAGGGAAGTTGCAGCAGGAAGGTGGGGGAGGGGTGGCGGGTTCTCTCGCTCACCAAAGCGAAAAAAAGGGAGACGAAGAGCGACAAACGGAAGCCGCGCGTGAGAGCAAGGCAGCCTACGCCGAGCACCCGCCAGTGCCCTCTTGCTGTGTGCCGAGTTTACGGCAGCTGCCCGCGCAATAGACGGCAGCACGAGGTCGCCGGGAGAATCGGAGTTGAAGCCCACCAGACCCACTACGGTGCTTTCACCCGTTGCACCTGGTCTGCAAGTACCCTACACCTAGCATGCATCCAAAAGCCCCGGTGGAACACAAAGGAAGGGGCTGCGTTGAAAATGGCGAAGAGGAGTGAGTTGTCACAACTGCAGTCAAGAACAGCGCGACATGACGTGTGGATGTATGCTCGTCGATGCTTGCCAATAGATTGGTTCGAGGGAGAGGGGAGAGAAAGAACGCAGCGCACTCTAATGGCTCTTCTGCTAGCTGCATGCGCTTTACAGCATTCCTCCGCATCTTGGAGAAGAAACATTTCGCCGCGCCTTCGCTACGCTCGCGGGTCGCATTCAGGCGTTAAGCATACGTGTGGTCAGGGTCAGACCTCGCCCCCCCCCCACACACACACAGTTGCACTCACCGATGGGGGCGTAGCAGCTCTGAATTCAGATCGGGTTCATCTGTGTGTGTGTGCGCGTCGCACACGGCAGCGGTCCGCCCAGCGTCGAGGTGAGCAAAGAGTGCAGGAGAGACAGCGTAAGCGGTGGCGTGTGCGCTGCCCGACGTTAGCTGCATAGTTGCTTGCTTTTGGGCCCGTAAGGTTGCAGTGCATGGGGGGAGGGTAGCGGGATACGCTTGGGCACCGGTCTAGACTCTATGCAGTGGCCCTTCCTCCATAGCTGCGCTTGAAGCTGCCCATCCAGCGGTCAGCGATGAAGGGCGAAAGAATATTGAGGAAGGTTTGTCACCGCCTAGACCGCGTTGTGGCAATCGCGTGGGCGGCCTTCGCCGGCCGAACCTTGCGGATGCACGGCTGCCATTCATCGAAGGGCGCCTGCTGGCGGAAATAACGCCGACGTCACTGTACAAGAGGCGCGCCACCCCGCAAATCGCTTTTCGTAAAAGTGCTTGATGGCCTGATCCAGAAATGCCTTTGTAATGCTGCGGGCTGTGGGAATCCCCCTCCCCGCTGCTAGGTGCAGTGGAGTGGTGTGCTTCACGTGTAAAGGTCACTGGCCCGCGTCGGGCAGCACCACCGGTGAAGGCCCCTGCATACGCCGCTTTTGGCACCCCTAGCACCGTCGACTCTCGGGCGGCGCTTTCCTGTGCGGCTACGGCCTCCTGCGTTAGCTGCAGGCCATAGCCCAGGTACCGCTTGAACGTGCCTGCTCGTGCACGGCGTGCAACCTGCATGAGGTCTGCTTTGGGCACACTGTTCGCCACTTCCCCTCACCCCTCAAGGTAGGGTGCCGCGCCCTTCCAGATGGAGGAAACGGCTTCCGCTGGGTTCGCGCGGGGTCCGCTTGAGCTCGCCACGTCCGCGAAGAGGTGCTGCGTTAGACTCCGACGCGCCACCAGTTTCAGCGGCAGTGAAGCGTCCTCTCGCTGCAATCGCGCCCCTATCGCATGGCTCCCCCGTAGAACGCCGCACTCTTTCCATAGCGGGTCTTGATGCGCGCTGAAGCTGCCGGCGGATTCTCTGAAAGCTTTGAAACCTCCACACCGCTCACCAAAAGTGTCCACACGTCACCCCGCTCTCGCTGCGCAGCGCCACGTCAGCGTCGAAAAGAGCACCGCGCCAGCGTAGCTGCGGGAGAACCTCCGCGATATGCACAACTGGCGCGTCTCTCCTTTGTTCGACCCCTCAGCGTGGGGTGCTTGAGAGAGGTATGCAACGGGAGGGGGGGGGGTGCGTGCTCAAGGGCATCACGGCCTGGATGGTCCAGGAGTGAGCTCGAGGGAAACGGGTATCAAAGAAAAGCGGGAGCTGGGGAGGATGCCGGGAAGAGGTGCACGTACCTGTGTTTCTGCGCGTGAAAAGTAAAAGGGAGAGCTTGCAGCAATGCCAACAAAACGCAAAACCAACCGAGTACGCGAATGAGCCAATGGCAGAAGCGCATGCAGGCAAGCAGGAGCGCAGTGGGCATGCCGTCCCATGCTGCAGAGAGCACAACAGCAGGAGCAGCACAATAGAGAAAAAAACGGGATCGTGTGTAGAGGTGCGCCCGTGTTGAGTGTCGAAGGGTGGACAGCGCAAAAAAAAAAATGCTGCCGCGCAACTACGCGGCTGCGGTTGTGGAGAGCACATCAGCTCCACCCGACAACGGCGTGAGAACGAGAAGAATGCCATGTGAGCCGGTGTGGTGGTCAGTGTTCGTACAAAGCCCCCTCCTCCCCCTCTCCCTTTCAGCCAAACCCCGCAAGATGCCGCCAAAGGGTGGAGGGTGTGTGTGTGATCACTGAGCATGCGTCGTATTCTTGGTCGCCAGCACGGCAACTGAGGCGGCAGCAAGCGTGCCGTAGAGCACGCACATTAGCGGCGACGACAGCCTTTCCGCGCTGCCTTCAGCGATGCGGGCAGCATAGTATTGGCAGGCTAAGACGGCAACCTGTGCACACAACAGCGAGGCGCGCGACGAGACTTGCTCCACAGAATTGTGTGGCAATGCTGCCCTGGCATTTGGTGCCAGTGCGGTGTACACCATGGCCGCGGTCAGTCCCAGAGATATGATGGGGTACATGACGAACGCCCACGACGCGGCGGTGCCGTCCGGGACGCCGAAAAGGTTGAAGTGCACTGGAACCTGACCTGTGATAGACCGCACTTTGGTAAGGTAGTGCCCCACGCTCAGCATGGCCCCTGCACCGGCCACCGCCAAGAACGCCCGCTGTGACCACAACATGTACGATTGCAAGACAAGTACCAAGAAGAAGTATTGAGCGAGGGTGCGCACGGGTGCTTGTGGAAGTGTGCGTGCTGCACGGCTTTGCCTCGCTCCTGCGTGCAACGGCAACGTTCTGCGCGGTGCTTACGTGTCGCCCTCACGCTGCTCATCACACAGGAGTTCACGCAGGAAGGGAGGGAAGGGAGGGATGGGGGGAGCCAAGTAAAGGACAAGGACAGAGAGGGCGAGCGGAAGTGCGGCACACGCGGGTCGACTATTACACTTTCTTGTTCCTCCATCCCTTCTCCTCTCGCGCGTGGTTGATCCAGGGGAGAGGGGGCGACAAGGAAAAACGAGGCGGTGGTGCGCAAGCGCACTGAGACACACCCTCGCGCGCACGCCACTCACAGTGAGCAAGGGTCGCAGACAAGCCCGGCAGAAAAGAAGCGCGATGCCATGGCCAAGCCTCGGCATCAACACTGTCTGCCCAGCGCGGCCGGAGGAGTGCACGATGCACATTTGCACCCACCACTTGTCGCAGTCCTCTCTGTGCATGTGCCTCTCTCTCTCTCCCCCTTGCATTGCTACCCATACATGAGTGCGGTGCGTCCAGTGTCCGTTGATTGTCTTGTTCCGTTTCGCGTTTTGAGCTCGCTTGCTGTTGCACTGCACACATGCTGGCGTATTCTCCGCGTTGTATGTTGACGAAGGCAAGTGCTAAAGGAAAAGATTGCGTGTCAGGAGTTTCTCCTGGAGAAGAGAAAGAAACGGAGAAGACTGTGCACGCCGGTCCGATGCGCGAATCGGTACGGGACACGGGCGCGGCACACGAAATAGCGCGGCGCAGAAGTCCACCTGCAAAGCCGTGTGCGAGAGAGGGAAGAGCAATGCGGCTAGTCACCAGCACCTATGTCCGCTGTCGCCGTCAGCACCCGTGCAACATGCACATCATCCGTGTGGGGCACAGCAGCACGAGCAAGGGTGGAGGAGGGTGGCAAGGCAGGCAGAATGATGTCTCTCTAGGTGTACGTCAATGTTCACACATGTACGACATCTCTGTGCACCGCCTCGGCACCTCTTTCTTCCGATCGTTCTCCCGCCCATCACTATCCATCCCACGTACATGCATATATATATATATATGTATATATAGAAATCGCGAATCCTCTGAGTTTTACCTTGTCTTGTGGGCGAGGGAGGGAGGGAGGGTGGAGGGAGGGGGGGGGGGTAGGCGATATAGAAGAATGGAAAAGATCCATCACGAAACATGATAAAGGAAAAACGGAAATAAGTGGACGTAAGAGAAATGACAGCAAACAACATGACGAGAGGCAGTGGGAGAGGTGAAGCTAAAATAACGAGACACACACTCACGCACACACCGACACAATCTGCGCGTACCGAGAGAAGGGGGAGGCGGCGGTGGTCGTGGTGGTGGTGATAAGGCAAACAGAGAAGACAATGGGGGGGAGAGAAAAGTGATGGCTACGCAGATAAGTTCGAAGAGAAAACGCAGATGAACGCCACAAACTAAAATGAGCAACACTGAGCACGCGCGTGCAAGCACACGAAACATACGAGGCGCAAGCGAAGAGAAGAAAAAGGGGGGATACTCACGCGGACACACACACACAGCTACACGCACGCACACGTGCCAACGCGCCGAGACACAAAGGTACATAGGCAGAGACGGAGACAGAGAGCACTACCGCTAGCGCGCTGGGGAAGGGCGGGCAAACAACGGATCATTTTGGGATCGAACAGCAAAAGGCGAGGAAGCGCGAGCAGGAGGCGGGCGTGAGGTGATGGTGGTGGTGGGGGGGAGGGTATAGTCAAGGAGAGGTAAGGCAGGGAAGAGGAGACGGTTGACTGCTAGAGAAAAGGAGAAAAGGGAATGGCTATCCTACGTAAACGAGAAAAAGTGAAAGAGAACAACGAAAAAAAAGAGTTTTGTAGCGGTCTCCCATCTGCCCACCTACTCCTTGCATCCGTCCCCTGCCGGCCGGGCCGCGGGGCCATCTGTCCTCGTCGCGATCAACTCTTTTTGGTGACATGATGCTCTAACTGACAGTCTCCGTCCTCTGCGCGTGAGTGCGTATGTGAGGTCGGGCCCGTATCGCACTGGGTGTGCGAGAGGAAGTGGTGTCGTGTGTCTTGCAACTTTGCTTCATCTTGCCTCCTTCCCGCCCACAACGGAGCGGTTCCGTCTCCCATTCGGGGGTGGAGGGGGTGGGGTGGGGGGGGGGGGCTTCTCCACCCCTTGCCGCGATTACGGCCCCTCCCCCTCCCCTCTCCTACGCCCTGCGCCCACACACACGTCTGTCCGTGTCTGTGTGTGCGTGGGTGCTCATTTGCACAACGGCACATTTCCGCCGCTCATGAAAGTCTGCGTGTTGGTCGGTGTGCTCACATAACAAAAAAAGGAAAGGGGGCAAAGTCGCGGCAGAGCAATGTAGACGGCACCCAAGAGCGTGGGAGGGAGAACAAGAAGGTGGGAGGAGAGAAGGAGAGGAGGGGGCTTGAAAAGCGGAGAACACGGAGAGAGAAAGAGATAGGCGTGTCCGTCTTGTATCACCGTTCACAAGGAACGCGTAGGAAAAGGAGAGCGACAGAAACGAACACACTAAAAGGTAGAAGCGGAAGGGAGAGCGTGAGGCCACTGGCACGAAGCGCTTCAGTAAATCACGAAAAAGAAAGCGCTTGGCAAGCGATACGACGCAGCGGGGCATGTACGCGTGTATGGTACGGGTCTGTCTGTGGCTGCCTGTCTGTGTCGCCGAAGCACGCAACAAGAAGCACAAAACGGCATCGCACATCCCCGAGCACATAAGCTGGACCAAAAAAAAAACTGGCATCGCAAGAAGCGGCTACGCCTGCCGAAGGGCGAACGTGCTGTGGTGTAAAAGAAGTCGAGGGAACGTGTGTGTGTGTGTGTGTGTGTGTGTGCGTGAAGGGGGAGGAGGGAGGGCACGTGCAATCTTTAGGCGAGAGGTCTCTCTGCGCGCCCTTACACACCGTGGCCGGACATCAGCGGACCCGGGTTGTGGCCGCTGAGGTCCTCATGGCGGATGTTGAGAGGACGGATGCTGCCAGCCCCCTCGGTGCGCTCGTTCGCGTATAGCGTAAGCTCCTTCTCGCGGCCCATACCGCGCACGTGCTCCAGATACGGCTCGTTCGCCCCGATCTCCAGTTTGTATATCTCACGGATCGGGTCCGTTATTGAAAACTCCGGCACGCGGTGTACCCAGCGGTAGACCTGCTGGTCAATGTCGATCTTCTTGTTGAAGCGCTGCTGCTGCACCCACGGCTTCGTGGACCATAGGCCAAGGTTGTATAGCGTGATGTCGGGGTGCAGAAAGGTGAGGCGGTACGAAAACCACAGGGAGTAGATCACGACAAGCGTCACCAACACCGAGACCGGCATCGACTCCACCGACTGCAGCTGCATTCGTATCTTCTCGATCGTGCTCACCTCAAGCCAGTGCACGTAGCGGCCGTACGGGTTGCGCGAGAAGAAGCCGCAAGAAATGCCCTGTGGCAGCACGTTGTAGCGGAAGCGGTAAAGCCAATGCATCGGCTTGGCCGAGTAGCCCTGGCAGTAGCCTGTGCTAGTGCCATCGTGAACGGCGCCGAGAAAGGGGTTTAAGCTCATCGGCTTCACATAGACACCGTGGTCCACCAGGTTGGCGCGAGCCGTGCCACCGGATATCTTGTTCGTGCAACGAGACATGATACCTGTTTCCTTCTGATGGTTCAGTGATGGATTCCTACTAGATCAAGGCGAGCTGTTGAATGCGCGGACGTGCGCGCACACACACACGCAAAAAGAAAAAAGAAAAACGCGCGCAAAGCCGAGGATGCAGTGACGAGGGTCTGGAACGTGGGGACGCGGAGGTGGAAAAAGGGTGCGAGAGCAGAAGGGGCAGTGCGGTGCTTCCTCCAACAGACGAAGTAAAGAGCCTGCGGCCAGGAGCGGAGTGCACGTCCCCGCGCGAGAGAGACGGCGGCGGCGAGCGGAAAAGAGGAAAGAGAGGAAAGAGAGAGGTGATGCGGAGAGATGGCGAAAAGGACATTGGCGATGATTGCAGCGGCATCGTCGAGGACATGGATAGACGGGGAGAGACGATGGATGGCAGACAGCAGCACGAGAGAGTGCGAGCAAGTGCCAGGAAGCACAGAACGAGGAGTCGGAGAAGAAGCGATTTGGCAGGGCAGAACCTCGCCCTGTAGATGTACTCTCTCTCCTGCATAGAGAGCGACAGAGAGACGCCGCCGCGTTGTCCCCTTCCCCCTTCTTGTGTGACTCCTCCACTCTATATCCGTAACTCAGAGAGAGATGCGCATATATATATATATATTTATATCAGTTTTTTCTTCGTCTTTACGAGGTGCAACAGGAGAAGAGGACAGTGCCAACACACACACACACACACCGAAGGACAGGAGACAAGGAGTGAGAGACGGCCCATACTACCAGCTAAGCAGCCCCGTGGGACGCGCCGTGAAGCAGGCAAAGAGAAAGGTGGTCAAGGGAAGGTGCGAGAAAGACACAGACGCAGACCACACACGCATGCACACGGGCATACGCCCAGCACCCGTGACCTCCACCTGCCCGGCAATGATGGATATCAAGCGATTGTGTGTTCATGCGCTCGCAACGCTGAATGCCTCTCCTCCGGTATGAAGAGCGTCGGCGTGACGAGGGCGACAAATGCGCTGTTAAGCATCGCCTGGCTGCACCGGCTCAGCTCGCGACGCTGCCCGCCTCCAAAGCACTTGGAACACCCTTCCTCCTCGGAGACAGTGCCAAGTGTGCACTGTCCGTTGCCCGCGGCAGCCGCGGCGGTCTCCTCCTCATCCGATGAGCGCGAAGGGGCCCAGGTGTAGCGAACCACATCCGACAACAGCATGTCGCCCTTGTCACTGTCTACAGACTGCAAAGTACCCTCCAGCTCCTGGGAGCCCTTGGTGAGGAGCACCGTCACTCGGCGGCCGACGAGGTTGAAAAGCACCTCATACGGCAAGATCATGTGACTCTTGTTCTTGGCAGAAGGCGACACGGCCGGCCCTGATGGCGCCGTTTTGGTCGTCCGCGAGCCAGCCGAGAAGTTCACGTTGGCGCTCATTCTTGTTCGTGTCGTTTGTCACTTCTCCTCTGTTGAAGCTACTCCGCGGCCGTGTGTGGGTGTGAGTGCGATCCTTGCGATGCGCGGTATTGCAACCGCGCCCACCGCACACGCGCACAGCCAGTCGCACTCGAGAACCTACGTCAACGGGCGCGTAGACAAAATAAGCTTACAGGCACCGATACAGATTTCCTTTGTGCGATGCGGTGCGTAGGCATCTGGAAGAGGTGAAGGCGAGGGAGGGGGAGAGGTTCGCGCGGACGCGCCAAAAACGGTGACCAGTGCAGGCAACGTCAAGTAGAGAAGGAAGAGAAGCGGGGTGAGGTAGGTAGCATAGGGTGAGCGTCCACCATCGTTCCAAAAGTACTAAAAGGGGCATGGAAAAGTGGAAGAGCAGAGAGGGTTCGAGAACGGAGGCTCCAGCACAGAGGCAGTAAGACAAGAATAGGTGATTGTAAAAAGATGCAGTGACCGAGACTGTCTAGACCGTATGGTGTAGAGCTCTGCAACCGCAACTGCAGCCCACCGTGCGCGCGCCTCCGCTTTTCTTCTCCTCTTTAGTGTTTCCCATGGCAGGCCCTTCCTGGCTCACAAGTTGCGTGTGTGCGTGTGCTCGCGCATATGCCAACATAGATGAAGCGGCTCATGAGCTGGCTCCTTCACCGCCCCACACACCCTCACACGCACTCCCTAACGGCACACGCACAGAGAAGGCTTCATCGCGCCGATTTCCTGCGGGTTGTGGGATAGTCAGCGGATGCACAGCCCGCCAAATGGTGGCGTACCGTGCACGTCTCTCTCTTCATTTTTTTGTTTTCGTTTTGAGAAAGAGGGAGAAGAACCCAAAATCAGAGAAGGACAAAATCAACGGAGAAATTAGGATGGGACACATAACTGCGTGGTCCTGCATGTGCGCGCGAGTGCACCCAAAGAGATCGTCAAGGTGCGACAGCACGAGAGGCTTCACCTCTGCCACCACCGCCTGCTTCCGCCAGACTAGCAGTGAGGGAGGCGGGTAGCACACCGAGGAAACGGCTGCCGCCACTCCGTTACGCCTCCCTGTTCTTATGTTTGGCCCTGCCGCATTCGATGCACCCACTCCGGCGAGCGTATACGCGTGCCGGATGCACGCACCTTTTCTTCGCCTCTATTCGTGCTGATGCCGGAAGGACGCAGAGGCAAGCACTGGCTAGCGCACTCGCCGACAAGCCGCAACACACGCAGACACAAACGCGCGCATGCTCACATGCAGCGATTCGCCAGAGTAGGCTCGCATTCGAAAGGCGATTCGAAGGCACGTGCTCAGGTACATGCATCGAGGCCTACAGGCGGCGACCACGGCGGGAGCCCTTGCGGCGGGTGGAGTCGGTCGGGATCGGGGTGACATCCTCGATGCGGCCAATCTTCATCCCAGCACGGGCGAGCGCGCGGAGGGCGGCCTGGGCGCCAGGGCCAGGGGACTTGGTGCGCACACCACCGACGGCGCGCATCTTGACGTGCAGGGCGTTGATTCCGCACTCCTTGCAACGCGCCACGACGTCCTGGGCGGCCATCATCGCAGCGTAGGGGGAAGACTCATCGCGATCGGCCTTCACCTTCATACCGCCAGTAACTTTCACGTATGTTTCGCGGCCGGACGTGTCTGTCACGTGCACGAATGTGTCATTGAAGGAGGCGAAGATGTGCACGACACCGTAAACGAGGTCTCCCTTCTTCACGTTCGGGCCATACGTCTTGACCTCCTGCTTCTTGGACATTGTGTTGTGGCTGGAAAGAGCTTCACGCAGTACACCCTGTCAGCACATGTGCGTGCGTGTCGTCGTTCGATTATTATTTTTGTTATAGTTGTAGGGATGTGTGAGGTGTTGTTGTGCGTTATACAACAGAGAGGGAGCGCAAGAAGGGAGAGAGAAAGGGAGGCGTTGCATCAAGACGGTTCAGCATTCCCAAGTACCAACAAAAAAGGGGGCAGAGTAGGCGGTGCCCGCAACGCAGTATTGAGACACAGACGCATGCAGTCTTCCGTATTGTGGTCGCCACGTGCCACACTGTTTCGGGGCGTGCGTCCCACTCGCCAACTCTCAACTACGCACACGCGTGCGTCTGTTTGCCCCCGAGTAAGAAAAGAAACGGCACAGCAGCGGCGCGGATGAGGCAGCTGGCGGCACTGCACCTTCCCCTGCCCACAGAGGCGCATGTAACCTCGCTTTCTGTCTTTCTTGTCTCGGTGCGAAACGGCTCTCGAGTTCTCTTGTACATCAGAAGAGCGCACCGTTGGCTATCGCACCCTGCAGCCACGCTCGCAGCCTATCGGCTGGGTGCTGCAGTTGGTGAGCACACATAGAGACCCACAGGCACACGTACACACGCACACACAGCAATCCCTTTCACCGCCTCTGCTCAACAGAAGCGCCAACAGTCGTCACAAAACAGAGCACGACTTGCGCGCAGCAGCATCAGCGGCATACGCCGCAGGAGTACAACGCGTTCCTCCTGCCTCGAAGTGAACGGGGGGGGGTACAAGGCGAGTGGGAGACGCAAAGGACAGGCAACTGGAGAAAATGGAGAAGGAGAGGGGAGGGAGGAGCACTGGGCAGAGGAGCTCGCGTGACGTGCGCGCATGTGCGTTGAACATGAGCACACGCACGGCGATCACATCTCGAGGCTCCTTTTGATAGCTTTTCTCCTTCCCCGCCGCCCTGCCGGTGTCTCATCGATGTGCCCTCGCGTCAGTCTCTCACCTCACCCCCCGACCCCCACTTCGCTTGCTTCTCGTCCTCTCTTTACTCCCAGTAAACGCCGAAGACAACAACGGTGACGTGCATGTACTGGTTCGAGTACGTGTAGGTCGCGTAGTTGTCCGTCTCTGGGTCCCACAGGCAACGCGAGGCAACGCGCATGCCTTGGCTGGCGGCCTCCGTCACCGTCGCATGGGTTACCAGCTTGTACCGCTCGTAGCCGAGACGCACAGTCCGTTGCTGGATCTCAGCACACAAGTCTTTGATGAGCGGCTGTGCCTCCTCGTAGACGTACGGCCGCTCCGGGCCAACCATGTATTCGCAAACATCCTTGATGATGTGCTCCACCGCGGACACAGTGAACTTGGACTCCTGGCGAGGCAGTGTGAAGGACTCGCGAGGCGCGGCGGTGTACTCGGACGCCATTCTGCTGTCAGCGGGAAGAGAAAAGGAAAGAGGGCGACAGCCAAGGGGACACCACGGGTGTGTGCGGAGAGCGAGCGAGAGAGTGAGTGTGAGTGAGAGGGGTCCTACGTGGGCCTGGAGTAGATGGCGGATGCGTTCCATTGTGTGGCGGCAAAGACGGGCACAAGGATATCAAGAAGAAGTGGCCGGAAACACAAGTGGCCATGTTGAGGAAGCGAGAGTGAGAGAGCAAGTGAGAGATTCCTCCCCTTAAAGGCGTAGGGTACGTAGGGGAGGTGTGCGAGGGCTGCGGCGCGCCGGTGCGCCTCTCCTCCAACGTGAGCAGGGGTGGATATGCTATCGTTAGAAGAGCATCGCGAACAAACAGGCAGCCGAGAACGAAGAGAGAACCTGGACTTTCCCTGCGTCGCGGCGACCCACCAGTGCTCTGCATGAGTGTTGGTGTCCCTCAAGATCGTCACCATGCCCATCGCTCTCGCTGTACTTACTCCAGTCCTGCACCCTGAAAGTAACCAGGCAACGAACGGATGGAGAGGCGGGCGGGGTGCGACGTACGACACGCATGCGTGCGGGTCTGCTTGCCCACCCACTCACGCACACACACACACACGCACACCACATGAGAAATCAGCACATGGGTGATTATGATTCGTTGAAAGGGTGGAAGGAATTAAATCCACTTAAGCGAACAAGGGGCGTGGTCTGCATTGCGTCCGTATCTGTCTGCGTGTGTGGGGAGAGAGAGGGCGGGCGGGGGGAGGGGCGGCGGTGCATGCCCTCTCGAACGAGAGAGACAGAGACATCGGTACACCCGCACACGGACACAGACACCCATTCTCCTTCCGGTGTGTGAGGAACCACGACAAACAACTGTCCGATGCACTCCTGCGAACCAAAACGGAGGCGACAACAGGAACAAAAACTTGGGAAGGGCCTGCAAGGATGAAACACGCACAACCATCCCTGCAGACAGGACCCGCCGTCGCGATCACCACGCAATCACCTTGAAGTCCTTGTAAAACATGCCGTACATGCGACTGTTTGTGAAGATGAGATCCAGACAGCGCGCCGCCGCATCTACCTCGTCCAGCGGGCATAGCATAAACTGCTCTGCCCGTCGATCCTTCTTCAGCTTTGGCGACTCATCCGTAATCCATCCGGTGTCTACCGAGTTCATGTAGATTCCGTCCGCTGCGTAGTCGTCGGCGCTCGTGCGCGTCATCATGTTCAGCGCCGCCTTGGCCATGTTCGTGTGCGGGTGCGTCGTCTGCTTGAACCGGTAGAACTGCCCCTCCATCGCCGAGACGTTGATGATGAAGCGCGGCTCGCTCACCACGGCGTCGCCCTCGCGGTCTGTCAGGCACGCCTTGAGACGACCATTGAGAATGAAAGGGGAGAGGGCGTTTATGGCCATCACCTCGGCCGCCTCGCTGCCCTGTATCTCAGCGAGGTTCATCACCCACGAGTTCTTCTCACGGTGGTCGCTCTCTTCCGCTTGTGTATCGTAGCGGTCAAAGATGAGGGTGCGGTCGCACGCCACGTGCAACGCCACTGCGGCGCCGTCCGCCGACGGCAACACGTTGCTCGCCGCGATGCCAGACTGCGGCGCTGCGCTCTTGCTGTTCCTCGTTTTGCCCGCATCGTCGTGGCGGGCAGCCTGGTTTGTGTCGAGGAAGGGCTGCATGCTCGGTTGGTACTCGATAGACAGCGGCTGCCCCACCGTGACGGTTGCGTGACGGAGGAAAAAATTGTGCCACTCAGCTGCGCATACGTCGTCTTGGATGCTGGCTTGCAGAGCAGCTGGCGGGTTCAGCTCAATGTTGCGGAGGTGCTCCGTGTACTGCGGTGTCCGCGCGATGGTCTGCGCCGCGTTGTTGATGATGGCAAACAGCTTCTTGTACCTCTGTCGGACAAACGCGCAGAACTGCGTGACAACCCACATATCCCGCAGATCGAGCGAGAAGAGGTGCAGGCGGTCTTTCCAGACGTCGTAGTCGATCTCCTGCTGAAAGCGCGCTACCGCCTCGTGGATGAAGCGGGTGGTGCCGAGCACGGTGGCACCGCAGCGAAGCAGCGAGAGCGCCATCGCATACCCGATCTTGATGCGGCAGCCTGTGAGGAGCACCGTTTTGCCCCGCAAGTCCCGCGCCATGAGGCGTTTGTTGTAGTTGTACTCGCCGCAGAGGTGGCACATACTGTAGTAGTACTGGTGGAGGCGGTTGTAGCGCACCTTGCAGATGTGGCACCCGATAAACTTGTTCAGCTTCAACTGTGCGTCATCCTCGTGGTGCTCGACAGCGTAGCGCTGCACATCGTCGTAGATGCAGTACCCCTCCGGCTCCTCTGACGAGGAGCTGGGAGGGCTGCGCTGAATCAGTACCGGCGAAGGGCCGCAGCCCCGCACTTTGGCAGAGCCGTACACACGACGCGCGATGAAGCAGTGCAGCGTCTGCTCGGCGATGCAAAGCTGCTGCGCACGCGCACGCCCTTCATCCTGCTCCCCATCGCCGTCAGTGGTCGCGGGCACGGGGCAGAACCGCTCGTCACTAGCCCCCTCCAGCAGCACCAGCTCGAGCGCTCGTAGCAGGTCGTCCAGTGGCAGGTCCACCGTCGCCATCACCTGCGAAGACGCAGCGCCGGGATCGCCATCCTCAATCAACGAACGAAGACCGTGAATCGACTGCAGCTCGACAAGAGGGGTTCGCACGATCACATCGTGGTGCGTAGACGCCAATAGGGAGCGGAGCGGCGCAGGCTCCGCTCCTCCGACGGTGATGGGAGAATTTAGCGTATTTGGAGGTGCCGCCGTTTTCGCGAGGTGCACCAGCGCCGCAGCACGCTGCGCCACATAGCATTTCATGCCGCGAACATAGCTGCGCACTACAAGAGGGGAGTTCACGGCGTCCGCCGGCCCGGCGCCATCAAACAAGGGTGGCGGCATCTGGGAGCCGTACGAGTGCGGGAGGTAGCGGTACACCTGTGCGGTGAGTTGAGTAATCACGAGCCAGTCCCGCTCCACGGCGGGGACGGCCGTCGACGCATCCGTCTCTGTGCGCGATTTTTTCACTGTGGAGAAGGATGTGCTAGACGCAGATGGATCGCCCTCTCCGCCGGTGACGGGCGGGGTCGCCACAGATGGCGATGCGGCAGCACGAGACCTCGCAGCAATTCCCGCCGCGGCTGCGCTGTCCCCTACGTAGCCCTCAACCCGCTCTCCTCGTAGGGCCTGCTCCAGACGCAGAAGGTTCTCAAAGGCACCAACAAGCCGCAACACCTCTTTCTCCGATGCAGAGAGCCTCAGAGTGTCCGCATTACTTGCCGCACCGCCATCAGCTGCAGAAGCGGTGCCGGCAGCACTGCTCTGCAAGTTGTCTTCGTCTTGGTCACTGCAGTTCAACCCCGGCGCCTTCGGCGGCTCAACGAGCCGAAGCGGTGCGACGTTGTCATTGGCCCCTTCGCTGCCTGCGAGAAGCAGTGCGCTCAGAGCATCATCGCGCTCGCGCTTCATGGCAGTGCGGCGCACCGCCTCGATGTCCTGCTGGCGCAGGTAGCGCTTTCGACGGCTCTTCTCTTCATTCATGATCGCCTTGAAAATGTCGCGGTTCTCGCGTTTCGTCTTCCGGTCACGGGTGATCATTGTGTAGAGGCGGCTGTCAGACAGGTAGGGGTCACCGACATAGAGGCCAGGATTGTGAAACAGCACCCGAACAACCTTCACGGCAGATTGCAGCTCGCTGAAGGAGAAGCCCCACTTCGCCTCGCGATCTGCCAGGGAGAGGGTGGCATCGTAAGTGTCGTGCTGGCACAGCGGCACCTCCTCCTCGTCCTCCGCCGGCACCTCGGCGGTGTGGTCCTCTGCTGTCTCGTCCTCCGCGGTGTTTCGACGTGGCGGCTTAACTTGATCTGACATTCGCCTGTGCTTCTTCGTTCTGCGTATGAAGCTCAAAGCCGCGCTTCAAGTGCGGTGTTGCGCAAGCGCACACGCTAAAGAGTAGCAAAGCCCGGCGGATGGCGCCGTGTGCGTGCGTGCGTGCACGTCGGTCGATGACGACGCGTTTCTTGGCGTGTGAAACAGCGTGGCTGGCAAAGGGGAGTGGGGGGGGGGAAGAGAGAAGAAACGAAGTGGCGGGGTGGGAGAGGAATGATGGGCGTAGAGGCAAGATACGGACAGGGAGAGTGAGAAGGGGGGAGGGCAAGGATGAAGGGGCGCGAAGAGGCCAGCTCCATAAATAACGGGCCAGTGGGGCGAAGACACACGCACACTCTCACGCTGGTCATCCGCACGGGCAAAGAGAGGGAGTGCGAAGAGTACAGCGAACTGAAGACGGGGTGAGAAGGGAAGGAGCTAAGTGCACGACGATCAAAGCCTCTCGGCCCTCGCCCCCATCCTCTTCCTTCTTTCCCGGTGCACGAGCGACGAAGAATTCTGGAAAAGGCGCATGTGAAGGGAGACGTGGGGGGCTCTGGTGTGAGTTCCACAAAGATCGACTCACGTCCTAGTGCAGGTCCCGGTCACATGCACCAGCACCACGCCAATAAGCACAGCTGGTGTGCCTCATGCCCTTCGTTGAGCGCTTCAGCGCCGCACCTCATCATGTCAGCTTCCTCCGCTCGCTGTGGCTCTCTTTGTATTTTGTTTGGTTTGCCTTTTAGTACTTCGTCTTATCGCTTGTTGTTGTTGTGTGTGGAGAACGAGAGAGACGGCGGTGAAAGACACGGAGGAGGGCGTACCGTAGACCGCGTAGAGAGCGCGACACACACACACACACACACACAGGCAGAGAGACGCACATGAAGAGGACAAGGTAGGGAGACTGAAAGCGGCGCTAAAACTGCTATCAGTCCTGTCCTCCGAGCTCGGCGGAAGGCCGAGGGGGGTGAGGAAGACAGAAGAAAAGGGAAAACCGTCGAGAAGTCAAAGAGAGAGGGCACGCCGCGACGCACCGGCGCGCACCACACGCATCCTAGGTACGCCACGTGACGTCGTTGGGTGCGCTTCTCTTGCTCTTCCTCGATTCGATTGCCCCGTTTCCTTACTCTGCTGCTCATCTCCACGAGCCGACAACGAAGCCTCTCGCCCTTTCCACACAAGCACGCCGCTGCTCCAAAGACCTTCTCCAGCTCGCTCGTTTCGCCTCTCACTTGCGCGGGATCGCCTGAGTGTATGCCACCCTCCACTTTTGTTTTATATGTCGGATCTTAAACAACGAACCACGACGCACATAGTAGACCCCATCCGTACGATCCAGCGTGCAGGCAAGAGAGAAGAACATTCAGAGACGTGCGCACGCGCATATAGCCTGCAAAACTAACCCAAGTTGGTGATCCGCTGCACTGCCCTCGAGCAAAGACGCCGTTGCGGCCCACGCGCACAAAAGCCGCCGCCCCACACACGAAAAAATGAAAAGTCGAGATGAAGGAGCACTGCCTGATGGAAAGAGAAGACTTACACAGCCAAACGATGTGGGTCAGAGACAGGGATGATCGTACGGTGTGAGCGCATACACATCACACAGCCGTGGACGTGCACTGCGACGTGCCGGCTCTCCTCATACACGCTTTGCGATGGTCTTTGAGTGCGCGCGACGGCATCGTGGTATTCTCATCCGCTTGGTGCGGCTTGATGGCATACCTGGTGGGTGTCCCCTCATTCCAGGTATTGCCGCGCCTAGCCCATCATGGAGGGATCAATGCCCATCTGTTCCATCATCATTCGCTGCATCATCTGGTTCTGCTGCATCTGCTGCATCTGCTGCTTGTACTCCTCCTCATCACGCCGGCGGCGCTCCTCCAGCTGTGGGCGGAAGCGCTCGAATAGAGCAGCCGCGATGGGGGCTGTCTGCGGGATGCGCAGCAGCAAACGCGAGAGCACCTCCGCACGACTGCGCAGCGATTTCTCAGGGGAGCGTATCCACAACTCGAAGAGGGTGCTGGGAATAGTGCTGGAGGCGATCCCGGAGAAGAAGGCCTCGCCATACTTCTTGCTGCCGGCCATCACCAGGACGACCGTCAGGATAGAGTTCACGACCACCGGTTCGCCGGTCACATGCAGGTTGTCCGCCAGGCGCATCAAGTTCTCCTCCTCGATCAGCTCCTCCTGGCAGACCTGCGCACGAGTGAGGAAGCGCACGGCCGTGATGGCGTTCGCTACGACGCGGCGGTTGGTGTGGTCCAACAGCCGCAAGAAGAAGGACATGCCGCTGTGCCCATCTACGCCACTACCGATGTTGGCCGCACCCTCCGCGAGAGTGCAGATGTTTGCAAAGATGCCCGTGAGCGATGCGAGGAACGTGACGGAGCCTTCCGGGTCGAGGATGCGCAGCATTTTCACGGTGGCCGGCAAGCGGGCCAGCGTGGCGGCGCCTTCGCTACCCTTGGGCACATCCGTGTCGAGGACGACCTCGGAGTCGTCCACCTCTGTCAGCGCATCCAGCGCCTGAGCCACATCCTCCATCAAGTCCGCCTCTCCCTGCCGCTGCGCCTCGCTTAGAGTCGTTAACAGGACCTTGTAGCCATCAAGGCTGTTCAGCTTCTGTCGGCCCTCGGCGTCGGGGCCGTAGATGTACAGGATGACCTTGATAGCCAAGCGAACACTCTCCACGTTCGTGCCATCCTTCTGCAGCTTCGCCATCTGCACAATCGGGGCGCCGTACTTGAGGGCGCTCATGCGAGCAGAAGGCTGGCGGCGGACCACCTCCGGCTTGCATGCCGCCTGCAGCTCCGTCAGCTTCGCCACACGGGCCTCCTCGGAGTCCGCCTTGCGCAGCTCCACGAACGCCGCCCGCTGCGCCGACTCCATGTCGTACCTCTGGTGGTAGACAGAGTAGAGGATGGCGACCGAGAGGGTGCCGAGAGCAGCGTTGAAGAGCACCTTCCACACGGCTGGGTTGATTGGCGACTCCATCTTTTTTTTTTTTCGACACGTGCCTCTGTTGTGTTCACGGGTGTCGTCGCGAGTGTGGAGAGGGCGGAGAGGCGCTAGTACCCCTCGCGTAAGCGAACGAGAGAGAGGGACGGAGGCGCAGCGAGCCAGCACGACAGCACGGAATTTGCTCGTGTGTCTCTGCGCTTTTTCTAGGGGACTCCAACAGAAAACACAAACACAAACAGAAGGGAGCCCGAGATAGTGAGTACGATGGGCTGTGCCGGTGCAGCGATAACAACGACAGCAACAATACACGGGCAATCAAGGCTACCACCACCGCAGGAGGGAGACTAACAGAGGTAAAATATAAAAGACGCCGTGCAAATAAGGGCGGGGGTACTACGGCGGTGCACACACGCACACACCCACACGCAGAAATACACGTAAGAGAGAGGGAGAGGGAAAGTGGAGAGAGAGAGACGAATGACGAGTCGCTTCATTGCCTGAAGAACCTGTTGAGGGATGCAAAACACGGCGCGTTCATGACGTGTGCGAGCGCACTCAAACCGAGGTGGCATGCACGGCTGCAATCAGTAACGCGTCTAGCATGCTTAGATGCATGAAGACACACCCCAGGCGTTTCAGCTCCTCTTCTTTTTCCCCTCGTGCTCACATAAATGACGTGATGCTGCCAGCCTCATTATCAGTAGGGTCGGCTGCACAGTGAGACGTCTTCCATCACGCGCGCACGGGCTGCAGCTCTGCACATCGCTCGTTTCGCGCTTTCGATTCTTTTTGTTGTTGTTGCGTTCTTGCCTTTGATATCCGTGTGTGTGTATGTGAATTGATGTGCGGAGCATCCGCAGCAAAGCCGGTCATCATCGGTCACTCATTCTCACGTACAAGCGCACACATGCACGCAAACGCCAGACAGAGGCGCATCAAGACCCATCCTTGTCCGCAAAAGCAGCACACACACACACACCGCAGATGCACAATGCGTCGTGGAGAGGGAAGCGGGCCGGAGCGAGGCACCACAGGAGGAAGGCGCAGCGAGAGAGCGAGAAACACACACACACGCACTGTATGCGAGACGCGACTGTCAACGAGAGGCTGCAGTGCCACTGGGCTTCTTGTGAACTTCTATGCACCGTACCTCTCGACGTCGTCTTTTCGTGCACCTACCTCGCTGCTGCCGTCGCTTTTCGGGGTGTCAAAACAGACATTACAAAAAGGGCGCCACCGGCCGCTCCGCCGCACGCTCCTCTGGCGACTTCACCATACTATTTTTGTAGTTCAAGTAGTCCTCCCGCTCCATCTGCCGCTGGTCTTTGCGGTTGGCCAGGTAGTACCTCATCAGCTGCTCTTTGTCAAAGATCGGTTTCGGCATGATCTTCGAGTTCTGCTTGTGCGACGGGGGAAGCAGCCCCGACTTCGCGAGAATGTTCCACGGGCCTACGGAGAGGCGGCATCGCTTGACACCAAACCAATACTTGAAGGCGTCCACGTCGATCGTGGTCAGCATGAACAAGTGCCGGTCCTGCGTAACCGGGGTGTCGGGCGACCAAAGCGACTTTTGCGGGTGAGGGCAGTGCTTGCCGAGGTAGTGCAGAAGACGGATGTCGGAGTTGCGGCGCCGGTGCGTGTGCTCGACAAACATGTCATACGACTGGAACTTCCATGTCACGTGGTGGCCACGCATGCGGATGATCGGCGCACCAGGCGCACCCCAGAGCTGTGGGGACTTGCGATCCACCAGGGCACGCGCGCACAGCGCCGTGCTTGTCCAAAACATAACGCCGGCGGTTGCAAGTTTTGCTTTGTTTTCTTTTTTTCTCTCTCTCTGGTTAGGTGCAGTGTTGCGGGCCGAGAGAATGTGAGGAGCAACGTGTGAGGAGAGGGAAAGAGAGAGATGTGAAGAGCATTCGCCAGTTGTGAAAGTGCAGTCCTCTTCAACGGCATGCATGCACAGCACACGAGCGCACGAAGAGCGGGGTGGAGCGACACGCGAATTTAGCGCCGACAGCACCAAGGAAGCACCTCTTCCACCCCTCCCGCCTGTTTGAGAAGAGGCAGAGCCGTAGTCGGCAGCACCCTTAACTCTTTTCAAGCGACAGTATTTCTCTTTTCACAGCCAAGGCTCCTCTACTGCGGTGTTGTCTGTCTGTCCGTTTGCCTTCCCGTCCTTCAGCGGGGGTGTGCGCGCGCATGCGACTGCCCTTGCCGCTGCAGCGATTTGCGATCGTCACGTGAGTTGCATCGAACCACCCCCCCCCCTCACGTTTCCAATTCACGTGCACGTGCGCACGCACACACGCGCTCGCAGCCACCGGCACACAGGCGCACGTGGGCGAGCGGATCAGGGAGGCGGAAACACAGAGAAGCAGCCAACGAAAAAAAAAAAACAATGAGCAAGCGAGCAAGGGACAGGGCGCGTAAGAACGAAAAGAAACGAATCGGGGGAGGGGGAGGGGGAGGAGAACGTGGCGCGTGCGCTTTGCCATGCGCGTCTTGTCTTCTTCGCTGCCTTACCGAAGGGAGGGGAAGGGTGAAGTGTGTGCGTGGGGGGGGGGTATTAGACTACATCAGAGGCGGTGGATTGGATACGGGTAGAGGAGCGCGCAGCTGAGAAAAGATCCGGAAGTCTTGGTATGGGAGGTGTTGTGGCTGGAGGGGCGGTATAGTGCGCCCCGTCGCCGTTCCGCAGACTGAGGAAGGGGGTGGTGGAGGAAGTGTCGAGAAGAATAACGTTGAACAACGGCAAAGGACGGAAACAATACCGCGGCGGAAAGCGACGCCCCTAACGAGAGAGAAGCAGGTAACGCCCACTCTCCTGCCCAGCACGGCTTTACATCTTTGGCAAATAAACCGAGCGGGAGGCTGAGAGGTGCCCTGTTCTCGAACTCCCACCACACGGCAGCGCATGACGTTGGAGTTTCTTGATGGCGGAGCAGAGGGTGCGACGAACGAAACCAAAGAAGAAAGGAGCTGGTGGGGAGAGGGCCCGGTGAGGTGCGCCGTGAAAACAAACAGAAAGAAAACACAGAGGCAAGCGAAGCTCCAAGGCAGGATAGAAAGCCTCAGGTGCCGCTGTTGCATGCCGCTTACTTCATCGTGTGAGTTCTTGAGATGCCTCAATCACCCAGGCCCACCACTGATCTCTAAGCGAGGCGGCACGCCTATTAAGACGCATCGCGCTGACGGACCCTGTGGCCACCCCAGTCACAGACCTCGCCCCTCCCCCTTTCCCCCGCTCCCTTGCATGTGGGCGCGTGAGTGGGAAGCCGCAGGGAAAGGTAGAGGCTCTGCCGGGGTGCCGCAGGTGTCCGCGGGGCAACAGCAACGAAATGGAACACCACAACAACAAGTGGGCGTGTTCGTTGATAAGGCACGAGGGATGCAGTGCGGGGAAAAAGCAACACGAAAAAAAAAGGGAGCACACCCATAAAACGATAAGAGACGGGGGAAAGCATGAAGACAAACAGCTGACCGCCCGCCCAACTAGTAGAGCAACGGAAGGTCGGGAGGCTACAGGTGCGGTACCTTCAACCACACAAATGCCGCGCGCGAAGCCCAGCGCGAGTGAGGTGTAGCCGGCAGCCCATCCCCCCCGTCCCTGGCGCTAGTCTTCCGGGGCCGAGCTTCGTTTCGATGAAGCGCATGCAGTTTTTTGTTTTCTTTTTGCTTACACGAGGGCGCTGACGCCCTCCCTGTTGAACTCATCTGGCCCTGTTTAGGTCCGCCAGCTGAGACACTGTATCGCGGAAGGTGTCCTCCCTGCACCTTCTGGTTCACAAAGTTGTGCTGCACCAGATACCGCACACCCGTGTACATGGTGAAACCGGCGCCGGTGATCCGGCACTTGTGGGGGCAGGCATTGTTCGCCAGGGCCCCTGCGCCGGGGCCCACCACGAAGCAGCAACCGCACTGTCCGATAAGTTGCAGCCACTTGTTCAGCATGCTCTGCTTTCGGGTAGGGGCAGGGGTAAACCCAGGTGTCGTACATGAGCTGAGAGTCCCTCGGCGTCATCTTTCCCGCACCATCCATGTTCAGCGCCTTCATGAGCAAGCCATGCGCTTTACGCAATTTATTGAGTCCTTGCAGCTCCTCAAAAAAGCGTCACTGCGACTACTGGCGAGCCAGTCTCCCTAGAGGGCCTTCTTGCGCTTGAAAAGGGCCTCGGAGAGCCAGCAGACGCCAATCGACACCCTTGTCGCTAAGTGCATTGTCAAGGTCGACAGCGATGTCCACTGCATGCTTGCAGTCATCCGTAACTTAAGCGGGTTGTTCGCGTCGCGGAAGTCCGCAGCGGCACGCATCGTGCCGGGAAGGGCCATTTGAAAAAAAAGAAAATCATCGCTTTTTTTTTCACCGCGCTCGGTATTGTGAGCCGCGTGTCAGGGTGAAAGGGTCATCTCAGCACGCACGTATACACAAAAGGGTGTGAGAGAGGCAGAAAGCTCAGCAAGGGCCACACAAACCCAGGCGCAAGCAAGTTTTGTGTCTTGCTGTGAGAGAAGCAAGCAGATCCCGCATGAGAAACCGAAAATTGGAAGCAACGGCGTTTCTTGTATTCCTGTTTTCTCCCTTTTCCTGGCGCGAAAAAACCACCAGCGCCACCACCACTGCCGGCGACCGAAACGAATGCAAGAGAGAGGGGGAAGAGACGAGGTGAGACACGAGGGACGAAAAGAGAAACATGGGGTGAGGGCGGCGCTGCATCTTCATCGGTCCGTGTGGCGGGCAGCAGGCAAAGGCACGGTGGGAGGGGAGGAACGAAAATTCAAAACAAAAGGGAGCGGAAAAGCGCGCGAGCCCAGAGCTGCAACAGGAGCGCCGAGTAATCGATGTAGATACTCGGGTGCGTGTCTCAATGAAGAGCAGCGCACAAACAATCACACATCCAGACACGAGCGTGCACGACGGGGACTTTATCGAGCGCGTGCCGCTGTTGTAGTGTCTCCGGATGTGTGCCCACGCCTCTGACACATTCTGCCTTGTCTTTTTTTTTGTTATTGTTTCCTTTGCATTCTGACATTTTTTATGCGTTGATGCGTGCGCGTTCGGGCATTGTGAAGCGGAGAGAGACACACATTCGTGTAGCACGGGAAGGCAAAACGAGATGGATAGAGTAGAATGAACCATGTACATGCGGGAAGTCTGAATGGCGTGGAAGAAGAACCAAGAGGCAAGGAAACACATGGGAAAAATTCTCTCAAAGAAAAAGAGGGGGCGGCAGGAAGGAAGGAAGGAGGAGGGAAGAGGGAGGAGGGAGGCCGCGACTCCGAGAGAAGCTCGAGAGAGCACCGCACACGACAGGGAAGAGGAGTGGGGAGGTGGGAGACGAAGACACGTGCAGACATAATTACGCTTCAGCCGGCAACAGCAGCAACACTGGACTCACGGGATATCAAAAGAAGAGGGAGAGATGATGAGCAGGAAAAATGAGGAGGAGCGGCACCATGGAAGTGAGAAGCTGTAGCAAGACAGTAAAGCACTGCATAGAGCCACCACCATCACTCATCTTCCCCATCAGCCACTTTTTTATTCTTCTTTTGAAGTCCCTCTGGTGCTGCGCACCGCACACGCATGGGAGAGGAGGAGGGTTGTGTGCTGCTCTCTTTCCTTTACGTATTGCATCTATGGGAAACGCGAGGACAACACTGAAGTTAGACGCGAAAAGTGCGGCAGCGTTGAAAAAAAAAGCGTTGACGAGGTGGTGGACAACGAGAGAGAGGCGAGGCGTCCGGGAGGGTGGGAGAAGGATGACGGTCATGGAAGTGGAGGACGACAGCAACGACAAGGCGAGAGATGGGAAGTGTATACCGCCCCTCTCATTACCTTTGCTCTCCCTCCACCACCACGAGACCAATGAGACGGGCACCGACGGTGACCGGTCGACATGTCTCCCTCTTCCTCAGAACACAGTCGTTCATAAAAGCACAAGACACAGAAAGAGAGAGCCCAGTGCAGAGTGCGCGGACAGCGCTGGGAAGAAAACAAGGTGGAGGACGGGCGGTAGGGGCAAAGAAGACCATATCAACTCCAAACAACATACGAAAAAAAAAGAGGAGAGCGAAGCAAAATAGTAGTAGTACGTGCTACACACAGAGAGAGGAGACCTGCCCCACAACAGCAGCGGTATTAACAACAGCATTCACATATCCACTACCGCCGTAAAAAAAAAGGCGATTACAGACAGAACATCCAACGAGGACGAGGAGGAAGGAGGCACCGAAGCCGAAGGTGAAACCGAAGTCGATTTGGTCGCGCATATACACGCACACACATAAATACATAAAACGACGGGAGGACGAGAGGCAGAGAGAGCGTGCACACTCAGTAAGAAATTCAACAAGAAAAAACAGCGGAGGGACAGCGAGAGAGAACGTACATGGACAAGAAGAAAGAGAGCGCAGACGTCTACGCGCACATACGCACAGACACAGACGCACACACGGATAGAGTGAGAGAGGTGAATACACGCAAGTATGGGTTTCGCGGGGGGGGGGCGGCAGAGAGGGAGAAGGCGAGGAGGAGGAGGAGAAGGCAACCAGGGTTGCAACCAAAAAGCGATTTTCAAAGCCTTACATGGAATCAAAATCAAAAGACGTAAACCGACGGGAAGGAGCACATCAGATGCAAGTGGCATACGTCCCTCGCCCACTAGATCCTACACAACTCCACACACGCACCCACAGGAACCTGCCACCTCAGCAAGACCTACCCATCTCCCCCTCGTTGCTCCGTACCCACCAGCACACTGTGCTCCCGCGTAGAAGGAAAACAACAACAAAGAGACCAAGATGGCTATCTTCACTTCTTCTTCTGTTCTTACACGCACATCTCCGTCATAACTGGTGATTTGAGTGTGTACACTTCTTATGCGAGTGTATGTGTGTGTGTGTGTGTGTCCGTGAGTGCATGTATAGCGTCTTCGAGAAAGCCAAAGGAAGCCGTCAAATCGGAGTAAACGTGGATGTGCGAGAAACGGATGACAACCAGCGAAACGACAAAATAAAAAGATGTGGTTTGTATGCCTCGCGCTGCGCACGCACATCGATGCATCCTACCCCGTGCACCTCTTCGCCTTTTGCGCACTCCCCCATCCCTCCCTCCCCCTCAAGCAGTAACCGCCAGCCACGCCTCAAGCCCGGTGCAATTCCTGGATCGGGATCAGCACGCTCCCGATCATATAGTGATCACTCGGCACCCGCGCATTCGGAAGCTCCTGTCGCTCTCCGAGCCGCAGCACCCCGCCGCACACGACGTGCTCATCCTCGTATAATATGTGGTCGAGCACCTTGCCCTCCATGTTGGTGGACGGGTTCACCGCCGACACGTAGGAAGGATGGCGGTAGCAGTACGGGGCATAGGCGTCACTCAAGCGGATCTTGTGCACGACGTCGTCAATGAGAAGCACCGGTGGGCTGGGCGGAGTGTAGGCGCTGTTGGCGATGAGCGTGGGCAGGCATAAGAGAGACACCGGCGGTGACGCAGACACCGTCGAGCACGTGAAGTCGTAGTCTACCGCTGACGGCGACTGCAGCGCCGCCTGGGAGGAGAAATGGCGCGTGGCTTGGGGCGAAGCAGGGCTTGGCGCCCCGTCCCTGGATGCAGCGACGGCGGGCCGCCGCTTCCGACGTGCGCGCGGGGACGCCGGCGTCGCCGGGTCGCCGTCCAAGGACAGCCGGTGATCACCCATCACCAATCCATAGTTCGAGCTCGCTGAGGCGTTGCCACCGCTGCCGCCGCCGTCCGCACCTGCGAAGCTTTTCAGCGCGTGGATGCGATGCCGCCGCTTCGCGTTCACTTCTCCTTTCTCTACAACCCCGCCTGCACCACCCACTCCTTCCTGGTGATCGTGAGAGGGGCTCGGCTGCGCCGAAGATGCAACGTCGGTTGCATCGCCCAACATGGGGGTCCGTCCGCGGCTTTCCTCACTTTCCCAGTCAGGCTCGCCCAACTCCACACTGAGCGTGTCGTGGCGAGTGTGCACGGCGAGTCGCATTGCGCAGTTCGTGGGAAACGCAGTGCTCAGCACGCTTCCGCTCTGACTGGCACTTCGGCTACGGGAGTGTTCCAGCGTACTACTCTCGATGTTGCTCATGTCCGGTAAGGTGCGCCGTCGCGTGTACGCGCGGTGGTTTTCGGGGATGGTGGCGGGGCCTCCGTTCTCCCGCGCAGACGACGGCGAGGTCTGTGGTGCAGAGGCTGGGGAGGCGGCATGCACAGTGGGAGTCCTGTTCATCGACATCGAGGGTCGCAGAAGTGGCAGCTGAGCATCCGAACTGCAACAGCGAGCGGGGCTCGACGACGCAGAGAACAGCACATACTGCGATGAAGACGCGGCCACCGCTGCAAGGTTGCTGCCGCCGCCACAGCCATCATCACAGCCACAGCTCGGCGTGTCGATGAAGCTACTCGAGGTTGACAAGAGAGTTGGGGATGTGCTTCCGCGGTTGCAGCGGAGGTCATTCTCGGTAGGCTGTGGACTCGGTGTGGGGGCAGACCTTCGCGGGGACGTCGGAGCGGCGACGGTGGTACCCTTCGCCAAGTCTCGTCGGCACTGCAGTGGATTGTCTGCCCTATTGTGCGAGGACAGCACGCCGTCCGAGACGCGGCTAGGGTAGAGATTGAATGGCCGCTTGCTGAGCGGGGTGTATGGCTGATGGAGGCAGAGGTCGTCACCTGTCCCGTTACCGGTCGCTGCAGCACTAGCAGCGTTGCTCACGGAGTTGCGGGGCGGAGACTTGGTCGCGCGACGCGGCAGCACCGACGGTGGCGAGCCCGTAGAACATAAGGAGGAGTGCATAGAGTTGTGCGGGGATATCCTGATCATCTCCTGCCCCGCGGGGTTCAGCACACCATACAGTGTCGGTGGAGGCACCTTTGACGGGGGCGGAGGCGTGGGGCGCAGCGCATTCACCTCACCCCTGGCGGTCGCCCGACCGGTGCCTCGCTCATCCGTGCGGTCGAGCGGCACCGGCGACTCCGACTTGGGTGCTCGCCAGTACTCCATCACCTCCGCCCCCCCTGGCACCCTGCCGGTGCGCAAGTACTCCATGACCGGCCCGCTGCGCTCGGCATTAAAGTCGCCGCCGATAATGCATGTGACGGACGATGTGGGCGACGAGGCAACGCCAGAGCACACACTGGCGTACCTACAGCGCATGCGATCGGTGGCGGCGACGTTGAAGAGCCTGCTACCGTCGCTGTCTCCAGCCGGATCGGAGGCTTCAGTAGTGGCGCGGCTGGGTACTATGCTTTGGCACCGCGCAGACAGCGCGCGCGGCTGCTGCAACGGTAGCGGCGTTGGTAGCGATGGCTGAGGTGCGACATCGTCCTGCGCGTGCCGCCGCGTTCCCTCTCGCATCAGCGGGGTGTCGATGATGCTCGGCGGCTGGGTGACTGCGCTGTCGCACGCGATGGAGCCACGCCCACTTGGGTAGACGAGGTCCACGTAGCCCTTGCAGTACTTGTGCTTCAGTCCCTCCATGACGCGGAGGAGCTGATGCGCCTGCCACAGCTGTGCGTTGATGCGCTGCCAGATGAGATGCACAGCAGCCACCACGTATATGCGCGATACCCCGATCACCTGCATATCCTGCAGCACCACGACGAGGGCCACATTGTGCGAGTCCACCTGAAGCTTCTTGTGCTCGTAGCGGGTGAGTCGCTTCTCCGCGGCGGCGAGACGGTTAAAGAGCACCGGCATCACCTCTAGCTCGCGGAACCGTGCCGCCTTGTAAAAGATGCTCACTCCGTCCATTTCCACTCGCCGGTGGCCGAGGGCCTCCTCAGTGGCCTTCTCCGCGCGAAGTACTGCCGGAGGCGCTCCAGACCCCATCGTCTGCCGGTTTACACGCGCTGTGGCACCTTGGGTGAACTCCGCTGCGCTGCAACTTCGCTGCATCGACTCCTCATCCGTCATCGCTTTGGGCTGGATTTGCGGGTCCTCGAGCGAGGAGCACGACATCTCCTGTTGCGGCATGCTGAACGGCTGCGGGTGCTGCAAGGGCAACGCCTCGCCACGTTTCTGCCAAATGGCCGGGGTGCCACACGAGCTCGCGGGAAACCGAGACGCGGCCACGACGCTGCTGCGCCGACTGGAGCGGCGGCTCCAGCTCGTTTCGGCGAGCTGCGGCAGATGGGGCGAGTTGCTCCTCCTGTCGACATCGCCGGAGCCGTTCGCGGCGCCACCGGCCGCGCCACGCCGAGCGGAAGCGTCACTATTGCACGCAGCCGCTCCGGCTAATGTAGCCGTCATGCTCACCGAGTTCGGCCTCTTCTCAGTGCTGCAGGGGATTCCAAAAGGGATAGCAAGAGCAGGCGAGAACGCGGCTGCTCCCTTGGACTGCTGCGTCAGCGGTGCGCAGCGAGGAGCTCCGTTGCGATCAGTGATGACAACGTGATGCCCCTCCATCCCGAGCGCCGTTCTCAAGTAAGGCCCGAGAGTGCGCTCGTGCGCCGCCACGCTGATCTCCTCCAAGAGCAATATGTCGGGGTCAACGCGCCGGAGCTCCTCCTTGATGAGGTCCAGTCGATACTCTTCACTCAGCACCGACGGTGGGCAGGCGGGGTACAAGTCGGTGGACGCTAGCCGGCTCGCCAGGATGTTGTAGCCGATTACCTTTAGCGCTCCTGGTATCTCATCGATCGTTCTGGACTCCGAGGTGGAAATGGGATGACTGCGGCGGGGGCCGCTGCCGTCTTCGCCGCTGCTGGGGGGCCGCGGTGCCTGACCCTGAAACTTGGCGGTGGCCTGCCGCGCCGAGTGCGCGGCCGTGGAGCGAGGCACGTCTCCCGCGCCCGGCGGCGACGCGCGCACAGATGGCATGGCGTAATCACTCAGCAGCGCCGCCGAGGCGACAGTCTTGGACCATCCCTGCGACACAGGCTCCGGTGTTTCTTGAGAATTGAAGACGAGACTAGTTTCCCGCATGCTTTCCTGAAGCTTCTCTACATTCAGCCCTGACAAACATGAGAGGCTCAGAGAGCTGCGCTCGCGATTGTTTCGACGCTCCAGTAGTGTCATAGAGCGACCAGCGGACGAGGTGCCCGGGCCAATGCTTGTGGTCATCGCTGCGGCGCCCGTTGTGGCGGCACCAGACCCGCCGATGCCGCTCTCCACACCAACGCCGGTACTGCCGGCTGACTTGGTAACGCTCGAGGCGGAAGAGAAGGGTAGCATTGTCAGCATGGGCAGCGGCTGGTCTTCGGAGGCGGCCGAGGTGTTGGCGCCACTGCGCATGCTTCTAATGCCGGCGAGACTCGAAAATTCCGACGCAGAGGTCCGCTGCAGCGGCAGACCGCCGCCGTTGCTCATCGTCACATGGCGCACCGTCGTGGTCCGTGGGACTTGCAGCGGTTGGTAGTCGCTGATATTTACATCCGGCGTGGCGGCGACAAGGCTGAACACGTTGTTGCTGCTCGACATGGTAGCCAAGGATCGGGCAGGGTTTTCCGGTGCGACACATACTCTGTTCTGATGGCCACCGGAGTGTGTGCCGCCGACGGTTCCGCTACCGTCCGCCGCCTCCCCGTTGGACCGCGGCATCATCAAAGCAAAAGACGCGAAGGGGGAAGGGCAAGGAAACACAGGCGAGACGCGCTCACAGCAGCGTACGCGAAGAAGGCGACAAAAAAAAAGAAAGAAACGTTTTTTTTTCAAAGGAAAGAGACGCCGGCGGGCACACGCGACTCAGTGGAAGAGAAACGACGACAAGCGCGAGAGAGGGGAAGGGAGACAAAGTGGATGTGCTCTCCGGGCGTGTGTCAGAGCGGCGAGAGCTGCGCAGAGGCGGAGCGTGCAAGCGAGAGGTTCCGTTATGCGTGCCAGGTGTGCGCACACACGAAAGGGAGAGAGAGAGACACACACACCAGATAAGATACGCAGCCGCCAGCAAGAGAAGAAGTGCCAGGCCAAGAGACAGAGACAGGCAGGCACAAGAAACGAGAGAGACACCAAGAAAGAGAGGGAGAACGTAAGAGGTGAAGGGGGAGAAAAAAAAAAACAAAAAAATCGTAGCACAACGGCGAGAAAGCGAGACACTCATGCGCGCAGCACACACAAGAAACCAAACCAAGCGAGGTCCTCCCGAGGAGCGCAAAATAAATAAATGAAGCAAGCAAAAAAAAAGAGAACTGAGAGCGAGTGTGCGACTCGGGTGTGTGTGGATGCGCCTCTTCGTGTGTGTGTATGTGTGTGCAGCGGTAGAGGAAGGGAGAGGGAAGCGCGCGTGCGCCTGTGGACACGACGAAAGAGTGTCCTTTTCTTTGTTGTTTAGTTTATGCTGCTGTTGTTGTTGTGGGAAGAGGGGTCGATTAACAACGAAAAAATTAATCTCTGCGCGCGCGCTTATCGGGAGTGCGGCAACGAGAGAGGAAACAGCCTGTGTGTATAGGTGAATGTAGAGCGGTACGTGCGCAGCGTGTATGTGTATGTCTTGAGAGATGGGAGGAGGAGGACGGTGTCGCGGTGGGAAGAGACAGAGAGGAGAAGGGGGGAGGGAGGGTTTCGGCGAAGATCGCTCGTTGGAGCGCCGAGAGAGAGAGAGCCACACACACACACACGTACGCAAACAAGCCGGGAAAACGAAGAAGAAAAGCAAGAAAGAAGCGGGTGATGACGTACAACCGGCACAGGAGTAGGTGGAGGAGGGGAAGCGAGGCACCCACATGAAAAAAAAGAGCAAAGAAAATACAAGCGAAAGATGAAAGCCAGCAGAGGGGCAATGAGAGGAGGGAGGGAAGGAGGAGGCTAGACTACAAGAGGGGAAGAGGAGAGACGCAGGAGGGGAGAGGGAGAGGGAGAGAGGCCGTGAAGACGGCCCGCGCACTCAACACGCACGCTCACGCCTACACAAGGGAGGGCTCCTCCGCGTTCGTATGCGTATATCGCACGCACTGCTTCACCCGTTGATGGCTTTGGCAGTTCGGTGACTAAGCAATCAAAATCCTATATGTGGAAAGAAAAACGTATGTGTGCATGTGCGGGCGGGCCATCGACGGAGAACGAAACGTCCATGTAACGAACAAAAAAAGGGATACGAGTAGGATAGCACACCCATGCAGGCCCGAGTCGCCGATTCAAAACCCCCCCCACGCCCGCCAGCAGATGCAGCGGGTTGTCGGGCGAAAGGGTGGGGGCAAGGTGAACGTAGCGAAGGAGAGGAGAAAGGAGAGCCCAGTGGAGTCGAGTACAGTCATGTGCATCGGAGTTCGCCGAAGAACACGCAGGGCAAACCAGAACAACTAAAGCAGGGTGTACTAGCGGCGTGTAGACGCTAGGCATTGGCCCTTTAGCGGCCGCTCGAGTGCCAAGACCCGAGCCTGCAGCAGTCTGTTCACCACGAGACATTATGCACACAGATGCATACAGACAGGAGGAGCGTGTGCGCCATCCCGGTTTGGATACAAATCTGCTTTCTCTCTCTCTCGACAACCCGAGACAATGAAGGGGAGAAGAAGCCGCTGACTAAGCAGGTCCACGCGGTCGCGCCTTCTTCTTTTCGTTTCGCAGCGCGTTCCAGATGCTCTGGTGAGCAAGACGGATTCCAAGCGGAGAGCGGGCACCATAACATGCGTAACACCTACGCACATAAATACTCAGACAAAAAGCGGCGGAGACACCCGCAGCGTGTGTGTCGCCCCACCACCAAAGAAAGCGAAAACGACGGAAACAAGGGGAGAGGAAAAAGCACTCCTACACAGAGCCAAGGCGCTTGGGGGTCGAGGGGGTGGGGTTACAATGCATAGTGTCACCGGGCAGTCAACCCAGACAACGGTTGACGGTGCTCGCCTTCGCACATCGACGAGCCTAGGGGGAGGGCAGCAAGTCCCCCACTTCATCATTACCTCCGCCGCTCATCGGCGCGCGGGGCGCGGTTCCATAGCGCTTCAACAAAAAATAGCTTCGCTTCAGCTCTAATTCTTTTTGACGCAGCAGCTCATGGAGGCGCTCTTCTTCCTCGGCGAGCTTCGCGCATTCGCCGTTGTACTTCGCAACAATGCGGTAGTCCTCCTCGCGCACCGATGCGCGTTGCTTCCGCCACGCCGCCTCCTTGCCAGAAAGATTTTCGATCTCCGTGTTCTGCGCCTCCAGCGTTTGTCGAAGCTGTTGCACATCGGCATCTGTCACGGACAGCTTCACCTGATCTTGCAGCCTCGCGAACCGCGTATGCACCTCCATGTCCGCCTTTTCTAGTTCCCGCAGCTCCTCCATTCGCTGCCGCACCTCCTCCCTCAACTGCGAGTTCATCTCGTGCTGCTGCCCGCGCATGCGTCGAGTCTGCTCCTCTGTGCGCCCGATCGCGCGCAGACCCTCGTCGCGCCACTTCTTCACCTTCTGCAGCGTATCGACCTCGCGCTCTACCTGTGCGATCTGCATCTGCACCAGTCGCACTTCGTTGCGCTTGTCACGCACGCGCGGGTCATTCGCGTACTGCCTCTCTACTGCGTCCAAAACTTTGAGCTCATCGCGCAGGAACGCGTTGCGGCTGGCGAGCCGGCGCGCCTCTTCCACAGGATCTTCGGGGGGCGTCACCCGAGTAGCGTCTTCGTCCGCGGCCGCCGACGCACCCCTCTGCTCACATAGGTCGAGGAACAAGAGCTTTCGATCTTTGATAGCGTTCTCAAGCAGATCGACTTCCGTCCGCAGCTGGGCAACGGTCTTTGTGGGAGGCACGACGGCCGCAGCCTCGGCGGGCTTGGAGTGCGAGCGACGCCTCATGATCACCGCGTGATGGACAACTACAAGGCTGAAAGTACACGAAAAAAAAACGAGCAGGGTCGCATACATTCACCCTCACGCATATACAGCGAAGGAAAGCAGAGCGATCCAGCGGTGGGGAGGGGGAACAAAAAAGGGGAATGGTAGAAGCAGCGGCAGCTTCGATGAATGAGCCTATATTATCTGAGTAAAGCCACGGAACGAGCAGAGGAGGCTGGAAAAAATGAGCAGCCGCAACCATCTGCGTCTAGGTGGTGAGGTGAAGACGGAAGAAGTAGCGCCACTGCACAACGGTTTGTCGTCGTTCTGAGGTGAGCTCAGCGAGGCTGTCTTTCTCATAATATGTCTATATATATATATGTGTGTGTGTGTGTGTGTAATGGGCAGAGCTCCACGTCGCTGCGGGTTAGAGGGGCGCCCGAGGGACAGCAAGCACCGAGCAACAAAGAGGGGGACAACAGAGGGAGCAGAGCGAAGAGGGCAATAAAAATGGAGGGCAAACAAGAAAACAACCACAACAGCGTGCACGCACACAGGAAACAAAGGGAAGGGAAGGGGGGCAGTCGCCGCATCAGCATGTCTTGCCGCCGGCCATACTGTGCTCGCCTCCGCCGTGCACTGCAAATGCCGCCGCTCGCGATACGACAGTCATGTCTTGCTGCGGTGGGATTACCATCAAGAGGCTGTAACCATTGACCTCGCATGCACATGCCCATGCACGTGGGCCCATCCGTGGTCAGTCACCAACATCGGCAGGGGAGTAGAGACAGGGAGTGCCCATTGGTGCAGGTGGCCAAGTGGCGAAGCCAGCGTCGCTCCAAACACCAGAAGAGGCAGTCGCTTTCCCGCTCCCTCTCCAGGCTAAGCATGCCGAGCCACACGGTCTCGCGCATAAACACGGGCGCACGCATCATGCATGTGTGCGTCCATCCGACTCTGCGCGTTTCCTTTGTGTGTGTGTGTGTGTGTGTGGCTGCTCTTCTTATCTGTCAGGATTCCCATTCTTGTCTTTTACCTCTCCTTTCAGCTCTGAGTTTTTTGTGTAAAAACGAAACGTCTGGAGTCCGCCGTACACGAGGACGCACCGCCCTGCCCTGCCCCGCTGCCTCGTCCACAAGCGAGAGAGAGAGAGCGAGGCGGAGGGGAGGGGGGAGTAGTGGCGACCGAAGGCGCGATGCGAGTGCCGTGTCTCTCCTCAACGGTGATGTCGACACCCACACGTACACGCACACAGTCGCAAAAGGAGCCGGTGTGCGACTGGGTACGTGCACGCGTCTCTGAGGTGCAACGCATGACAGAAAGCACCCAAGAAGAGGGAAAGGAGGAGGGGGAGGAAAGCTTGAGAAGGGGCAAAAAGGAAATCCACGCGCCCACAATAAAAACACGCGGCATCAACGCACTCTGCAGCACCGCGGGAGAACGGGGAGGGGGGAGGGTGTGGGCAAGGACAGAAGGGAGGAGACGAGTGTGTGTGTGTGAGAGAAGCACGAATGTGGAGGCACACGCTTGCTTGCTGCTTCACCAATTCCCCCACCCCCGCCCCTTTTACCTTCACCCATTTTCGGGGACGGCATTCTGCAAGGCGTTTGTTTTGGCTCATATATATGGTGTGGCTGCTCGATGGCCTTTCTCAAAAACTCACGCACATAGATGAGCAGAGAAGGGAGAAAGGTGGCAGGAGATGAAAGAGGAAGAGTTACACAGCCACGCATATGTTGCGGCACACACGGACGCAGACGCTAGAATGGGGACTCGTTGGTATCATGAGAAGCTCGAAAGCAAGCCGTAAAATTTAAAACGTAGTTCTATGGTAGAGCACCTCAAGAGAGAAGAGGGACAGCGCACAGGATCGCGCTGCGCCCAGGAGAGAGGCGATCAGGCGGGCCGAAGTCGCCCTTCTGAGCCTTGAGGCTGGAGAACTATCGGGTATCGTCGCGTCATCTACTTAGGATCCGCAGTTCAGGCACTCCTCGGGCTGTGAAGCGCGGTGCGAGGACATGGTCTGCTGCGAGTTCTCCCTCTCCTGGATCTCCTTCATTCGCTTCGCGTCCACGGTGAACTTGATCGCGTCCGCCGCAGCCTTGGTGCGCAGGTAGTAGACGCCAGTCTTCAGTCCAGCTTC
Organism: Leishmania infantum JPCM5; assembly: GCF_000002875.2. NCBI lineage: Eukaryota > Euglenozoa > Kinetoplastea > Trypanosomatida > Trypanosomatidae > Leishmania > Leishmania infantum. Next base: position 334,221 of record NC_009412.2, on the reverse strand, counting down.
CCAGCAATAGAAGAGCATGGACGTGATCTGGCCGGAGGTGGGGCTCTGGAGGAAGAGGTTCAGCGACTGCGACTGGTCAATGTACTGGCCGCGGTCGCGTGCCATGTCTATCAGCTTGCGCTGTGGAATCTCCCACACGGTCCGGTAAAGCTCCCTCAGGTCGTCCGGCATGCCGTTAATAGTGAGGATAGAGCCGTTGTAGGAGATGATCTCGTTCCGCATCGACTCGTTCCATAGACCACGCGCAATAAGGTCCATGACGAGGTACTTGTTCACAACAGGGAACTCGCCGCTCAGCACACGGCGGACGTAGATGTTCGAGGTGAAGGGCTCGAAGCACTCGTTATTGCCGAGAATCTGCGAGGTGGACGCGGTTGGCATGGGGGCAACCAGCAGGGAGTTGCGCATGCCCACCTGCATCACCTTCTCCTTGAGGCTGGCCCAGTCCCAGCGACCGCTGTTGGGCCGCGCGTTCTTCCACATGTCGAACTGCAGAATGCCCTCGCTGGCCGGGCTGCCCGTGAAGGTCTCGTACGGGCCATCCTCCTTCGCCAGCTCCATCGACGACTCGACAGCAGCAAAGTAGATCGTTTCGAAGATCTCTGCGTTCACCCGCTGCGCCTCCGCCGAGACAAACGGCAGTCGCATGAGGATGAAGGCGTCCGCGAGCCCCTGCACGCCGAGGCCGATGGGGCGGTTGCGCATGTTACTGCGGCGCGCCGTCTCGACCGGGTAGTAGTTGCGGTCAATAACCCGGTTTAGGTTACGTGTGATCTGCTTTGTCACGGTGTAGAGAAGCTGGTGGTTGAACTCACGCTTCTCAACGTCGACGAAGCGCGGCAGCGCGATGGAGGCGAGGTTGCACACCGCCGTCTCCTGTGGCGACGTGTACTCGACAATCTCCGTGCATAGGTTCGAGCACTTGATCGTGCCAAGATTCTTCTGGTTCGACTTGCTGTTGCATGCGTCCTTGTAGAGGATGAACGGCCCTCCCGTCTCGATCTGAGACTCCAGGATAGCAAACCACACCTCCTGGGCCTGGATCGTCTTGACGCCGCGGCCCTCGGACTCGTAGCGCTCGTAGAGCCGCTCAAACTCTTCACCATAGCAATCGCTGAGACCCGGGCACGTGTTGGGATCCATCAGCGTCCACTTCCCCTCGCTTTTCACACGTCTCATAAACAGATCTGGGATCCACAGCGCGTAGAAGAGGTCGCGGGCGCGCTGGTCATCTTTTCCCGTGTTGCGTTTCAGCAGCAGAAAGCCAAAGACGTCAGCGTGCCAGGGCTCGAGATAGACGGCGAAGGCGCCCTTGCGCTTACCGCCGCCCTGGTCCACGTAGCGGGCGGTGTTGTTGAAGACGCGTAGCATTGGCACGAGCCCGTTCGACGTGCCGTTCGTACCAGCTATGTAGCTGCCCGCCGCGCGGATGTTGTGCACGTGCAGACCAATGCCGCCGGCCGCTTTGCTGATCACGGCACACTCCTTCAGCGTGTCGTAGATGCCGTCGATGCTGTCTTCCTTCGACGCCACCAGGAAGCACGAGCTCATTTGCGGCTTCGGGGTGCCGGCGTTAAAGAGGGTCGGGGTGGCGTGGGTGAAGAAGCCCTTGGACATAAGGTCGTACGTCTCACGCACATTCTTGAGATCTGCGCCGTGAATGCCAAGAGCGACACGCATGAACATCTGCTGTGGGCGCTCCACAATTCGCATCTCACCCCTTCCGGTCTCGATACGCAGCAGGTACGAGCGCTCCAGCGTCTTGTACCCAAAGAACTCGAAGTTCAAATCGCGGGAGTAGTCAATCATGCTCTGAAGTTCCTTGTGGTGCTGCTGCATAACCTCCCACACATCGTCGGCGATCAGTGGAGCGGGACGGTTTGTCTGCACCGTGACGTGGTCGTGCAGAAGGCGGAACGTCTCCAGCAGCGACTCATTCGTCTGCTTGTGCAGTGATGTTGTGCACAGGCGACCGCCCATGCGGCCGTAGTCCGGGTGCTTTGTGACCGAGTACGCCGCCGTCTGCGCCACGAGCTCGTCCAGTTTGTCGTAGCGGATCTGGTCCGTCAAGCCGCGCGTCACATTCTCCGTCAGCATGTCCACGTCGAGATGGTCGCGGTCGAGCCCCTCCATCACCCGCTCGAAGCGGCGGCGGATCTTGCAAGCATCGTACGGTTGCGCCTCGCCATTGCGCTTGATGATCATCGGCGCCGAATCGGACATGGTTTCCATGCGGCAGAACAGAGCGGGAAAAAAAAACAAGTAGAGCGGCGCGGCACGTCTGAGCAACGGCGGTCACACAACGCGTGTTATCCTGCGCTGTGGATGCTGCTAGTAAGCTGAAGACAGAGCAGAGGAGGGGCGAACCGGGAAGCGCGCCTGTGTCCTTGCGCAATAGGGTGAACGGTGTCCACTGAAGCCTTCGTGTGTTTGTGTGTGTGTGTGTGCGTGGAGTGATGAAGGAGGAGGGCTAGCTGCTCTATGAGGGGATTGCGAGTTCACAGCAAAGAAAAAAGGCGAAATGAGGGGGTGTGATGCGTGCGTGGCGACACCACGAAGGAGCCAGCACAGCAACACTCAAAAGGGTAGGGGAAGATGCAGCGGGAGAGCCGCGAGGTGTTCCTGGGTGTGGTGCAGGGTCAAGGTGTGTATGAAATCGTGGAGAACTATAAAGGAAGCGACCGAGAGTGTGTCTGCGCTTATATGCGACGACGATGCGGTGCGAGTGCACTACAGCAGTACGTTGTCAAGACGAAAGCGGAGCGGCGGCGAAGACGCTGGAGAGTCGATCTATGTAGAAAGGCAGGGGAGGGGGGCAGGAGGTCGAGGAAGCCGGAGCGGCAGAGAGACGGTGGAAAACCAGTTGAGCTGTCCCAACGAATGAAGCGGCGGCGCACGCCCACAGAAGGAGCGCCGCAAGAAGAGAGAGGAAGAAAAGAGGAGGCGAGAGAGTGAGGCACATGGATGTCTGCCCTCGCTAAACAAAGGGGGGAAGGGACGGTGTCGCTCAGGAGCGCGTCAAGGAGTTACTCTGCATCGACCTACACCGATCGAGACATCCAGACGTGAACTGTCATGCGGCAGCTCAGAGTCGCGTAATGGTAAGCCCACCAGCGATGCCCTTCTGGGGTGGGGGGGGGGATGTCAGCACCTACACAAGTCGTCCCTTTAGTTCGCCATGGCCCGTGACGCCGTAGTGCAGGGGACTGCAAAACTAGCGCTGCTGGAGACACGCCCGCCGGTTGACACTTGAAGCCCCCTGACTCGCTTGCTGATCTCCCCATTGTGTGTATGTGTGTGTCACAGCACAGGTGTAGTTTTGTGATCCCTTCTCTTTATTCTTTTTGCCGTGTGGTTGTTGTTTTTCTTTTTCGTGCTTTCATGCGCCCTTCTTGTTTGCTTGTGTGTGAGTAAGTAAGTGTGGGGGTGGGGGGAGGAGGAAGAGGAGGGGCGAGGAGGAGGAGGGGCGAGAGGGAGCTTGCCTCAGATTTTGGTACACGAATGGACTCTCTGTCTCTCCAGCCCCTACCCCCAATCCTTCCTCTTCTCAGTGAGCGCACAACGCCAGGCGCGCCGCTTGTCGTTTATGTCCTCTCGCCTTTTTTGCTTGTTTTTCGTTGTTTGGAGTAACGACTCCTCACATCGACAGGTAATCGCACGCGACGCCTAGACAAGAATTGTTAAACCCATCTGTCGCTCCTGCCCACCAACACCGCCACCGCGATAACCTCGACAGTCAACGCGACCACAGGCACCACCACCACCGCTCACCTAAATCAACTCTCGCTCAATGTCCCAGGCCTGTGCAAAGATCTGCACCACGTCCCCACCATTGCACCGCATGCGGTAGCTGCCAGGCGGCATCACAACCCTGACTTTCGACATCTCCCCCGCACCGACGGAGCCGATGCACTGCCACCGATCACGCTTCCGCGCATCAGGCAGAAAGAGTGGGACCGTCTCTTCCACCTCAACGTAGCTACGCTTTGCCGCCGAAGCCGCGGACGATGAGGCGGCGGCACCGGCGATGCCGTTCGCTGCTGGCGACTTGCCCAACTGAGACAGCGGCCTGCGGGCCAACGCCGTGATCTGCATCCTACACTCGATGTTGACTTCGATCATGATCTCCGGCTCCACCTCAAAGTTAAGCCCCTTCTTTACAATGCGCTGCGTCTCCGTAAACCAGAACTTGCCGTTCTGCGAGCGCGGGGGGACCCGAATGAAGCGCACCTTGTTGCGGTTCGCGTTGAAAGAGATGCTCTTCCGCGCCTTCCGCGGCACTGCACTCGATTTCGCCTTCATAGAGCGCACTCACTACGGAGGTTTGTGCGGGTGCGCGCCGTTGCGTAATGGTGTGGGAGTGCACTGGGAGATACGTGTGAGTTGACGAGGTGCCAGAGAGGGAGAGGCACACGAAACGAACAAGCTCCGTCCCAGGCAGTTTAGAGCCAAAAACCGACACAACGGCAACAGCACTTACACACGAGTAAAATCGACGCACGAGTGCGCTTCTCCTCTAACAAACAAGCAAGAAAAAACACACGACGGCACCTACACGCTCTATGCGCCCTCTTGCCCTGCGATCTCTGCGTCCGTGTGTGCTTGAGCCCTCGTGTCCAGGGTCTGCTCGCGTCTCAAGACGTGCGTGAGTGTGCTTGTGTGCCCGTGAGAGCTCGTCTCGTGTTCATGTCGAGGAAAGACGCGGAAAAGTGAGGAAGACGGTGCGACGCAATGGCGGAGGTCTTCTACGCAATGAATCTCTAGGTGTGTGGTGGCGCGGCGTGTGGATACCCACCGATGCGCACCAACGTTCTCTGGCACAAAGGGGCGTAGAGGGAAGGATGCGAGGATAGCGCCCTTCTTCCTTCTGTGAGCGTGTGCGCGTGTGTGTGTGTGTGCTTGTGCCCGCGTCGGTAGCGCGCGCGAGCTCGGCGAGAGAGAGAGATGGACGGCGAGGGCACCAAAACGAGGCAGACGAGGAAGAAGTGGTGGTGATGCATATGAGTGGAGTGTAGGCGCAAGAAGGGATACACGTGTGCGCGCCTCGCGCACCGCTGCAGAGGCAAGCGTGACTCGCCAAACGGGCTACGCAGAGCAAATGTGTGCATGTGTGTCGGTGGTTGAGTGAGCAGTGGGCGCTCATTGGCAGCCACATGACAAAACAGCACCCGCAGTCCTCTTCCCGAGGGTAATGCGATTCTGTGTCTGTTAGCATACGCACGCACTCGTTGTGTGTGTGTGTGGGGGGGGGTGTTCGAGTTCAATCCATCACACACAAATACACAAACCCGAAGAGCGGTTTCATCAGTGGATTGTGGAGGGGAGTGGGATGTATGCCATGTGTGTAGAAGAGCAAATCCAGGAGTGCGCCCGCGCCCGAGGATGTGCGAACGGGTGGGACGCTGCCTCCTTTGTTTGCGTTTTTCGTTGCCACTGTAGGTGTGGCGCTGTATAAGCGCAGCGACAGCGGATAAGAGGGCAACAAGCGAAAACCATCAACTACAACAACAAACAGGCCACAGCGCACCCGATAACAACGAGTACGGCAATCAATGACCCCCCACGTGACCAACCCACTGACAGAGGCAGACACATGGTTGCCATCGCCAGCACATGAGGGCATCTAGTTGCCGCTGCCTACAGTGAGAGAATGAAAAGGGTTCGTGCCATTACATTGCGGACGGGGGTGTCGACATAAGAACCAGAAACCATGTGCCGCCGCCGCCGCGCACACGCACACACGCGTGCAAATGTGTTTGAGGGTGGTGCGAGAGTGCTTCAAGCGTGTGATCAGCGCAGAGGGAAGGACGCAGTCTTCCTCAAGCGCTCCCTTAGCGGTGCTCAATGATTAGGCCGCCTTGCCGGGAGACGGTAGAGTGAACATGCGAACATGGCGTCCGTCCGCGTGCCCACTAGTGGCCAGGCCAAGACCGTTTTGCAGAAACGCGGCGTGCTTCACGGCGTCACCCTCCTGCACGTCGTACAGGTCCGCGACGCGCACCATCTGAAAGTTGCCGCCGTCTGCCTTGCCAGACTGCTCATACACCGTCACATTTGGGCCGCGGAGCAGCGCGATGCGCAGCACCTCATGATACGCCTGCCCACGCACGGCCGTAAGAATGCACAGTGGCGCGTCGACGCGGTGTCCGGCGTAGTCCGTGTCGGCAAAGCCGCTCACCGCCTGCGGCGTGTTCTGCGTTGAGGGGGTCTGCACATCGTAGATGGTGCCGATGCCGTTCTCCAGAAACACAATCATGTAGCTGCGCGTGTTGAAGGCAGGGGCGCCTGGGGCCACAAAAGCCAGCGCGGACACACGCAACTTCGCTGCGTTGGGGAGCACCGCAACCGGCTCTAGGGTAATACTGCCACTGTCAGCACGCTGCACCACACGCGAGAGTCGCGGCTCACGCAGAAAGGAGCCGCCGAGCGCAATGCGATCGTCGCAAACCGCCCACGCGAGCGCGCTGCCCACCTTGAACTTGTCCTTGTGCGCCGTCGACGTCTTCGCCGCGCTCCGAGTGATAACCTCCACCTCTGCCGTCTGGTCCACGATGCTCAAAAGGCTGTCCTGCCCGAGCACGCTCCACCGCGGCACCGAGGAGACGAGGCGGTGGTCCGGCAGCTTCATCGACCACAGCTGAGTCAGGTTCACGTTGGTGCGACCCGACACCGAGAAGCAGACAAATGTGTCTGTGAAGCGCTCGCCAGCGATTAGGCGCGTGTCGTCCATGGAGAACTGTGCGGCGTAGATCTCCGCCTTCTTCTCAAGTCCAACCGCCGTGGTTACCACCGCGTTCACATCCGTGAAGTGCCTCTCCTGTAGCTCCTTGCCACGCTCCATGAACGCGGCGGCATCGCTCTGCGGGTAGAGGGACGCCTTGCGCTTGCTGCGACACCCGATCAGTAGGTAGCTCTGCCCCGGAGAGGTGAGCAGTATGTCCACCTCCGGAAAGCCGCGGAGGATGGACTTGGGTGCGGCGCGCGTGTCCTGCGGCGTGCGGCGCGACGTGGCGGTGAACTCCGCCTCCTGCTGCTGAAGCAGCTGCTGCTGCGCTGGTGCTGCGATAGCCGACTCTTTCGGCTTCCCAGCGGCTCCTTGTTTGCCCTTGCCACCGCTCTTGGCCGCTCCACTCTCCTGATTCTGGTGCATCTTCGACAGCACCTCCGAAACCTGCGGCAGATTCTGCTGGGCCGGCGCGGAAGCCTTCTCCTCGACTTTGTTCCTCCGCCGCTTGTGCTCTGCCCGCTCCCGCTGTGACTGGATCTGGTGGCTCTTCTTGTGGGCATGAACCTTCTCAATACTGCTGGCTTTGATCGAAGTGCCGATGCACAGCCAACAAAAAAAGCGCACAAGGCAGCTGCGAAGGGCGACGACGATGATCAGCGCACCAAGCACAACGACGAAGTCCGTCAGCAATGCCCTGCCATCGGCGGAGGCAGCACCGATGAAGGCCTCCGCCGCGCCAGGGATGGAGTCGGCCAGCAGCATTTCCTGAGTCAGGTCCACAGTCTCATTATGAAGGTACACCTTCGCGAGCCCCTTGGCGAGGCCGTACAGCCGCCCGGTGACCGCGCTCAAAAGCATAGAGTTGTTTGCGTACGTATGGGTCGGTAGGTCGGTGGGAAGAGGAAGGGGGACGCGGGTCGCGTGTGTTTCGACGAGGCACTACTGTTGCACTCTAGTCGTGCGTTTGTGATTCGTTAGCTGTTCTTCCGGTCCGTGTATGCACCCTCAGTGAGGCCGGATGCATGGCTAGGCGTAGGGTAGACACCAGTGCAGCAGCAGCGACGGTGGGAAAGGAAGGGGCAATGTGTAGCGTTGGTTGGACCAAGAAGTGCATGCGCGTGAGCACGAAAGCGGCATGAGCGCAGTCGAATCAAGCGAGGCAAAAACATAGGCGGGGGGGGGGGCGACAAAGGGAGGAGGGTTTGATAGACAACCTTTCAGAGGCGAGCACGACGTGTCGCAGGCGCACGCACACACAGGTGCATACGACAGCCTGACAGTGGGTGAGTGTGGGAAGAGATGCAACGCCTCAGGCTAAGAGCACTCTGTGCCCTACCCACGCACACACCGATTAGCCCCTCATGGTCGCTGGCACACCTTCCTGTACGCCGCGGTGAGCGAATTGCTTCGAGTGAGTATGCGTTTGTGTCCGTAGGGGGGGGGTTGGCGTCTAACAGTGTCTAGAGAGAAGTGCAGCGCATGCTCTGCTGCACGCATCATGAAGACCAGCACACTCGAAAAATAGCTAAAGAAAAAGAAAAGAAGCAGAGCATGAGGCCGGAAAGAGAGTGGAGATGCAGGGATGAGCACAGATGGAAAGAGAGAAGAAGTGCGGCATGTCCATGGCCGCCGCCCTCCCGTCCCTTCACCGCCGCATCGAGACAAGGTGCGGCCCGCTCGTCATGTGCAGAACGCCGCAGAGTAGGTGCAGAAGAAACGCCGATGCAAAGGGAAAAGAAAGCGCTAGGAGTTGCGCGCAGAGCGAAAAGCAAAAGCAACAGCCGGAAGGGGTACGCTGTCCTGCACAAGGCTGTCCATGCATGATGCCGTGGTAGAGGCGGGGATGTCGGCCCTGGCTTGGGTGCGTGAGTGCCTCTACACAGTCCCAAAGCACGCCGTCCATGTGCACGGGCTCCCACAGAGAGGGCAGTGGCAGACTTGGGGCAGCTCAGTGCCAGCAAGGCGAAGAGCAAAGACGTCGATTGATAGCTGGCACGTAGCACAGGTCACCGTCACCACAGTTTCGTTAAAGATGAGCGCCTCCACCACGTCGAGGGGTCCTTCGGACGACATTGTCGCGGCGGTGTCGAGGGACGCCAACGTCTTTGGATCCGTGTAGGAAAGACGAGAGGTGACTATCGTTCTTGCCGGCTCCGCTAACGGCGATGATAATCGCGCCCCTTCCGTCTTCGGAATGACGCTGCGCTTAGCCACGAGGGTGGTGCGCCCGTCCCGTTGGCCACCGCCTACGCCAGCTGCGCCCCTGGCGGCAGAGGAAGCGGAGAAGGACCTCTTTGAGACATGCGATCTGGAAGCGGCAGCGCGAGTTTGATTCACCGGAAGAGGTGCGAAGAGGGCATTACGCGGTCGCAGGTCGGCAGTCGCCGCCGTCTTGTGCGTCAAACGAGCCGTGCGGTGCTTTTCGCTGTTCTCCTCTTCCCTCGCTGGAGTGCGCGGCAATGGTGAAGACGCGCTGGAGGCGACCGTAGCCGCGGAGGCCTCACGGACTGGCGGGCTGCTCGTGCATGGCGAGAATGCAGCCCCGCTAGCGCCTGAGGCCGTCGCCTCTTCCACGGTCAGGAAGCGAGCGATACTCTCGTGCATGGCGGCACTCCGTCCGCGGGGCAGGCACGGCTGAGGGGCAGTCGACACTCGGGGAGGTCCTACCCTGGCATCCCATGGCTTCGTGGAGGATGCAGGTGGCGCAGAAACTGCAGCAGACAGGGAAGCGACACGTGCAGATGCATGCGTTCCTGTGCGTGTGCCACTGCGCGATGTTACGTATGACAATGGCGGAGGAGGTCGCAGCGAGAGTGTGCTGCCCGGACCGGCATGACAGGCATTTTCCGGCGAGTCGCGCCACGGAATGGTGCTCTCTCTGATGGCCTCGGTGGCAGAATGCACTCTCGAAGAGTTGGACTTGGCCCAGCGCGGCTCCACGATACCAGCGCGCAGAGCTGTCTGCTGCACGGCGCTGTCGCAACGGATGCTGTCGTGGCAGCTTCTCGGCGGGCTGCTGCATCTCTCACTGCTGTGGTCTCCGCGCAGGATTGTGTCCACCTCCATCTCTAACAGCAGTCGGGAAGAAAGAGAGGATGTGTCCGCCTCCTGCAGGCCACCCATCGCTGTGCTTGCCGGTGCCATCGGAGAGGCAGTTGATGCGCCGAGGGACTTCGGAAAAGAGACTGGGCGGCTTGCATAGTTGTAGTAGTACTGATCTCGAGAGAGGCGATCCGTGTCCTGCTCCGCGTCACCAGCGCGGTGCTCGACGCAAGCAGAGACGCATTTCACCGCGCTGCCCGGCGACAGCTCCACTTCTATTGCGTGCATGACTGACGTAAGCAGGAGAAAGGGACGACAAAGGAATGTGTGGGGAGAGTTGGCGTTCATGCAGAGAAACGGGAGAGACAGAGAAAGTAAAGAAGCACAAGTAGGTGTGCAGCTACGTTGCAGCGCTCATGCATGTCTTGCGCGTTGCTGCCGAAGTGGTGATGCGGCTGCCGCACCATACCGCGCATCTCGAATCTGGAAGCCGACATATGGCACACTAAGCACGATTTGCCGTCTCCTCAATCTCGCAGAATGGAGCAACAGTCTGTGCGTGCACGACTGCGTTCTCTTTGTTGCCCTTTCACGTGCTGGTGTGTGTATGTGAATGTTGGAGAGCTGTGCAGAGAACGTCCCCTCCGCACGGCGGGCGCGCGCGAGCAACCGTGCCGCGGCTCAACGGGCCAAACAGCAACACAAAGGGAGGGGGGGGCACCGCGAACACAAGAGACGGGACATGCGGGCGACCACACCAAAGATAGGAAAAGAAAACAGAGCGCCCATCACCAAACGCGGTGAATGCACACGCCTACACAAACCAGCAGGCGAGAGGGCATTTCGTCGATCGACATGACTCGGAGACACGCGCGCACACACACACACACCTAACGACACGCCCCCTGCCTCATCCAAAGGCTTATCTCTCTTTCTTCGTTTTCTGTTGATACAGCACCTGTCGTGCCTTTAATGCGCATTGGAAGTCGCAGCAGAGAGGGGGCAAGCGCACGGCACACGTCACGCCAGCGAGTGCTCAATCTGCAGAGGCGCGTGCGTCACGGGGTCGCGAATCAGCCGGTACTCCTTCCTGAACTCCGCACTCTCATAGAAGGCGTTCAGGGCCTCTTGAGACATGTTCGCTGTGTAGTAGTCCAGCTCCGATACGTCGATGCGCACTTGGGTTGGCTCCACCCCACCAGACAGCTGGCGCTCGAACTGGCGCACCGTCTGCACCGCCACCTTGATGCGGTGGCGAATGAGTGGTAGACTTTCCGTGTCGGATTCGAGGAACTTGCGGAAGCGCGCCTCCATCGCGCTGCGTAGACTGTACTTCTGTGTCTGTATGAAGCAGCGGAGAAAGAGCGAGACGGCCGCGGTGACGTCCTCGTCGGTCACGTATTCCCGAAGATGCACCCGTGCGTGCGCCTCGGAGAGGCGAATGACGGATTCCATGTGCCGCACTGTGATGGCGATGCCGCCGTGCTTCGACTCCTGCCGCAGCTCGACATATAGACGTGCAATGGTATCGGGGTCGATGTTGGAGATGCGGGGAAAGCAGTGACTCTTCGCGAACAGGATGTACTTGCGCAGCAAGGATTGCGGGAGCGGCTTGTCGCTGTCTGGGTCGTCGTCCTCGAAGCGGGAAGAATCCTCGACGCTCTCGCGCAGGCGCCGCAGCTGCTCCTCGCACTCCTCGCGCTCGCCCTCTGTTGACGCGTTCTCCAGCGCGTAGCGCAACCTCGACAGCTCCTCGTGCCTGTCGCGCTGCAGAAGCCGCGTCTCCTCCTGCGTTCGCGGGTGGTTGCGCATGTGCGAGTCGCAGATAAACGTCGCAAGCCGCTCGTCCAACTCGACGTTCACCTCATCCCGCACCACAAACAGCAAGTCGAAGCGGGAGAGGATCGGTGTGGTAAGATTCACGTTGGCATCAAACGAGGTAGAAGGGTCGTAGCGGCCGCCCATTGGATTCGCCGCCGCGATGATGCAGCAGCGCGCGGACAGCGTCGTTACAATGCCACCGCGCGCCACCGAGATCGTCTGCTGTTCCATAGCCTCGTGGATGGACGTTCGATCTTGGTCAGACATTTTGTCGAACTCGTCAATGAGGCAGCAGCCGCGGTCCGCAATGACGAGGGCGCCGCCCTCCAGCACGAAGTCGCCATTGACGCTGTCCTTGTGCACAGATGCCGTCAGACCAACAGCGGTGGAGCCGCGGCCAGTCGTGAAGACTGTGCGGTCGGCCGTTTTCTCAACAAACTTGAGAAACTGCGACTTTGCGCAGCCGGGATCGCCAACCATGAGGACGTTGATGTCGCCCCGAATGCGATGCGACTGGTCGCCGCCGATGTCCTTTGGCACTGCACCCATCATGGCCAGCAGCAGCCCGAGCTTGATGTCGTCGCGGCCGTGGATGCTCGGCGCAATGGACTGTAAGAGCTTCTTTCGAATGTTGGGCGACTTACTGAGCTCTATAATGCGTTGTCGTTCATCATCTGGCAGCCGAAACATGCCCAGCTCCGTAGTGCGTCGGATAACGTTGTTCGCGTGCAGCACGGTCGTGAAGACGGGAAAGCCTTGGCGGCTGTTGAGCAACGGATCGAAGTTGTTGCGGTATATCCCCGTCACGTCCACCTCTTCGCCAGGTTTCGCGCGGTCAATGAGGTCGTTCGTCAGTACCACCTCCAAGCTGCGCGGCAGCCGCCCAGGCGGTACCTTGCCAGGGGGCTCCTGCAGAACTATCGTTTGATGGTTGCGGTACTCCGTCAGGCGCATGTTCACGCGGAACGGCCCCTTGCTGTGGCAGCTGGGGCACATGCTCACGCGCTGCTCCTTGTCGCCGCGCTGGTAGATGGGACCGATAATGTAGGAGCACCGCGCGCAGTCGTACTTGACGGCGTCCATCTGCGGGTACACCGGTGAGCGGCGAATCACCACCCCCTCCACCCGTACGAGCACATTCATGTGCACCTGGCGAAAGTCGCGGATCGGATCGCACAAGGGCAGGTCGCAAATCCGAACAAAGATGTGCGAGTGCACCTTGCGATACTGCGGGTATAGCTTGAAGGTGAAGTAGTTGGCAGCCTCCTCCAGTAGCTCGATCATCGGATCTGGAGCGTCCACCAGCCACAGCGCGAGAACACTGTCGTACACGCGGCTCAGATGATCGTAGCTCAGCTGAAAACTCTTGTCGTTTTCGCGTGTCATTGCGTTCACCTTCTCCTCGTAGACGCTGACGTCGTTCACGATGTAGTTGTAGTAGAAGTTGTAGATGCGGTTCTTAATCACGCGGCGAGGCAGCTCCTGCGCAAGCCACTCCACCAGCTCCCCCTGCGGCTGCCGCCAGTTGAAGTTCATCGACTCCAGGTCTCCACGCACGTAGGCTTCGTCGTTGGGATCGCCGTAGCCGACGTCCTCTCCGTGATCGATGTCGCTGCCTTGATCGCCAACCGCGGCGCCCCCACTCCGTGTCAAACCGCCCGCGCCCTCTTCGGAAGCCCACGACGCATCATCGTCATCGTCGCCATCGTCGTCGTCCACGTCGCTGAAGATGCCTTCCTGCAGCTGCCTCCGCTCCTCGGCTAGCGCCTCCTCTTTCTCCCGACGGCGCTCGAGCAGCTCATCCACAGCGATGCGGCCGCCCTCGGAGATCTCGGAAACGGAGCTGTCGTCGTCTGCAATCCAGTCGTTGTCCTCGCCGACTTCCTCCTCGGCCACCTCGCTCTCCTCATCCGGCTGGAGATAGTCCTGCATGAAGTTCTCCCCGTACAAGTCTTCCCCCTCCTCGTCGTTGGCCTCGTCACCGGAGGAGTGGTCCGCTTCATCGTCGTCCTCGACCTCCTCTCGCCTCGGTGGGTGCGGGCCTGCGGCATGGACCTCGTCCTCTCGCGCGCGGCGCCGTTTGCGGCGAGCGGCGTCCCGGTCTCTCGAGGGTCGCATGACGCCTGCTTTCTACTTGTGCTGCGCAAAGGTGAGGAGCATAAAGATGTCCAGCCGCTGCAAAATGCTGCGCGAGTGGGCAGTCGAGTACGCCCCCTCACAATCGTTTTCTTTGTGTGTTCACTTACGCGCGCGCGCGCGTGTGTGTGTGTGCGTGTGAGTGTGTGTCTGCTTCTCAGTCTATTGAGATGCTGGTGGCGTCTATGGATCAGGGAGTCAGCGTCGATGTGAGTTTCGAACGGCACACAACATCGCTAACCCAATTTTTTTTGCTTTTTGTTACCGTCTATGCTCCGCCTCACGTGTGTGCTTGTGTGCGCGCGCCCTTCCACCATCCACAGTGGGAAGTCGTCGTCTTTTGTAATTGTTGGCTTGCTTTCCAACGATGGGCCGGCGACTCTCCGTGATGGCACACACCTCGCGCCACGTCGACGATGCTGGGGAGTGAAAGAAGCGTTCCGACGTAACCAGGGAAGCAACTGAGAAGGTAGTCGCGGCAAGGAGCGGGGTCACCCGGTGACGGTAGCAACAAAAGAGGGAAGAGATAATAAAGGAAGGCAACACACCCGCACCGACGTACACACGTGTGCGTGAGCAGGCCGTTGGATGGTCAGGGTGCCTCCCACACGCGTTGTTGAATGAGCCGCGGCGATCTTGCTCGCCGCATCGAGAAGGGAGAAAAGTGCGGAGACACCCAAGGGAGCCGGACATATCCAGTTTGAAGAAGAAAAAGGCCCGAACCTTCGCGCGGACAGGGGTTGAGAGCGGAAGACGGTCGCGCGGGTGCACAGGAGGGCAGCAAGGCAACGGCCGCATTGGAAGACGCTCTGAAGCTAACATGTGAGCAGGTCAGGGGCGTACAGAGAGAACTGCAAGTTGCGTGCACACAAGCACCCCACGCACTACGACACGTGGTGCAGTGCGGTCCCGATCTTCGGAGTGCCTCTTCTATTGGCTAGGGGCATTAGCAGCTCTCGCTAGAGTTTCTCTCTGTCTGATGCATGCGCGCGCCAGGCGCCGGAGTCGCGAGTTGCCGTGCACCGCTGTATCATCCACCCAGCACAATGCAAAACTTCTGGGATGCGGAAGAAAAAATGTGTGTGTATATCTACATTTACCTGTACATATAAAAAGAAGTCTCAGCGGAAACAGCAGCTGGATAGCAGAGAGGCCCTCCTCTTCTCTTCACAGGCCTGAAGAGACGAGAGTAGGGGGTACGAAGGGGGAACGCCGCACGCACACACATACTTGCGCAGGGTAGAGAGAGCGGATCTGTAGGTGTGCATGTGCGGGTGAAGAAAGCGGTTCAATGAAAAACACTAGAGTAGGTGACAATACTCTCGATGAGGCAAACAAAAAGAGAGATGCCAAGTGGCGATGGCCTCTGCAACCGCCGGCACGCCGATACACGTTCATAGCGAGGGGGGGGGCACATAAACCATTTTCCTTCATCAGGACAGAAGGCACACGCAACCCCACAACTCCCCTCCTCGCTCAGCCGAAGTAGCGCCACCGAGAGTGCGCCCGTTTTGTGGCGCTCTTCTATTGAACGTACAGAAGTGTGGAGAGATCACCACTTGTCCATCCCTCGTCCACTTCACTGCAGTCGTCCGCCTCACCGACGTCGTGCCCGTCGAAGGTCGCAGTATCGCCCAAGGCTGCCGCATCGTCCGTCTCCCTGACGGAATGCCGCAGCAGGGATTCCGCCGACATTCCCATCCCCGACTCCACCTGAAAGCGCGCGCCGCTGCTCATCTGAAGGAGCGGTGCATCAGGCCCCTCGGCGCCGCTCTCTGGCGCTGCGGCGCCCTTGCACGGATGTGCTCTGCTCATCCACGCCACCTCCTCCGCGTTGACAAACTCAAAGTTGCCCATTCGCACGAACGGTGCCTTCACGAACGCGGATGTGGCGAGTAGCGGCTGAGAGGCAGACATGCACACTGGCTTGAACGCTCCCCGTAACGTCAGCAAGGGGGGCGAGAAGCCCCCATTCTTGCGCACGCGGTGGATCAGCCACTGGTGGGCGCGGTACCCCCGCTCGAAGGCGCGTAGCGTCATTGCCTGGCGCAGGCCACGAAGGAAAGGATACCCCTCCTGGTCGACAGGGGTGTAGCGCCGCAGCCAGTCCTTCGCAGCGTCGTGCAGGCTAACGTCCGCCATGGAGAAGAGGATGTTGCCACCGAGAGGAAAGTGTTTGAACGCGGCCCCCGCAGCGAGCGGAACGTATGGCACGCCTTGGGCGCCTTCCCGCAGCCGCCACCCCGTCATCTCCAGAACGTAAGCGGGGATCCACTCTGCGCTAAAGTTGCATCGCGTGGGGACGGAAGACGTTGGCGAGCTCGACGAAACGGCAGCAGCCGCTGTGTCACATCGCCGTGCACATTGGGCACGGCAGCAGTTGACGGCGACAACGCCTTGAAGACTCCGGCGCGTGAGAAAGTGCACGGGTGGGTGGTCCATCAGCTCTTGCGCCACAGTCGGCTCGCGCAGCTGCGACACGTTGAACCAGCACTCGCCTTTGCACCACGCCAAGAGCTTGTTCACGCGAATCGGCAGCCGTGTTTGGACGATGCCCTGTTCACCTTCCTGTAGGCGGAGATGGAAGGCGAGAAGCGCGCGGTGAGAGAAGAAGAGTGGCCGGGGGTAGTCGCACAGCAGACACTGGCGCGCGAGGGTTCCAGCCATCCTGGTGTTTTGCAGATAATTCCTCTCTGTCTCTGGCTTCCAGAAGCCGTGCAGCCGGACTGCCCCACACCGCTGCCTGTGCTGAAAAAACTCCACGTGTCGGCCGGCGTCGAGCATTGTCTGATCCGTGCCAGGTCTGTCACCACTTGCACCATCGGTCGTCTTCCCCTCCTCGTACTGGTCAAGCAGGCGGGCAAGCAGCGGGTATGCGCGCAGCTTCGCGGAAGGCAGCCTCACGCCTTTCGCCGCAATGTCGAGCTCGCGCGCGGTCGGGAAGATGGTGCTGCCGCCGGCGAACTGGTCTGCGCAGTAGAAGGCGGTGGCCTCCATGCCAGCGGTAAAGTAATTGCAGTATACGACCGGTTCATCGTTGGCGCGTTCGGGAAGCAGGCTTGTGCCGAACAGCTCCTCTGCCTGCTTCAGTGTCAGCCACAGTCGCGACACGTACTTGTGTGCAACGGCACGGTGCCGCATCAGCACTGCGGTAGCCAGCGGGAAGATGAGGTTTGTGTACGTGTGCGGCACGTAGCGGACGCAGAAATACGGGTTGTACCGGCCCGGCACTTCGGTGTCGCACACGGAATAAAAGCTCTGCCGCCGCCACTTTCCCCCCCGCAGACGACGCCAGTAGTTATTCCACTTGTAACTCTCCTGTTGCCACTTCAGCAACTGCGCAGTCGTATCGGTGCCAACCAACAGCGACCCGTTCAGGGCGAGCGGGTGCCGAAAGGGTACTAACGTGTCCCAGGTGGGGTCGGGCGGGAGAACAGGGAAGAGGCCGGAGTCCGTCGCTGCCGCCAGCAAGGGAGTGGGGCACTCGCCGCCGCTGGCGGCACTGAAGTATTCGCTGGCGTTCTTCCTTTGCGTTTGGCGCCCCGATAATGGCAAAGCAGCGGCTGTGTGACAGGCCACCTGCGTACCCGCAGCGGCAGCGGGTGGGAAGGACTGGATTTGAATGCGTGTTGGGAGCTGCTCAGGCGGGGTGAGGCACGACACCATGAAGTCGGCAAAACTCTCGAGTAGATGCCGGTTCGATGTCTGCTCAGCGTTCACAAGACATCGGTCTATGCCGATAGCCGCCGTCACATCGCCCATGCCGCCACCCGGGGTGAGGGTGAGGTCGCAGAGGGTCGCCTTCGGCAGAATGTATACATTGTACGGCTTGAGTGCCGTGTCGAAGGCTTTGCGCGGCACCCACACGTCGCTCTGCAGCTTGTGACGACGCGCAAATGCGGCGATCTGATCGTTGAGGGTCTCTGGGAACAAGGCGCCAGTGAAGAGGCGCTGTTGGCGGCAGCGCATGTGTAGGCCATGCATGTTGGCTGCTGGGCTCCCGTCGCTGATGTGCGTGGCTGTGTGTGAAAGGGGTGGGGTCGGGGCCTGTCCGCAAGTCTGGCTGGGAAAGGCGCGATGGAGCGTTGCGCAGGTGCCCCGCGCAACCGTGTGCGATGTTCCCTCAGGTAACCGCATCTGCTCTTCAACGCGCGGCAGCGGTAATGTTAATCAGCAACGATGCAACGCATGAAGGCGTCGGGGGGGGGGCTGGTGTGCTGGGCAATGATGCGGTGGAGGGTCTCACGTCTGCGTTGCATTGTAGGTGCAAGAAATGCAGAGGTGAAGTGTAGCCGAGCCAACGCACGCCACGACGCGAGAAAGAAAAAAGGAGAGAAAGGCTTGGCAAAGTGGGAACACGGTCAGTGGTGCATGCGATTTCGGCACCAAGAGTCAGGGCACCTAAAGAAACGTTAGTATGCTTGCTTGACGAGCACAAGGTAGTCCTGGACACACGATGAAAACAGAGAGAGGCGCGCCAACACAGACACACAGCTCTCAGTCTATATGGAACGCACAGGCGACGCCGAAACAGCTGTAGCGGTGACGGATGCGCTGCATCGAGTTGCTGATTGTGTTTCTTATTCGCCGTGCGTGCGCCACGAGAGAGCTCGAGAGGGAGAGAGAGAGCCGCAGCGACGCCCACGTACGCTGCATCGTCGCGCTGCATTTATTTTTTGGTTGTTCGGAAGCAGGCCAACACAAGACCAATTCCATTCAGTGCAACACAATGCTCGCGCGCTGGGCAGGCACTCACGAGCTCGCAAAACTTCCCCGCTTCTCTGCATGCATACTGTACCGAAGTTTTGCCGCTTGTCATGAATACTGCAAAGAGCCTACCCAGACAGCTCCGTCACGGGGACATCTGCTACAGCAGCAAAGTTGGCCAGGCGCGAGGCCATGGAGAGTCGCACCTCGGAGCACCGCTCCGCGAGCTCCGCCGCCACGGCCTCTCGCTCGTGGCAGCGGCGCTGCACGCACGTCTCGTGCCACGCGAACTGCCGCTGGAGCCCCGCTGCGTACGCCCCGGCGACGGTGTCTGCATTGCCGTTATTGCCGCCAACTTCTCCTTGAGGGCTCGCATCTACATCATGCACGTGGTGTGCGTGCAAGGTCGACTCTGCAGCAGCAGATGCTCGTCCTCTACCGCGGTCGCGGCCTCCTCGGCCACGCGTGCCACCACAATTGCCGCTTTGCTTTTTGCGTGCCTGCGCTTTCTGGTATGCCACCCGCTCGGCTGCAATGGCACGAAGGTGAGAGAGGTGGTACTCGATCCACTCATCCAAGTCTCGCAGCTGCTGCATGTAGCGCATGATATCACACCGATTCCCGTGCGTACTGACGACGAAGTACTCCAGCTCGTTCATCCCTGTCGCCCAACTCCTGAGAGCGCTCTTTTCTTTTCAGAAAGCGGAGGAAAGTGATGTGCGATGGCGCGTGTTGATTAACAGAGGGGGGGGGGACTGCGAAGCTGAAACGAATAGAAGAACAAAACAGGGCAGCTGAGGAGGGAGTGTATACGCGTGTCTGTATAGACTCCGTAGACAAGCGCTGCCGACTCCACACTCGGAGAAAGATCGAGGCACACACACACAGGTACAGATGCAGGCCTCGCCCCTGCGACAATGGTCCCCCCTTCCCCCCCTGCTTGCAGTGGCACGCGTGCCCACAATCAAAGACTGGGCAACAGCGCTGCCGCCGGCCGCCGAAGAAGAGGCGGAGGGAAGGCCGCTCCTCTCGGTTTGCTCACGCCTCTTATTTCGGCTCCTTCGACGCGTCTCTCTTTCTCTGCGGTTTTCCTACCAAGGCAGGTGAAAAGGGTGTGCGTGCTCTGCAGGTTGCGGTGATGCTCGCCACAGTTCCGAGCGTGAAAGAGTCGATCACGAAGCCCTCCGCGACTTGTGGGAAGGAAAAAAAAAACGAAACGCGAAGGGCGGCAACGCTGTGCGAGAGTAATGAAGTGCGCTTGCGCGTGAGTGTTTGCAGACACCCGGGTGTAAACCACACATACAAAGAGAGAAAATAAGGCCCGCCTCTATCGCGGCATGATAAGAGCACAAGGAAGGCATGGAGAAAACAGAGAAAAGCACCAAAGCAGGGCGGAGAGCGTGGACGGTGGACTTAAGTGTAACGAGACCTTTGAGGTGAGGGAGAAAGAGGGGGCGGGGGCGGGGATGGTGACTTTCAGCAGCTACCTCAGGTAGTAATGGGTACCCGCCCCCAAGCATCCTGATTCACTTTGAAGCAGAAAGAGACACACATATGGTAGCTGATTACTCGACGAGAACTATTTTCTGTGGATGTCATTGGCAGCACGAGAGCTCGCAGCCGCCAAAGGCCGACGACGAAGACTGCGCGCACAGAGGCACCTACATAAAAGTAGTGGGCCGGCATGTGCCTAAGGGAAGCAGCATGGCACCGCTTTCACTCATCCCCCAATCCGCTCAAAACTCCGCAGCGCACAACGCCGACAGGATGACGTAACCGGGAGAAGCGCAAGTGTAGCGATCACGAAGCCGAGCTTACGAGAACACTTCTCGTTCATTTCCTGTATTGAAATTCCTCTTTCGCTGTCTTTTTTTTTTTGGGGGGGGGGGGCTCATGTGAAATGGGGCAGCGCTGTTGATGTGCTCTGATCTAAAGAGAAGAGAGAGTGGTGTGGCGTCGCCCATTCGCGCACACACGCTCGCATGCATGGCCGGCCACCCGCCTAGCAACCCGCCCATGAAGAGCAGTCGTGCGGTGAGAAACGGCAGAGTCCCATCGTGAGCACGCACACATACGACAGGGACACAAACAGGAAAGAAACAGGGTAGGGCGGGGACACAGTTCAAGGCACGCGAGTAAACCCATAAGCCGTTCAGGAGACAAGCGACCATCTTCTCCGCTCGGTTTGCTTTTTTTTCTCTTGATCGTCAGAGCACAGTGCCGCACGCAGTAGGGACATGTCGGTGCGCGTACGCCCCTTGAAAGCCGTGAAAAGCTCCTTCCAGCCCGCCATCATGCACATACAAAGAGAGAGACAAGAAACAGTTATTGACCATGATCACACAGCTTGAATGCACACACACACACACGAACCCCACAGAGAGAGAGGATGAGGGAAGCAGGAGAAAACATGAAAGACATTGTGTTCAAATCGGCGCACGCATCATCGTCATCGGCATTAGCGTTCCTTCTTTCGATCAGCTGAGATGGAAAGGAGAAAAAGCAAAAGCGGAAGGCGGCAAGATGGAAATGACGCAATGAAGACGCAGAATTGTGAGAAGATGTAAAGAGACATGCGACAGCTGCTGATTCTGTTTACGTGAAGACAAGCCCTACGCACATGAAAAGGAGCAGTACTCTCCGGGCCAGCTGAGAGAGAAGACTATGCCACCCAATGATAGCAGCAGCAGCCCCCAGCCTCCCCTCCCCCGTCATCACAAGCACAGCTACCCACGCACGCACAGCCTACGCAATAAACACCACACACACACACACAAACGCACACAATAATAATAACCATAATACTAATGATGATAATAACGCGCACCTGTAAGATCTGTAAGTGTGTGCAGCATGACCGAGACGCCCAAAAAAAATATCATGAAGCACAGAGAAGAACGAAAGAAAAAAAAAACAAGACGAGCATTCGGCTCGAACCCATGAAGAAGGGAAGGCGATGGCGTCGCGGTCGGAGCGGCCGCCTCTAGTGGAAAGGGGGAGAATGGACAACGTAGGCAGTGCCAAGAGGGAGGAGGCGCAAATAAGGGCAGAAGGTCGACACAAGATCCAAGTGCTTGTGGGGGAGGGAAAGGAGGTAGAGAAGGAGGCACAACGAAAGCGGCAAACTCACGACAAAAAAATAAAGAAAAAGTGCCACCCCCCTGGCAACAGCAGCAATTACAAAGACAGTAGCGGCAAGCCGACACACGCGCACACACATGCACGCCCGCAAACATAGATGAAACGCGAATCCCAAGAGTACTGCTACGGGCATAGGAGAAGCGGAAAGAAGTTTTTTGTTGAGGTTTCGTGTTGGTTAAATTGCCTGCCGTTCAGGCGCGACACGCATGCTTGTGTTAAAGGGGAAGGTGGCGTCGATAACCCAGCCGTCCCTCTAACTCCAATGTTTCTTCCCCTGGGGTGGGGGTGAGGGGCAGAGAGCCACCAGTAACGATGGAGAAAGGCAGAACGGCGCATGAAAAAGGGGAGGGGGAGGGGGAGGGGGCGGGACACACACACACACAGCGATACACACGTAAAGGAAAAAAAAACATAACAGGCAAAAACTGACCACACACGCGACACAAAAAAAAGGACGAAAAGAAAGAACAGCATGGCAGCACACCCGTACAGCTGCACGGAGAGAGCGAGGGTGCATAGGAAACAGGAGGGATGGGGAGGGGGGACATAAAGGAATGCTCGTTTGAGCATTACTCGAGCATTGAAGGCCCCGCAAGTAAAGACAATGGTGCAGCAGTGTTCACTAGAGGTACATGCATAAGCCAGCTCCTTTTCCTTCCTTTCGAGAGCGTATCCGGGGTGCGCACGTACGTCGACCACCGACGGCCATTAGTTTTTCAGACGAGTAGAGGACAGCAGCAGGGAGTGGGGAGCATCGAAGAGCAAAGCCTTTGGCCCACAAGCGGAAACGAAAATATCTTTTCAACGTGCATATTCCTTACAGCGCTGAGCTGACTCAGCCGTCGGAGCACAACCCCTGCCTCAAACCCTACCCACACCCGCGGAGTAGGTCGCCTCACAGACGTTCCCATTGTGCCGGTCACCACCTGGTGCATCCCTCAAGGCGGCCCAGGCTCCCCACCAGTAGGCAGCGCAGGCCGGGGGCCGGATGCGTTCGAGTCACGCTGACACCTTGCCTATCGCATGGATGGCACAGGCGTGTCCACGGTCGCAGGTCGCAGGTCGCTCCGACGCAACGCCAGCCAGGACCTGGCCACCCACATGAGCAGCCATGCATAGCCCTGACTTCGCTACGTCATAGGCACCCGACCCTGCGACGACCAGAAGCGGGGTTCGGCATTGGCAGGGATAAGAGGGGGAAGAGGGGGCGTCTGGCACCCCACACCTACACGCGAAGGCGCACGTACACACGCAAGTGGAAACACCGTAGATCACAAGCGTGAGCTTTCTCTGGCGAGAAGAACAAGAGGCTGTGCAGCAAAGGAAAGCAAAAGAGGCCGCACGCGTTCAACCGCATCACATCGTTGTGCGCCTCCTGGCGACACGAAAAAGACACAAAATTCCTGCCAGTGGGCGAAAGGGTGGGGAGCGGGAGGGGGAGAGGAGGAGAGGAACGACGGAGAAGCCCAGAAACCTCTTTTGATTGGGAATCATCGACGGGAATGGCAAAGATGAACCACTGCGAAAACACACAAGGTACATCTCTTGGCAAGGAGGGGAGCGCTGCTCGTTCTCTGTATCAGGTGTCGATGTGAAGAGTTCGACGATGCGCGCACACATCCGCACGTCGCCTTTTCGCTCTCGCCCTCCCGCCCTCCTCCTTTCTGACTCCCTGTTTCAGCGACATCCTCTTTGTGTTTCAAAAAGAAGATCTATGAACCCCAGACGGTAACACACCTAAGCGAGCGACTGTCCACATGCGGCTGCTACCCTTGTCTACCTACTCCCATCAATAGCCCTCGCCCTCCCGCTTCACACCAAGCACCACTCATTTCTCTTCACAGTATGCTCTTCTTTTTCTCTGCCTCAGTAACGACGTCCGAACTCTCTGCAATCCACCCCCACTCCTCACACCCTTGCCCGCCCACGTACTTGTCCTTCACCACTACCCTCCTTGACGTCCTTTTGCGGCTTCTCTACCCTCCTCTCCTTTTTTTGTAAATCGCGTCGACTCACCCTTTCCGCCTTTGCCGCAGGTGAGCTGAGCCGTTGCCGTTTTTTTCCTTTTTTTTGCTTTTTCATTTGCGTACGAGCATGGCGCCGCACTGATATTGTCTGTAGCACTCACGCGCACACGCACGCACGTACGATCAGCCCTTCCGTGCCTATGAAAAACGAGCTTCGTCAAGGCCCGCTGGTCCCTCTCTCTCTTGGCGTACATTGTCGCCAAAAGAATGGGAGAGGAGCATTCAAAAACGCACCCCTCCTTGCCTTTCATAGCCGTCGTCTCACCCAACTGCGCGCAAACTCCCCCCTCAAGGCTACATCTCTCCCAAGGCAGACATAAAAAGAAAGGAAAACAGACGTTCGTGCCAGACTCGTCCGCTACAGCGCCCACCCAAGGCACTCACGCACAGAGAGGAGAGAGACACACAGACACACAAACACGAAGGATCCCTTGGTCTCCTTTTTTTCCTGCTGTGTGTGTAGGAGTGTGTGTATGTGCTGATTATATATATGTTCTATATTCGCTGTGCTTTATGGGTATGCAATCGGACGTTACGGGGAGGGGAGGGTGAACAAAAAAAAGGAACGCGGGATGAAGGCGAGGAGAGGAGAGCGTCGAGGGAGAAAAGAGCACACAAAGGAAAACGAGAGGACGTGGAGGAGAGGAAATGCGAGGAGGGAACCAGTATAACACACACAAACCCAGAGCGAGAGAGAGACAGACAGGCAGACAGACATATGCGAGAGCGAGTGGCTCATGCTATTTTCGCTTCTTGTGACTAACCCCGGTGAAGAACGCGTGGGCGCATCCGCGTCTGTGTTAGGGGCTTCCCTTTTTTTTTTGAGAGCGTAGATGACGGCGCGTCTTCAACCTGCCGCTTACCCTCTTGAAGGATGTGAAATGTTGCCAGTCGGTGCCTGTCCCTCTTCGACTTTTCAAGGTCGCTAGCTGAATCCCACCGAAGACAGCGGCGTCTCGCGCAGTTGGTAGACACCGATGGTGTCGTTGCCGCCATACACGAAGCCCATCTCCTGTGGACACCACCGACGCAGCTCTCGGCGCACCGGGTAATCCCGTAGAAGCTTGTAGTGGGACTTGAGAAGCATGTGAAAGCGCCAGTCCCCCGTCGCGGCGGTGTCGCCAATGTAGATGAGCATCGAGCCACCCTCGCGAGTAAAGTACTCGAGTGCCTCAAAGCCCATCGAGCTCTCCTCCCGCTCCCGAGAGCCAAACGGCGGCCAGCAGAGCAGCAGCACCGACTGCTTGCAGTTGAGCGAGTAGAGGGAGATCGGGCCCCCTATGGAGACATGCACGCTGTATGTCCTCTGCAGCGCCAGCGCGTCGAAGGCGAAGATGGGGATGGTGCGCTTGCCGTAGAAGTCGCACCGCACGTCGTCGAAGGATGTCGTGGGAAAGCGCTCTCGATCCACCGCCCACTCCTCTCTCAGTGGCACCTGGTGCATGACACGGTTGAAGATGTGCTCAATGTACCCGGCTCCGCTCCCGACGCTGATGATAGACTCGACATTAGGAAACTCCCGCACAACACTGTTCATCGCGTCACGCGCGTGCACCGGTGAGAGGAGACTCCATGCGAAAACGATGCTTGCCACACGGTGAGCCTCGAAGGTAAGCGGGATCTTGAACAAGTCCGGCAGCAGTCTTCGGTAGCGATCCACCTCCGTCTTGAACAACTGGTAGTCGTCGCCAACGCTGCACAAGATGTGCTCCACAAGGTACGTGATGTTTGGAAAGAAGCACATCAAGGTGCAACGCGGGCACTGACGGAAGTAGTGCTCCGTGCCCAGCGCCACTTCGCAAAACTCGTCGACATGGCTGTAGCCGCACACCTCACACGCCCATACATCGCTGCATTGCAGCTCCCTCGCCCGCTGCGTCAGTCGCTTCAGCTCCTCCTCCGCCGACGCCAGTCGCGGCACTCGCGCGGAGGCGCAACTGCCCTCGTCGTGCGGCAAGAAGCAGCCGCTGAGAAAGGGACAGAAGCCAAAAGCGGTGTACACAGGGCACACCGACACGCCATCTGGTTTGTAGATCGGCGTCAGCAGCGGCAGTGACCCATCCGGGGCCATCACGTACTCGGGCGAGGGCCGCGCCGCCATCACGTGTGGGGAGGCGCGACGCTGGTCGCGGTACACGTGGGAAATGTAAAGTGTCAGCTTACACATGGGGCACACACAGGAATCTGAGTTTTCGTGATAGTGGAACGGCGCGCACACCGCCGCCGTTTCGCCGGAGCACTGTCCGTCGTCCGAGACAGACGTGGAGCCGTTGGAGCTGCTGTAGCGTTCCCCGAGGTGGTTCACCTCAGTTAACGCGACCGTCGATCCCCCTTTCTTGCCCATATCGTCTGGCGTCTGAGCAGATGCGAACGAGGGCGAAAACGTGGTCGTTGAGTTTACGGTCGCTTGCGATGTAGAATAAGACTCCTCCGGGTGCTTGATGGCCAGTACCGGGATCATCGGGATTCTTGATAGCTTCTCGGAGCGCACATGCCACGGCTGCAACGCGCCTGGCGATGACATGGCGTCCCCCCTTTCTTCCTTCCCTTTCACCCCCCCTCGTTTCTGCTAGTCCTGACCTTACTGGCGCGGTGTCGCGCTTAGCACGTGCGTGAAAACCTCCCTCGATCAGTGGAGTGAAGGATAGAGGGCGAGGTGACGCCGTCACTCGCGAAAACACGAGAGACAGAGAGTGGGGCAAACGAGGTCGGAGGCGGTACTTTGATGCGCGTGTGTGTTTGTGTGCAGAAGGACGTATTTTCGCTTTTGATGAAGTGGCCCCAAGAAGGCGGGCGTTGCTGGAAAGCGAAAAGCGGCGACGCTAGCTTGTGTGAGCTCCTCTCTACGGTGGCCTTCAAGATGGGCACGAGGGGAGTAGACAAAATCGAATAACAAAAGGGAGCAGACACGCACAAGCAGACACAGACACAGATGGCTTTACCTCTCTTTTGTGGCTTCGTAGCACGAGAAGGTCAGAAGAAAAGTAACAAGGGGGGCAGATATATATGGGGCACACAGGAAAAACAACTCGCTGAAGGGGGAGAGTTGAAGGCGCTGGCCAGTGCTTCGGAGACTACCAAGTCAACGATGTCGGAGGCTCGGCCAAGAAGAGAGGTGGGGAGCAACAAAGATCGAGGTGAGGGAACTAGGTGGCCGGGGTGCAGTGGCGAGGTACAACATGAGAGAAGAAAAGTACAAGACAAGAAAACGGGAAAAGGGAGAGGAGACGTACGTGGCACGGATGAGCGGCTACGCTCATACGCCCCTGCAGCCTCTGCGTGTGTATAGCTCAAAGTGTGGATGCCTGCGTTGCTGCCGTATCGAAGTACTTCGGCGCCTCGCTTATCCTAGCGTTGTCGTCTTTCTCTGTATTATGGTTTCTTCCCGCTTAGCTTCGCATGCGCATGTTCGCTTTTCCGCTTGTGCGTGCGTGCGTTCGTGCGTGCGCGAGAAGCAAGACGTTGGAGAGGGAGGAGGAGGAAGAGGAGGCTGCAAATGCGCAGCTCACAAGGCCGCTTCCCAGAAGATACTACTTCGGAAGAAGGAAAAAAAAAGGACTGTGTGCAGAGGAAGATGTGGGTGCATATAACGATCGCAATCGTGCGTGAGAGCGGGAAGGGGGTCAGGGTGTGTTTTGCGGTTGTGCGTGCGTGCATGCATGCGTTGTGTTGCAGCAGGGGCGAGAAGCAAGCGGAAGATGAGAGGCAGACGCGGAAGGGATGAGCGAAAGAGGATGCAACCAGCTGAAGGAAAAACAGCATCGAAAGCGGCCTCGGCGCAGAGATCAAGGGAGATAAAGCGAGCTGAATGAAGAGAAAGGAGAAGGTCGAGGCACGTGGACAGTACTTCTACAAGTCACCTGTGAGAGCGCTCCTGCAAGCTGGCCCCTCCTCCCCTCCCCTCAACGCCTACTCTGTCGCTTGCATGGTGGTAGGTTGCCAATGATGGCGGGCGCAGATGCACACCTTCCTCCCTTGCCTCGTGAAGGAGGCGAAGAGAAGAAGACTACTGTACCTTCCAGAGCAACCAGCACATCCGTGCAACAACCCTCATCACGGGATAGACGACGCCATGAAGGATTCATTAGAGAACACACGAATCCCGCACATCCCCACTGTGAGTTTCTATTTTTATCCAGTCCTTGACAGCTCCGTGAGATTCGCACCCCTTCGGCATCTTCCGTGGGCGCGCGTTTGTTTCTTGAAGTGTTTCGTTGTGGGTGTGCGAGTGTGGGTGTGTAGGTGTGAGTTTCTTTACCCTTTCTTCTCTTAGTTTGCTGTTTAGTGGTGACACCAAGCTATTATGTGCTTCCGCAACTCTGCCCTCTATCTCATGGCCATTGATTGAAACCGGGTTACTTTCGGCCTGCCGGTCGCTGCTACCTTTGTGCTGGCCGCTGCATCCTTGGCCCCCCCCCTCTGACGGCCGCCCTCCCTCTCCCCTTCTGCTTCTCTCAAAGAAGCGACGACGATCGCACCCAGATTAGTGTGCGCACATGTGTCGACGCTCACAATGGAAAAGAAAATAAGAAAAGCGGAAGAGGCGCTTCGCTTCGTCGGAAATGCAGGGATGCGATCACTGACGCTGCCGCAGAGAGTGACGGTACGCACGTGAGCACAAGAAAAAAAGAAAGAGAAACGGGCACACGCACACGCGCGCACACACACGTAGGGGTTGTTGCATACTTACCAAGCCCAAGGAGGGAGGAAAAAAAGAAGAAGCGCCCTTAAAAGACGAGTCGCGCAGGCACGCGGACACCTTAACCACAGAGCAAAAAAAAAAGACAACGAACGCCAACACGAAATACATGCGCACACGTTCACAATCAAGCACAGAAAGGGTGTACACTCTCGACACGAAGACGTGAGCACTTCTGTCACAAAAAGGCGGGGAGGACGAGGAGGAGGGGTGCGGGCACACGCGCACAAGACTTCGACAAGAGCGCACGCTCGCGCATGCACGCATGCGCACGCTTACTGCCCGACGCGACAAAAGAGGAGGAGGCCACAAAAAACAAGACAAAAGCACCTCTTCATCCCACACGCTGGAAGACCGCGGGAGTGCGCTGCTTTCTTGCGTCCGCACTTCCCATCAGTCTGACAGAGTTCTATGACACACACCCGGTCGCTGCACTTCCCTCGAGCTTTGCGCACGCCTGTCTGTCTCCCTCGCCGACCCCTACACCCTTTCCCTCGCCCCTCGGCATGTGCAGCTGGAAATGCCACCCCCCCCAACCCTCCCCTTAACACTCGATCCTCACCCTCCCCCTTTCAGTCTCCCCTCTCCTCCCTCTCGCCTTTTCCTGGCGCTGGCTTCCTTTGGCCTGTGATGAGATGTCACGGCAAAGAAGGAAGGAGCAAGAGAAGCAGCAGCACGCCCAGCGGGGTGCCCCCGTAGAGACAACGAGACTCAGCAGGGGAGGGGGGAGCGGAAGGCAGAAACATGAACAGGAACGGTGCACGGAATTCCTTCATAAGAGAAGATTCTGCCTGCTTCTTTCCTTCATTGCTTTTAGCGAGTTGCTCGCTGTTCGTCCTGCCTGCATCAAGGCATGGCTGTCACCACTGTGCTCTCGCCGTAACCCGCCCCACCGCCCCTGGCCACACAGACAACCTCTGTTACAAAGGTGCCTCTGTGTGTGTGTGCGCGCGCGCTGTATGCGCCGCCGTCAGCCACACGCACACACGCAGATATACCCGTCGACTCTCTCTCTCTATGCTGACGCTGAAAGTTGTCAGTCTCTCTTTTATAGGAACCTCACGGAGCAAGAAGACACAGAAAGGGCGGAAAAGAAAGAAGAAAGAGCGGGCGAAGCCGAGTGCAGCGCGGCTGCCGCGCCACCCAGCGAAACACAGCTCGCGCCAAAGCTCTCTCGCTCGTCCTCTTTTCTCTTTTTTTTTTTAGCTTTCTTCCTGGCGCCTAGAACTCATCGCTGAAGTTGTTGTCATTTTGACGGCCGCCATCGCGATCCCCCCCGCGGTCTTGGCGGTTGCTGTTGCGGCCACCACGGCCACGACCACGGCCACCGCCGAAGCCACCACGACCGCTTGGGGCACCCTCCGGCGGGCGGGGGCCCGAGGGGAGCTTGCCGCCACCGGGGGCTGTCACGTTCTCAGCACGAGTACGTCCGTCCTGCGACGCCACCTCGAACTCGACCTCCTGATCAACCGCGAGCGCGCGGTAGCCTCCCGTCTCCGTCTGGAGTGCAGAGAAGTGGACAAAGTGCTGCCTCTTGTCCGCATTGTCCTCGATGAAGCCAAAGCCACGGCCGCTCATCCACGAGACGACCTTGCCGGTGTTCAGCAACGCCAGGGATGGCGCAATGCGGGAAACAGAGGAGACACGGAACATGACGGCTTGTAATGGCCAAGCAACGAAAGGCGCGAGAGGGAGAGAGAGGCGGGTTGCGATGGTCGTGATTGTTTTTTTTTTAGTGGTTGCTTCTCTGCTCTACCGTATGAGGTCAGTACGCGTGAGGAGTCGACAAAAAAAGAGAAGAGGGGGAGAGAAATGGAGACAAAAAAAAAGGTGCAATGCTGTGGTGGCAGCAAGATGCTGTGCGCGGTACGCATGTGTGAGGTAAGCGGCGGAGGAAGCCGGCGGAGTGTGCGGCGTGGTGATGGGTGACGGTATCGGTGGGCATCATGTGCGCGCGACGAGGAAGAAAAAGGGGTCGAACAGCGGGGAGAAGAGGACGAACGAAAGAGGGATGAGATCACGGAGAGTTGCACATGTGTTGTTCTTCACCATTGGGGCGTACCAAGTCGGCAGCGGCACGGAGGTAGCGCGCACGGGAAGAAAAAGAAACGAGGGAGGTGGGACGTACGTGAGGGCAAACAGAGGAGAGGCAATACCGAGAGAAATGGCAAGGATCGAGCAGAAAGAGGCTAGGAGGGGGGAAGGAGGGTCAGAAAAAAAAAAAAACAGACCTCACCTGTTGCACGCCACAGCGTTGCTGCACCACCCCCTCCCTTGTCACACACCCCAGCCCTCGCTCTCCTCCACAGCCTTCCGCACTCCTCCACATCCACTCAAATAGAGCCTCCCTCTCTTTGCTCACTCAGCATTCTTATTGTGCCCCAAAAGCTCACTTGCTGTCTCACACGTCACAAGGAATCCAGGAAAGGGGCGAGCTGAACGCAGGGGAACAGAAGGCAGACGCCCCAATGTGCACAGCACCGGATCGCCCGCTGCTTCTCCATCTCACCCCTAATCTCGCACAGTGGGCATGAGAGGATTGCACTGTTTCGTGTGGTGTTGACGCTTTCTTCTTTTTTTCTGCAAAGCACACTCTCTGTGCAGACACGCAGCAGTAGCAGGAGCAGATGATAAACTTGTGGACAAAGGATGGCGGACGCGGAGGCAACTCACGACGGCACACTCGCAAACAAACACACACAAATAGGGGGGGGGGGCAGCACTGCTTCATGAGCAAAGTATTGCGCCACCGAAAGGGCGTGCTTGCCTGTTTCTGGCCACGGCGTTGACTTTCTCTCTTTTTTTTTCCGGCTCTTTACCTTGCGATACGAGCGCACGCACATGCGAGGAGTTGGGCCTCACATCGTTGGCTCAGAGGGCACCCCTCTAAAGTGCTGTCTCACCACACGTGTTGCGAGTGAAGTCCACAGAAGCGGTGCCGCTGCCGCCGGTGGCACACCCGAGAGTCTTGGCCAGGTTCAGCAACTCCAACACCTCAACGTCAAGGCTGGATAGTCCCATAAAACGCTTGTGCAGGGCTGATTCAGGTCGTCCTTTGCACACGTCCAGAATACCGTCGACGGCTTTGCTGTGTTCCTGCCAGCACTGAAAACTGGCATCTGGTAGGCGCGCGTAGTAAGAAGCCGTGTGGGCATCATGGGTGCCTTGTTTGCTGCCAGCAGGATTGTGCACATAGAGGCGCTTCACACGCAACGAGGGTGGGGCGCAACTCACTGACTTCACCTCGGCCTCGGAGGAATTTGAGTTGTGGTGTCCAGGCGACACCTGCACAACTACTGGACAGCCACACGAGATGTAGCAGGGAAAAATGCATGCCGCTGTCGCTTCCAGGACGTCCTCGTCCTGTGTCGTATCTGCACTCAAAGGGGCCGCAGAAACAAATACCTGTTTAGAGGAGAAGGGCACACATTGCGCGCGGCACGCTTCTTGGCTCCACAGCCTGGCCTCTTCGTCCCTCACTGCAGCAACGCCGGCGCCACTCGGGGTGGCTGCAGTGCTGTCGCATAGGCATGCGACGAGGCGAACCAGCCCGGTCTGTGCATCCGCGGAAAAGTGCAACACCTCCCCTCTGTACCGAAGAAGGCTTGCACAACGAGCGTGGTGGTGCCTCGTCCAAGCAATCATAATGCGGCACCTTCACCTTCACTGGTGCTTAGCACACACACACACACACCAACACCCGCAACGTTCGTTCCCCACCCCTTTCCTGCGTGTCCGTTTCCGAGAGCGCTCGTATCCTCGACAAAGGGGTCCGCGCTACACTACTGTTGTTGGTACAGAGTCCGTGGGATGCCCCTCTCGTGCCTTGCCTCACGGAGAAACGGTGTTAAAGGAAACACAAGAAGTAAACATGAGAGAGAAACGGAAGAGGTCAAGTGAGTCAGAGCAGCCTCCGACACCGCGGGCGTCAGCGTGGGTACTGCATTCATCGCACCTCGCGTTTGAGTTCTGCAAGGAGCACGTCGGCATGAAGGAGGTGAGCAGACGAACGCTGTGCTAGGGTGCGACGAGGTCCATCGGGGGCGTGGAGGGGGGTGAGGCACACGTCGCCAACTCGAGCAGGTGCAACGCTTTGACCGGAAAGAGCGTGGCGCGGCATGTCATGACTCCTATGTGGTGAGGTCGGGTGAGAAGCCGATGTCGGATCCATTCATCATTTTTCACCGCGCTACCACGCCCCCCTCCCCTCCCCTCCCAAAGAAAGAAACAATGCAACGCACGCATACGCCTCCTTGTCCTTCAACTCTCCTGCCCTACGTTTTGGCATTGCTGTTGTCGCAATTCTTGTGTTAAGCTGATGGGAATCCGAACCTGTACAACTGAGGCAGAAATTAACCCCTCGCACACACCTGCTCTCCCCCTAACTGCTGCTGCGGTAGCTTCCACACACGCGCGCGTCCGGTATGTGCCAGCCTTTCACACGGACGAGGAGAGCAGACGGGCACAGGGCCCCCGGATGCAGGGCGGCTGTTGCTGCTTTCGTTTTCTTCCTTCAGTCTGAATGCATCAGAGTGCTCGAAAGGCACCGTCTGTCAGGGTTTGCGTTTCGGGTGAAGAAGGGCAAGGTGATGCAGGGGGTAGGGTGGCGTGGGAATTTGTCGAGAGGCGGGAGAAGAAGGGGTAGCAGCACCGTTCCCCACCAGCCCTCCCCCTCCTTCTTTTGTCTCCCACTACTCTGATCGCCTCGCTGGTTCGGCCCTATGGAATTGTTTCAGGGTCTTCACCGCGGGTGAGTCGAATCAGCCGCTCCTTCGCCCGCAGCGTGTCACTCGAGTATCCCTGTGCCTTTGCTTTGGCTGCCACACTCCATGGCACCTTCACCACGTCGACCTGCCTGCCGAGCGTCTCCAAGTCGGAGGCCCTCACCTGCTGTGGCTTCGGCGCACGCTCCTCGACCTCGCTCTGTTGGCGAACCTTGTAGTAGATGCCCTCGGCATCGAAGGTGGCGCGATGACGGTTTTCGTGGTCGCGCAGCGTACGCCCCAGACGGTGACGTGCGTGCATTGAGGCAGAGCGGTGAGCCACAGGTAACGTCGGCGGCGCAAAGCCTGACGGGCGTCTGCCTTTGACGGCACCGAGTATCCCAAGAGGCGAAGCGCCTTCCTCCTGTCGGCCGTCTCCGGTTGCTTCCCGATCGGATACACTTCCCTCCTCGTCTTCTACCATGCCCGCACGAAGCCGTGGCGGCTCCGCGAACGTGCTAGCGTCATCCTCAGAGAAGTACTTGGCCGTCCAGTCAACCAAGGATGGATCGAGGGTGGCCTCCTTCTCCACCGCGCGTTGCCGGAGGAAAGGAAAGGCAGAGTGGGGTGAGTGCCGACTGTCAGCATCAGGCAGGCCTGCCATGGCAACGGTATTTGCCAGGTTCGCCTCGGCACCGCGACGCCGACGCTCCTCGCGAAACCGAGCAGCGTCACGTTCCTCTTGGGAAGGAAAAGCAGCAGCAGAATCGTCGTGGTGCTCGTCTGCCGCGGCTGCATGCGACGGCGCAAAAGAGGCGCCCGTTTCTTGTGGCACCTCCTCCGCATGTGCGTCGCCCTCTTCCATCTCAGGAGTCGTCGACAGCGTTGTGGACAATTTTGCGGCGGAGGGTGAGGAGGCACGCCCGGCTACCACGCCCCGTGCCCACTCCTGCAAGCCTTCTGGCAGCCCAAAGGCCCCAGAAGAAACGTGAGCGCGGTAGTGCTTCGCTGCGGTGGAGCACAGAAAGGCGTACTTGCGGGCATCCTTGGCCTCTAGGCGAGCAGCCGCAAGGGTGTCACGCAGATAATCCTGCAGAATGGCAACCAGCTTTTCCCGCAGAGTAGCGTCCTCGACGGTGTGCCAAGTCTCTTTGCGACCATATAGACGCTCCGCGTCGTCAAGGTACGTTTTCGTCTTCAGTTGTCGCCACGGAGCATCTGGGAGGGGGCGATGCTTTGCGTACTTGTAGTCGCGCCGAAAGTCGGCCCTTTCCCGCGGTGTTTGCGGGTCAGAGGAGCGCCGCCGGTATCGCTGCTGCGGCTGCGACGGGGCGGAGGAGGATAACGGTCCCTTTGATGCCCTGTCCGAGTTCTCAGAGGGCTGCTCGGCGTCCAATGGCTCGGCGTCTGCTTTAGCCTTGCCGAAGTTGGAGGTGTAGAGGCGGGCTGTGGCGTAGGTGGGAGAGGAGGAGTGCTGCGCGATCACTGAGCTTAGCAGTGCACCAGTAGCGCAAGACGACCGCATCCGCGTGGCGAGCCTTTGTTTGCTGTGAAGAGTGAAAGAGTGACTGTAGCTGAGCAACCACAGCCTTTGCGCACTGTGGTTTCTGCCACTAGAAGAGGACCCCCGAGGTGGTACCGCTCCCACGGATCAGGACAACAGGCTGAAGAGGCGAGGTAGTCGAAAAAGAAAGGCAGAAAGTGAGGAGGGGAGCAAAAACGTGCGCGTGTGTGCGCGCGCGAAGAAAGGGGTCGGAGAGATGACGATAAAGCGCAGAGAGGAGGGCGCGGCGATCATCTACGGCAGCTCCTCTGAAAGTGCCGCTTTCCTACCATCGCCACCACCCTTCCGCGCCCACGTTGGGGCGAGAGGGACAACTCGGCTGTGGGACGAAGGTACAGAAGCACCGTGTTGGGTGGCGTGTGCCTGTCATTTTTTTTTTCGGTCTGTGATTCCACCCTTTTTAAGCGACGCGCTTTTGGTAGGGCACCCCTGAAGTGATACGCATGCGATAGCTTTGCAGACGGCAACGCAGACCTGCGGCTTCGTACGCTGCGTCAGATCAGTCGAGCGCTGTGCCCATCACGGGACACCGTCGTCCGTCCCTCTATCTTTTTTTTGCTGTGGTAGGAAAGCTCCCATGGCCGATTTAAGGTCTCTTCTTACGCCGGAGATGAATTAATGCGTGTCTTACGATAGCACTGACACAAACACAATTGCATGCCGATGCGCACACGAGCACACACGCACACAAATCGCGAGCGTACGGCGCAGCATTCCCACGCGCACGCCGACGGCGATGACGAGTCTCATATGTGCATGCTTTTTCTCCTTCTTGGCCTCTCAGTTCTTGACGCGCTTGATCAGAATGTACACGTCGCTGTTGTAGTGCACATCTCGCAGCCCCTGCGGCTTGCCGACAATGTTCACTAGCAAGCCACCGCAGCTAATGTGCACATTCACCTCTAGGCCGTTCTCGACTACCTCATGTCCGTAGACGCGGCCGTGCATGGCGTAGTCACAGTCATTCAGTCGCGTCTCGCGGTGGTAAACGCTGTGATCGTAGTACTTGCTACCCGTCTTGCCCCCTAGCTCAAGCGAGTTGGCCAGCACGATCGTCAGGCGGTCGTTCGTGGAAACAGGGAACTCCTCGGAGTTGATGTCCGTCGTTATTGTGAGGGAGCCGTCCTGATTGACACAGCGAATACGCGACACTCGAAGGTACACCGTGCCTTCGGTGTTGACACCGTTCACCGTGAAGGTGTCCTCGAGAATGACGGGGTTTGCACTCATGTTCACGCGAGTATGATGGACGAGATCGACGTCTCAGACTCGATAGATGTTTTTTTTTCTGCTCTCTGCACTTCCGCCAGGCCACTGCGTATTCTGAGACAGCAGCACAAAGTGCCTCGCGCAGCTCTTGGATGTGCCGGTAGGAGATGAAGAGAAGGACCTGATGAGCCGTCAACGCAGCCGTGTCTTCTTGTTTCCGTGGCTGCCGCTGTTTTGATTTCACCGCGAAACCAATACGGACGTGCGGCCTCAAAATGGAGAAGAAACAGACGACGGGCAAGTGCCAAAGGTGGCGGAACGACGAAACAAAGATGGACGGAACGGAGAAGAAGGGCGCGAGTGCGAGGAGAGTGGTTGCGTGAATGAGAAGATCTTGCGTGAAAGCATAGCGCAATGACGCCCACAGACACGTAATTCGAGACCAAGCATACGAAAGGAACGCTCTTGGCACCGGAAGAGCGCACCTCTTCCCACTTGAACGGTTCAAGTCCGTGCTGCTGAGAGAAACGTCCACTAAGCACACTCTCACGCTCACGCGCGCGCCTCATTGGTTAGCCTGTACAGGGGGAGAGGGAGTAAGGAATGTTGATAAAATAGACGACGTCTCCGCGCTTCTGGCGCGCACGGTTCGCGTCTTTTAACGCAGCACCAGCCCCTGCTACGCGGCTAACCCCTGAGAGGTGACGTCGAGGAAAGGCGGTCCTTCTCTTCGTGCGCACCTAATAATGTCGATGTTTCCCTCACGTTCTATTTTCCTTTGGGGGAAGGGGTTTGCTACGCTTTCTGGAGATCAGTATCCTTTTGTACATCACAAGTACGAAGCAAAATCGAAAGGAAAAAGTGCACCCCCCCCCAGACTCCTCCGCCTTGCTCCGATGTGTGGGGGGTGAGGGGGTAGCAGCAGCACGGCCTAAAGAAACGCAGTGGTACCCTCCCTTCTTTTTTCGAGCATCGAAAACAAAGCTAGCGGAGCATCTCCGGGGTCATTTTGTAGATGCTGTCGGCCACGACCAGGTTGCCCTCGATGTCCATCTCGGAGTGCATCTCTTCCACAAATTCGTTCATCTCCTCGGCGCTGAGAGCGTCGCCCAGGGTGGTAAGAAAGTAACGGAGCTCGTGCGGGGTGATGAGGCCACGTTTGTCCGGGTCAAAGCCCTGAAATGCCTCACGCACTTCTTGTGGAGATATCGAGACTGCAAACGCCTTCTTCAGAGCTGCGCAGAAGTCGTCAAAGCTGAAGCTGCCACGGTGACTCGGGTCTGCGATGGCTATGAGATCCTCGATGCTGGCCTCTAATGGGGTAGCACCGCAGGCACGAATCAACGTGGCAAAGTCTTCGTTTCGAGCGCGCCCAATCTTGTCGCGGTCAAAGAGGTCGAAGTGCTTTCGGAAAAACGCCGAGCACGCATCATTAAACCCCGCCGGCATCCTTGGCTAGCGTTTCTCACAGGCCAGGGCGCCTACTGTTGTGCTCTGACGATGGTGGGTGCTGTTTTCTTCGTCTCCTTTGTTTTCTCTTGTCGCACAGCCTCCTGCTCGAGAAAAGAGTGCGAAAAAGCAGCACGGGAGTATTCGTGTGAGTGGACACCCACGCCGCAGCGTTAGTTGATACTTCGACATGTTTGCACAAGCACGAGGTAAATGGTGGAGGAGGAGAAAGGTTGAGGTGTGAAAAAGGGGAACAGACAAGCCAACCCACGGGTAGCAGTTCTGCAGGCTGCAGGGGGGGGGGCAAACACGCCGGCTGCACCATACGCACGAACTGTTCTTGTTCGTCTTTTCATAGCCTACCTGGGTTCGTTGGCGCCTTTGCTCGCCTCTATTCTTACCTTCGAGGAGCAGCTATACTAGATTCGTTCCATGAGGCGAGAGGGGTGCCGAGCGGTCTCAACCTGTGAACAGGCGTGCGCGCTGCCATGCGTATTTGTCTTCCTTCCCGGGGTGCTAGTTAGGGTGCAGGGATGGGTGTGGACAGTCAAACAGGGACCCTCTTTCTTCACATGAACGAGGCAACAATGACACAAGGACTGGCAATGCGGCATCCACTGGAGAAGCGCACGCAAGGCCACCATGAGAAAAGACCCAACTACAGCGTTGCTTGGAAGAGCGACACCACACCAGCAGGATTCAACACTCCAGTCTCCAAAAGACTCGAAAGCTCCCCTCTGAAGAAATCACCGGCCTTGCATGGTTTGCAATGCACTGCCGTGTACGCGCTTTCTAGTGACAACGCCGCCGAAGAGATCACATGTAGCGGCAGAAGTTCCTCAGCAAGAGGCACGCTTTCTCCCAGTCGCTCGCCGTATGTCTGGCACAGGAACTGCTCCGCTGCTTCCAAAAGAAGACGAAAAGCGAGTACGCCGCTCAACATTTTACATAGCAGGAGAAACGCAACGTGGTCGTCCACTGACTGGGAAACCGCCACAATGCTCTCGAGTGAGGCAATGAAGCCGCCGCCAGTCTTCAGATCCGACTTCACTGCCCTAAATGTCACCACCTCAACATCGTTTTGCAAGAAGCCAAGCTTCGTGTAGCTCTCTGTTGCGGCAGACCCTTCGGCAGTGCGCGAAGATTGGAAGAAGAACTGAAGAAACATGCGCACCGTCTCGTTTTTCAGTCGCCGAAGCTCGGTGGTGCTCAGCGCGTCCCCTGTAGTCGCGAATTCATTGACCAGCGCGTTCCACTCGCTAAACTGCACAAACCCCTCGGCGTAAGGCGCTACAAGAAACAAAAAAGGGAATGAAAGCGCGCACGCTGACGGCAACCCCGTATCGCCGGCACTTGGGTTCAAGGCTGCGGGGCGGCCACAGTCGCGAGCGCAGAGGTGCTTGACGTAGATGGCTTCAAACAGCGAGCAAAAGCCGCGAATGGTGTCGAACGTGTCTTTTTCAAAACCAGAGCGAGCCACATCTTTCACTACACGATAATAGAATGCATCGTTGCACACGAGTGAGTTGCGAAAGTCCGTGGCGTATTGCAGCACCGCTGGAGCAGCGCAATCTATGCTGCACACAACCTCCGCAACGTAACCAAAGTAGTTGGGAATGTCTGTGTAGACCTCACTATCGACATCAGCCGCGACAACCGAGCGAAGCTCCCGGTATACAGCATGCAGCTCTGCTTCGGTCGGCGAAGCATTTTTGATGAGCGACCCAAAGTAGCGACGCTCGTTTTCACACTTCTTCGCCCGCAAGATGGTTGGCAGCATCGTGCTTGCTAGCTCGACAAGGTTCGACTTGGTCTTTACTTCGACAGCAAGCACCTTGGCCGTCCATTCGTCAACGATGCGATGGCTTCGGAGAGCCATCCACATGGAGAGTTGCCGCTGGAACCCGGGGTTTGGCTGCACTACCGGGCGCGTGCAGCGGATTAGACTGATAGCGTCGTCTTGGGACAAGCCGTATTTCTTTATCAAGTAGGCAACGACAACGGAGGCCGACCGGCTTACGCCAACCATGCAATGCACTGCCACAGCCGGGACAGTTGTGTAGTCCTCATCGCTAACCGTTTCGTAGCCTTTTCTAGACCGCAAAACAATTTCCATAAGCACTGCACACTCCACGAAGTGCTGGTCGATGCTGTACGTCGGCGTATCTTCTGCAGGAATGGTCACAACAAACACTTTTCTTTGCGCCTTTGGGGTGTTCACTGCAATACGGCAGTAGCTGCTCAGCTCGCAGACAAAACTCTCCTGCGAATCAAGCCGGCGAAACGCATATGCTGCGCTCTCGTCCCTTTCAAAGACGCGGTACTTCGTAACGTCATCTTCCCCGCACATGTTGATGACAAGAGCGACACCCATCGCGGCGCACTTTGTCTTATCGGCCATCTCGGAGGCGCAAGTAAGGTAGAGACCAGGGATCACCTCACTGATGCACTTCCAAGGCGGGAAGTCATCATCGGGAACTGTGCTGTGCGAGCCAGGTAGAGGCAGCGTCTCGCTCTCCCACTGCAAAGAGGCGAGGATAGACTCCATTCCAAAGTGTATAGGACGGTGAGGCAAACCCAACACCCATGAGACCTCCAAAGATACCGGAGAGAAGACAAGCGATGGAGCCCACACACAAAAGTGATAAAGCGGGAAAAGGGGAGAGACAAAGAAACGATAAATAAAGCATCAAACCAAAACGGCTTCAAGGGAGGGGCAATCGCAAGTGTCTGCCTGTTTCGCCAGGAGAGTGGCATGATTGTTCGGCGTGGCATGTATTTTGGTTGCACTGAGCAGCGGAGCATGCTTCTGAGATGCGCTTTTTTTTTCAGCGGCGGAGTGAAAATGTTCATCTGCTTTGTTTACTTCACCTAGCTTACCGCGGGCGGAAAGGAGGGAAAGAGCCAAAAGAAACGGAAACTGAGCTGCGCTGCGCTCGTTGAAAAGCTTAAGTTCACACTGACGCGCGTTTGGTACAAAATGCAGCTACAAAACACCATCGTTCCTAATCCACCCCAAAACATTTTTCGTGACATCAGATGCAGTGCTCTGATTCTTTTTGTTCTTCACCGCCCTCTCACCAAAGTCCTCCATCGATCGCTTGCGCTGTTGAAATTGGAGTTTGTTCAACACATGTCGCGCCTCCAACTGATCTGAGGGGATACATTCAGAGTGAATACCGCGGTCACTCAGAGAACGCACTACGCGAGGGGGTTTTCGGGGATCCTTGGTGAGGGCTGAAACAAGGAACATGGGATCGTTGAATTCCTCCACCACCATTTTCACTGCCAACTCGTGAGCTTTCTGAACATATGCTGTGGACTCCAGGTCCAGATTGCGAGCAATGTTATCCAAGCCGTATGGGTCTTTGATAGCAAAGTGAAAAAAGGGCGGCTTCCCGATTGCCCCGTTATCTCTGTCCCACCCCATCGTTGCTTTGGTCAAGGTCATATTTGTCGTACACACAACGCTTTTTTGGTAGTCAAAAGCGCATCCAAAGTATTCGAGGAATGTAGCGAGCAAGTAGCCGACCTCCGCCATGGTATCTGGGCGCGCATCTTCAAGAGGACGATACTGAGGATTGGGACTCAAAGCCTTAGGGCCTTCATTGAGCTTCGCAGCTGCGACTTTTGGTATCGCCTTTACGAGCGACAGGAAGTGCACCACCATCACCGTCAGCGCGTAGCTGGCTAAAAGTCCGTCGATAGAGTTGATAATGCCACAAGCCCGCCCCCACTTTTTGAGGACGAGAAGCAAATGCCGCGAGAATGGGTACTGGGCCAATGCCTCCCCAAGCACATGCGAGCTCCGCAGCCCAGTCGAAGAGAGACAGAAGTCAAACGGGAATCTGTACACCTCGGGACCGTAACGCACGTCGACAGGAAGTCGAAGTGGAATTTCCACCTCATTGTGCGCCTTCAGGTTGGCAAGCCCGTAGATGAGAGAGGAGGTAGTTGCAAACTGCACCGTCGCAAACTGATAAGAGCTATTCCATTCGACAGACGTCGCGTTGTAATTTGATTCGACGCGATTTCTGAAACTCTCTGCCTCCGCGGCGTTCACTTGTCTGCTGAACTGAAAAATTCCATCGCAAGACAAGCTGTGAAATGGCGAGCCTGGAAGGCTACGACTTACTCGGTCAGCCTTTAAAACTGGCACACGAGCTTTTGGATACGCGCGGGAGCGCAGCCCAAGGCGGCGCAACTCACTCGAAGACCGTCTAAGAATCTCGCCCGCTTCCGCAAAACCAGGCTCAACGTCAAGAATCCCAACAAAATCGACGTCGCCTCCGACTTCGAGCAGGCCGGTTGTGACGAGGCCGCCAAAAATGTAGATGGACATATCATATCCCATAGATTGCACAATGGACTCTAACTGCTCTCGAGCGGCACAACACTCCTCAAAGGCAGCTTTTCCAGTATCACATGACCGCGCGAGATGGACGACAGCCTGACCCAGTCCATGCCACCTCGGATCGCTAGCTAAGGGTAACTTCGACTTCCATGGTATA
This sequence comes from Leishmania infantum JPCM5, assembly GCF_000002875.2. Classification (NCBI taxonomy): domain Eukaryota; phylum Euglenozoa; class Kinetoplastea; order Trypanosomatida; family Trypanosomatidae; genus Leishmania; species Leishmania infantum. The sequence continues at coordinate 292,485 of NC_009412.2, read as the reverse complement.
TGCAGAGCTCTTGTAGACACAAGGCAGCACGGTCCCGAGAACCTACGCATTCTTTGCTTGCAGCCTCTAGCGAACGTAAGATAACAAAGGAATAGGCATGCGGGGCGAAGAGTAGGAAAAGTAACGGGAGGAAAAACATAAATCACATACACCAATGCGTATCATAAATGCATGCCTATCAGATTCTTGCAGCGTGAACCTCCCCCTTTTTTCGCTCGGACGTGAGGAAAAAGCGGCATACTCCCACCAAAACACACATATTTTAGAGTATAACCCCCCTTGAAAAGAACTGTCGTATGATGCGCCATGCAAAATACGGCGAAGGCACCGTGCAGCCTACCTCAAGAAAAAAAGCGTTCTGCCCCCTTCGCTTCTCTTCTTTACAGTTGGTAGAGGTAAAGGATCCATCCTCAGCAGTCCAGGGTAGTCCGAAGGTGTTCAAGCGCGGCTAGCCGCTTTCTATATGACTCTGTCGAGCTCAGGGTCTCGTCGGCGGCGCTGCGAAATATGCTATCAACCTTGTTGGTAGAGAATCGACACGGAAGAGCAGTTCGCACATCTTCCTCTATGGTAAAGAGGGAGTCGAAGAAAGACCGACGTCTCTCAAACAACACGTCCCTGCCTACTCCATCTTCTGGAAGCACGACTCCTCCCAGATTTTCCTTTAGAAAATCAACTACCGAATTTGCAGCAGTGAAAGCGCTGGGTGTAGAAAAACGCTTTACTTTCGAGACAGCGGATTCATCGGCAGTAACGCTTTGCTCGGCGCCACCATCTAATTTACGCGCGTTATGAAACCCAACACACACAGGCGATTTGCCGATCTGTGCCTTTGCCAAATTCGGAATAGCGTGAAGCACATCAACGTCAGTGTGAGTTGTATATGGGTCAAAGTATGCTCGCCTGCTAAAAACATCTAATGAGGTGACAAACATGTCAGTTTTCTCCTGCGAGGTGGAACAACTGCTCTCCTTGAAGCTCATGACTACAGTTCTACTTGCAAGGCTCACTCGTCTATATATATATATATATACCCTTGTATATATGTATTCTGATATACGCAAAGGGTCTTGTGACAAACTTCTGAGAAAGTTTCTCGGGGGAGAAAACCCCACAATGCCCACGGAAGTGCACCAAGGACAGGCTGCTAGTTAATCAAAAACAGCAGAAAGAAGAGCGAGGAGGAGAACTGACAGGTGGCGCATTCTTGTTGAGGAAGCAGCTTTGATGCATAAAGGTCATCCTTCGCCTTGGAGAGAGGCGTCAAGAGTGCACCGCTGCGGCTGCGAGGCCATATCGGGAGGGTCGGGCAAAACGGTGAACTGGTCTGGAGCACCTTTTTGTGTGCTTCTGTGACGCAGGGTCCCTGGCCCTTTTCGCACTGTGCATATTGCTTCACTCTTTACCACCTCCGCCGTACAGGTTTTTTGATCCAGAACAAAAGGTGCAAAGTTGCAGAATGCACACATGGGGCGAATCAATCCGCGCTGGAAACTCATTGTGGACAGGACCTTCCGATGAAGCTCTGAGCACCAAGGTCGAGCCCCGCCACCCTCCGTGGGGGCCGCGGCGGACTTCACCCCCCCCTGGTCATCGACTTATCCTCGTAGCGGGCGGAGCGATGTCAGTCACAGTCAAACTTAACTTTGGGTGAGACAGGATACGCGTCAAGCATCAAAGCTACAACTTTCCGCTGCATCTCATGAAGCCGCATGCTTTTGGTACGCCCCCAGCCATCAAATAAAGCGGTGAGCAGAATTGCTGTCAAGAAATGAAGAAACCTTGTGTAAATCAGCGCAGGAATGTGCATTGGTGTTGCGTCAGCAGCACCAGCCCTCGTTTTCGCCACGCACCAAAAAGAAGCGCCGCCACTTTTCACATTCCCCCCACCCACGCACAACTACTCCTGCTCTTGCAGGCGTCATTTATTGCTGTTTACTCTCTAAACTATCATCTCTTCCTTCTCTTTTCTAACCCTATCATCGGTGCTCTATTAGGTTTTGTTTGTGTTCTATCGCAACGCACCTTTTTCAGGTGGCTAGTCAAAGGATGGCGTTATCACCAGAGAGCCCCCACTTGAACATCGAGGAGCCTGCAATTCTGGCCTACCATAAGCAGGCTGACTTCGCAGCGTTTTTGGTCAACGAGTATTTTATCAAGCCTAGCAAGCAGCTAGAGGAGGCGAGGCAGGATGACACAAACGGACTGCTGCCACTTGTATCGCTTGACTGTCTGCTGCCAAGCGGCGATATTGATAAGATAGTCGGGCACATTTGCGAGGAGACGCACTTGATAGAAGAAAGGCATATCCAGCAACGGAAGCCATTTCGCATTCTGGAAAAACCTTTACTCATTCCGGCGATGCTGGCAGCCTTGCTGCATCGTATTCTTTTTGAAAAGGCCGGTGTTTTTATCTCATCGACAACATTTGATTTGTGGGCAAGCACGGCTCTCGGCTTTCCGGCGAGAACTAGTCGCCTTTGGCTAGATGCGTGCGCAAAAGTCGAAGAGGCCTTGGAAGAGAGCAGCGTGAAGCAGCTTCTGAGAAAACGTAGCGCCTCCGATACAGGCATTCATGCCATAAAAAGGCAAGCTGACTCGAAAGGAGCACTCTTTTCCTTGTGGTGCAGCGCTTGCTCAATGCTGTGTGCATCACTTACAAGTCCTCTCCTTTCGATGGAAACGTGCCAAGAACACTTCACTCAGGCTGTTGGGCGCTCTATAAGCTTTCGAAAGGATATCGAATCGAAAACAAGCAGTGTAATGTATGGGAGAGGAGCGCCAGGGTTCAACATTCACGCGGCCGGAGAACCAGAGCTATGCAGTTGTCTTGTCTTTCATTCATTTTTCCGTCAGCTGGAAACGCTCTTCCATAGGGCGATCGACTCGAAAGTGAAAATGAATGTCTCGGCACACATTTCGTTTGCTGTGTTTGTAGGATGCCTAAATGCCTTTACCTACTATCGCTACTCTGCAAACAAGGCGGGATCCATGTGCAGGCTCCTCGACACCGTAGCACACGTGGCAGATGGGAAAAGCCTGACCCATCAATTTGATCTGAAGAGTGTCGAAGTGCGGCAACTGTCGAGGTACGTGCAACGGGCTTCTGTTCTTAGCAGTGACGAGGTTTTCAGCGGGATCTCGCATCGCCGTGCACGAAAAGAGTCATGGGCCTCCTCTGCGTCCATCCTGCCGCGTTTTTCTGAGATGAACTATAGTACAATACGCATGACTGAAATTTACCCGTTTTCAATGGTGGCAGCGATGGGCCCTGAGTTGGACGATATGGGTGGATGTAGCGTCTCCACGGATGTGAGAGTGCATCCCGAGGATGAAGACGACGAGAACTTCGTAGAGATGACAACCATTTATCTCGATGAAAGCGGAGATGAGAGATGCACACAATACATTCTTTCTGCGGAAGAGGCAGCTTCCAAGAGGCAAGTCCAAGAAAAGCTTTACGGAGGAAAGCAAGGCCAAAAAAGCTAACGTGATTTTTCTGCTGTGCGTTTAGGTTACGTTAAGAACCTCGTTTATGCTTGTTCATCTTTTCATTTTTTTTCCTCGACCCCTTGCTGCTGAGTACGCATGACACGAGCAAATAGAGCATAAAAATGCGAAGCATACTCCGCCGAGAAAGGCGTCTCCTGAAGATGTTTTCACGCGGCAAGCGGAACCACATAATGTGCCACATCCAAGCTGCTTCGGCGGTGATGTATCATGTTCGCAAAGCGGCTTCAGCAAGCAACCTAACAACCAGAGCAAACACTCACCCTCACTTTTGCCTTTATTTTGCATATTCCACCACTTTTTTTTTGCTTGGCCGTCTATCTCCTTTGGTCTACTCAAGCACGAAGGGCAGCGGCTATCAAGTGCAGTATTTTCCCTCTTTGCGAATAGGAAAAGAAAGCTTTTTTCACCGAGCAGGCGCTTATTTACAGGATCAGCCACCCAAGGACTTTTCTTGTTTGATTAGAGCCTGCCTCTTCACAGAACGCTTGCATTTTAGAACCCGAGAATCATCTTTCTGGCACTCCAATGAGGCTCTGTAAACTTTTCCGATTCAACTTCTCACGCTGCAATTTAGCTGTGCTTAGCCAAGGCTCCTTGTCTTCCTCCGATGCAGCCCCAGTTCGCGGGTTCTACTCCTCGTTCTCCTACGAGGATGAGCTGCAGAGTATAGACGTCCCTGATATGAGCACGCAGCTACTGCCTTTTCAGAAGGAAGGTGTGGGATGGATGATGCAGCGCGAAATGAACCACATCGGTGGCATCATGGCGGATCATCTCGGTATGGGAAAAACAGTGCAGATGATTGGCTTGTGTCTGGTGTCTGACAAAGTGAACAAAGGATTGTACTCGAAGCAAATACGGCAGCGGATAATGCTAGCTGAGGGGAGTCGCTTGATGACGGTGCTTCGGCAGCTGCAGAGAATCAGTGTCGTCGCTAACTGCTCGCGAATCAACCGGCCGGCGGACGACCTTTCCTCACTCATCGCCACCACCGCAGATCTGCTGAAAACGAAACAGGGGAACTACATGGGAGTTCGTGCAGAGATTGACAAGTGGCTGACGTTTGCGGGCAAGTTTCATCCTTCCTATCAGAAGCGCGCGTTAGATTTCCTCGATGATGTCGAAAGGAAGGAGTTTCATCTCATCAACTCAAAGGAATTGCGCACCCTTGTTGTTGTTCCGGCGGCCCTCATGCTCCAATGGAAGTCTGAGATCGAATCTAAAGTGAAGGCTTCCCGAAAAATCACCATGTACCTCTATCACGGTGAGAGCAAGCTGATCAGCAGCACGGAGCTTGAAACGTTCGACTTTGTCATCACCACCTACGATACACTTACGAACTCTGCGGCTTCGGCTTTTATTCCCGGTGACGATCCGCGAACGTTTGCCTTCAGTCGAAAAGAGGCTGGCCCGCTTTTTCACATTCAGTGGAAACGAATCATTCTCGACGAGGCCCACATGATTCGCCACGCACGGACGCAACGCTGGCGCGCCGTTCAGGAGCTGCAAGGGCTTCACCGATGGGCTGTGACGGCGACACCGCTGCACAACTCCATCGATGACTTGCAGAACCTTCTCCATTTTATCGGTCTTCCGCGTTTGCCTGTGTTGCCAGGAGGCAACGCCGAGGAGCTTCTCGCCGATCCGTTGCTGCAGCGGAGTATTGCAAAGTCTCTACAGCCGGCATTTCTGCGACGTGGCCCAGTGATGATGCGAAATGGTGTGAAGGAGGTCCTCGTAAAGCTTCCACCAAAGACGGAGGTCGTCATTAAGCAGCCGTTCAGCGTGAGGGAGTCACACATGTACAACAGCATCTTGGCACGCTCAAGAAGCGCCTTGGCGACATCAGAAAACAAAGAGGGCGTCTTTCATATCTTTGCCATGATGACGAGGCTTCGGCAGGCTTGCTGCCACAGCTGGATCAGCCAGGGCCGTGCCGTTCAGATCTCTGTTTGCGGCATTTGCAAGAGTGAAGCAAGCTCGCCAGTGGCCACCAAGTGTGGCCACGCGTTTTGCCACGAGTGCTTGCTGCTGCGGTTCCGTGACGCGGTCGACGGCGACGACATAGCCACGCGAATCGAGTGCCCGACGTGCGCGCACACTATTACCTTCAGCTCTGTGTTCAAAAGGACCACACCAAACTCAAGCCAGCGAATTGCTCAATACAAGAATAATGAGTTCGAGCTGAGCACGAAGCTCCGGATGGTGCTGCGCTCTATTCACGATATGCAGAAGAATCATCCCGCTGATAAAATGATCATTTTTTCCCAGTTCACCTCCTTCATGGACGTCATCAGCGTCGCGTTGGATCGTTACAACATTGCGTTTCTGCGCATCGACGGGACAATGTCGCTGTCCAACCGAAATGCTGTCATTCGTCAGTTTCAGACTAGCGAACACATAAAGATCGTGCTGGCAAGCAAGACAGCAACTGGTGTTGGCCTGAATCTCACCGCGGCGAATCACGTGGTGGTGGTAGATCCTTGGTGGAACCCCGCCATCGAAGAGCAGGCTGTGCACCGTTGCTATCGCATCGGGCAGAAGAAGCCGGTGTACGTAACGAGATTCATTATTGCGGACACTATTGAGCAATACTGCTACGAAATTTGCCAGCGGAAGAAAGAGTTTGGCGACGCAGTCCTGCGCGCCGCCACGGCGGGCGACTCAGGTGCCAAAGTAGCTGCCTCGCGCCTTCAAGAACTCATGTCACGCCTGAAGTATGTCGGAGACGGCGAGCAAGAGGACTCTGCCACGAAGGCGTCTGACGACGCGCGCGGCGGTGACAAAGGCGCACAGCAAACGTCTTCAGCCACTGAGAATGACGCCACTCACAACCGCGAATTCAATAGTCTCCACGGTCACAGCGATGAAAGTGAGACCACCGTTGTGTAGGTTTGTCGATTATTTGCAGATGAGAGGAAAGACTGCATGAGAGAGGTGACGCTGCTCTGTTTCATGTTTGTGTTGCACATGCGCTGTACATTTCGCACACGCAGGAATAAAAGAAAAAAAAAGAAAACAGGGAGAGAGTCGTGGCCGATGAAACGTATGAAGCAAGGCAAGTGCTCGCTAACAGGTGCTTGAGTGCGGGGGTGCACAGCTGTCGGCGAGCGCAGCTGCTTGACCTCTCCCTCTTGCAAGGTTGTTGAGGTGGTCGCCACAGTCTTACACTGTTAAAACCCCGCTCCTTTCGAGACACCAAGCCGTTTCAGGGAGACATTTGTGGTCACAACACCCATAGCCTTTTCTTGATGTCTGTTGCAGAACTGCGCTTCTCCTCATCCATGTACAGCTGCGGTGATGAGGCTGCATAAAGTCCATACGCGGAGTAATAAGAGAATGCAAAGGCAGCGAGAAGATATGCACTTCTCACATCATTCCCTCATTGCACTCGCTCCTGTTCCCATCGACTCTTTCTTCTTGAACCGTACTCTCTTTCTCCTTAACTGCGACACCTTCCTGTCCTGAATCCCAACCGTCAAAAATGCACGGCTTCGCTTTTCCATGTTTCTTGCGCGCAACTATTCTGCGTTTTCATCCTCCTGCTGCTGCCCGGCCCACTTGAAGTACGCAGCTTGTGCTGGCGGTTGCACAGTCAGCTCTTCTTTTTTTTTACACCCTTTACGGTGCTGACGACCCTGCTTTTATCGTCTGTTTCTAGTACAACTGAGATTCCCAGCTGCCCTCTATATCTACGTTGCCCCAATCTACGTCCTCCCCCTTTTAGTATTTGCTGCATACTCTCTGTCTGGCTATACGAAGGCGCGTACGTTCACCTTTTACCTCAACTATAGATCGATCCTGGATTTCGCCTCTGGGAGTGTATGCGTCTGTGTCTCAACATTCTCCTCATTCAGTTTTATCATTTCTCTCTTAGGAGTTTAGCACATTAGGCACCCTTTTTTTTTCGTTTTTGTTCTCCCGCTCTTGTGTTGCCGTTCGCCTTCTCGCATGTTTCTTCTTGCTCTTTCTCGCTGCCACCTCTGTTCCCCTGTTCAATTCTCTCAAAACATCCCCATTTGAGCACCCTGCACTCCCTGAATTCCCCTCCTGCTCCCGATACTCGTTTATCTGAGCACTACTGCCCACACGAGTGTCCTCTCAGCAGCGTTGCTGTTCGACTCCGCTGCTCATAGGTTCTCCTTGCGGAGCGCCAGTATCGCGTGGCTTTTTTCCCTTTTTCCTTTTTTCTTCGCTCTTTTTTTTTCGGCCGCTACCAAGACTAGTTTTCTACATCCCTTTTCCCTTTTTCTTTTTGAGTTGTCCCCCCCCCCACACACTGAGGGACTTTCACTCGTTTCCCACATTTAGCTGTGCTTCTCGTCCGCAGCTTCTCGCACTTGGTGTGACTGCTTTGCCCGCTTGTTTCGTTGTTTTTCTCTGATTGCCGTAGTGTGCGTTTTTTTTTGTACCTCCGCTCTTCGTCACCCCTTTCCCCTCTTTTCTTCTGTTTCTGTGTTTTATATCATCGAATCGACCATGTCTCGAACTTCGTCAATGTATGTTTCACCCAATCTGGGCCCCACCGCGCCGTGGGGTCAGCAAACATCTACCGGCGTGTTTCGCCCGCCGCCAGCGATCTCGCTTAACCCTAGCGCAACCAACGTGCCGCGGCACGAGGGTAAGACGGCGCCCCCACGCTACTCTGCAGGCGGCGGCGTCGACACGACAGGCGAGCACGGGCCAGCACCTGGCCTCGTGCCTGCTCCCCCTTATCCTCTAGGAACTGGTGTGCCGCACGACCGACACAGCGAGGTGGGCAGCCACATCGACTCGTCGCCTCCGCTGCGGTCCACCAGTCCGCCCTTCTACACACAAAATTACTACGGTAAAGTGCCGGCCTCGCTCGTGCCCGCCAATGCACACGGAGTCGCAGGAGCCGCAAACGGGGACAGTGGTGTCAGCGCCATCACGTACCCGGCGGGCCGAATCATGAAAATGATCTCCTACTCGGTGCACCGTGAGGAAGACGCGTTCCTGGCGAAGAAAGAGAGCAATCGAGTGCTTGAGAAGGAGCTGCTGCATGAGCAGGAGCTTCGGCGTGAGACCCAGCGCCAGCTGGAGGCTCTCGATGAAATGTTGCAGATGCTTCACGAAATCCGCGAAGCGCAGTCTAGGCTAGGCGCGAGCTTGGGGCTGACACTGTGAAGGAGATGCGTTTTCCGTGACCTGCCGACACCTTAACACGCGCGCTGGATGGCGCGAGAGCGTCAAAGGCGCTTTTCTGTATTGTTTTCGGATCGCTGGCCTCGGCGCAGGAGGCTATGCCGAAAGCGCCCTGGCTCATGCGCCACACTACCTACAGAGGGAAACGGAGAGAGATAAGAGGAAAGATGCAGAACCAGGGGAGGAGACGACTTGCACAACAAAAGAGGCGGAGTGCAACGGTAAGGAGTGACTTTCGCTTGTAATTGATGAGAAAGTGTAGAGGTGTTCCTCGTTGGCACAACCAACTCTCGCCGTGATCTCCTTCCTGCCTCCTATGAGCCCTGCTTCCACTCTCTCCCCTCATGTCTTTCGACATTCTCTTTGTGTGCAGATGAGAAGTCGACGAAGGAAGCACAAGGAAAACGTTGTAGGTTCAAAGAAACAGCCAAGAGGCGGGGTGGTGTGCGCGGGCGCACGGTGTGGTACTGGCCCCATAGAGGGTTTTTTTTTCGCTGAGGAAGCGGCGTCACTATCCATCTGAGGCGCCTCCGAAGCCGCCGTCGCCGCTTGTGTCGTCAGTGCTGCATTGGGTTTGCGCGCTTTGCTTCTTTTGTCCATCTCTACTCCCCCTGTCCTGGATGGCGCGGGGGAGGGGGGCACCTCAGCGCGTGGCATCGCAGGGCCCAGTGCCCGCTCGGTGTGTGTGTGTGCGTGGGTGTGGGGTGCCAGACGCCCCCTCTTCCCCCTCTTATCCCTGCCAATGCCGAACCCCGCTTCTGGTCGTCGCAGGGTCGGGTGCCTATGACGTAGCGAAGTCAGGGCTATGCATGGCTGCTCATGTGGGTGGCCAGGTCCTGGCTGGCGTTGCGTCGGAGCGACCTGCGACCTGCGACCGTGGACACGCCTGTGCCATCCATGCGATAGGCAAGGTGTCAGCGTGACTCGAACGCATCCGGCCCCCGGCCTGCGCTGCCTACTGGTGGGGAGCCTGGGCCGCCTTGAGGGATGCACCAGGTGGTGACCGGCACAATGGGAACGTCTGTGAGGCGACCTACTCCGCGGGTGTGGGTAGGGTTTGAGGCAGGGGTTGTGCTCCGATGGCTGAGTCGGCGCATCGCGGTGAAAACGCGGCTCTCGTGCTCCTTTGCACTAGGCGTATAGGCCTGTGGCAGGCCGGGTAGAGTGGCGTTGGCGTCATGCTGAAAGGCAGAACGGATCCGTTGGAACCCAAAAAAAATGTCTTCTGGCAATGCGCTTAGCGTATGCATGCGTTCGCACGTGCATTAGTATCTGCAGGTGCGGATAGTTTCTGCCCCACTTTATGGAAGAAGACACTGCGCACTTCTTCAGAGTACCAAGGCGATGTAACGGATACGCTTTTGATATATATGATCCTACACTGAGCAGAGAAGAGCCTTAAGGTTGAAGAGAGCATCTGTCTTGCCGAGACCGGATGACCGCGCCGCGTGCCCTGAGTCCGTTGGGGTGTGCGCATGGCGGAGGCTCGTACACATGGGGCACCTTCCAACAGAGAAGCCACCTCGTTCTTTCAAACTCATGTATTGCACTTTGCACGATGCTCTCTTCCCCTTCCCTGATCCCTCCCCGTAATCCTCCACACTGATCCCCGCTCATTGCGCGCCTTGTCTGTCCACCTTCCACACTTCCTCCTTATGCACACAACGCATGGTCACGTGTGAGCACATACACACGTACACTCACACACGTACATGTGCACGAATGAATGAACACTGCAAAGCAAAAAAAAAGTGAAAGCAGAAGTACCCTGTTAGCACATATCCACGCGTGCCGAAGAATCAAAGCCACCATCACCACCTTTACTTCGCCATGCAGCATTCCCGACTCGGTCGAAATACCAATGGGGCCCTTGCCTACTCACACCGCAGCATCGACAGCGTCCCGGCCGACGAGGATGCTCTCAAGGAGTTTTTGAGGTCACGTGGCATGGAGGGCTTTGCAGCCAGTGCGTACTGGGGTGCCACGGGCGAGGTACCACCTCGTGCACCAGACGACGTCGCATCCAAGCAGCCATATCCCTTTCAGGCAGAGATCAACCGCAAGCTGGTGCCGCTCCCGAAGGACCAGACAAGCTACCCTCGCACGCTAGACTACACGAACGTCGGACTTCACTTAATCCTAGACGACGGTAACAGCAACACAGGAGGTTTCAACGCATCTCAGCTGCAGAAGCTGGGAGAGGGTGGCGCCGGCGGCGATGGCCTTGGCGGCACACAAGGACAGGGCAACACCGGCTCGCGAAAGCCACGGTTCCTCACACTGCAAACTACCAATCAGGCCATCCCTCGCACCTTCGACGATGGTGTGCTGGACGTGCTCCGCGCCGGACAGGCCAAGGAGGACGCTCTCAAGAGAGAGCTGGACAATCTAGAGGCAACGCCGTACGCAAGCGGCGCTGCACCGGACGCTTTCCGTCTCACCTCAGACGACTACTGCGACTTCGGCAAGATGGACCCGTCAGCGTACCGGCAGAAGGATTGGAAGGAGGACGGGGATGGCGTGTACGTCTACAAGAGCCGATACAACAACGTCGAGCGCGAGGGGCCTCGGCGCCGCGAGCGCACGTTTCAGACCCTACAGCGTGGCCGCACGGTCGACCGTACGCAGCTACGTAGCACACTAGAAGATAGCCACAAGCAAGCCCTGCCGCAAGGCTACGAGCCCTACTCAGCCAAGGACTGGATGAGCACGACCCACCGCGAGCATGCAGCCTACGATGTTGCAGAGGCGCGCCACATGAACAACCGCGACGCCACGGTGCCGCTGCGCAACACGCACTACGCCCTCTCTCCAGCCCAAGAGATGGCGGTCACGCAGCGCGACGCTCGCTTTCAGACGCGCCACGATGGGAAGTGGGCAACTACCTACTCAGCCGGGTACCAGGATCGCTCGGCCGAGGCGGATGTGTGTCACAAGTACGGCGCCAAGGCCGTTTTCGACATTGAGGACGGCATCTACACCATTAATCACGAGTACCACCACCCACGAAGGGAGGTGCGCACAGGTGAGACCTACACGCCAGCGGAAATGGTGCCTGGGCAGTACACCACCATGTACACCGAGCCACTGCCGGCTCCGAACAGCGTCATTGGCAGCACTCGCCGCTGCTGAGGAAACTCATGACTCAAGACGAGCAGAGCGGCGACGAAAAAGGCGCTACGGGAGGCAACGCCCTCGGTGCCGACATCGTTTTGATTTCCTGCGCGCGGTGCAGCTCCGAGGATGACTCCAGGCGCTGAGTATGCGTGTCTGTGTCTCACAGAACTGCACGCACGCACCACGCAAGCGTTTCTTGTATGCTCTCTTTTTCTGTTTTGCCTCTCGCATCTGTCACCCCACTTCCCCTTCTTTGTCCGTTTGCCTGCTCAGATGCATGCCGCTCAGACTCGAGTGCTTGTGTGCGCATCTGAGTCTGTTCTGTCTGACTCTACCTCACTGCGCATGTGTATGTATGTGATGATGATGCTTCAGATACACGTTTCGCTTGTGTTCGCCTTTTTTCATTATTTGCGGTTGCTCTTGTCGTGCCTCTGTGTCTTCACGACGCTGCCATGGAGAAGAGGGAAAGGAGAGCGGGCCGGCGAGAAGGTAGGATGAAGCGACCGAGAGGGGCATCGCCCCTGTTGCTAGGCGAGCCGATTTCCCTGTCGCACGCTGCCCTCTGATTCTCTTTCCTCGTCTCCCCATCTTGTCAGAGAGCTCCAGCCTTGACATGCACGCATATGTATAATAGCGCTTTCCCGCCGTTGATTGCTTTGGCCGAGGAGCTCCTGCTGTGAAACAACGCCGCGCGGAGCCAAAGCCATAAACAGTGTATCAGTCGTAGCACCAACAACAATCGGGCTGTGTGGTGGAGAGAGGTGCATCAGATACACCAGAGGACCTTTGTTGGTGCGCTGACAGTAGGCGCACCGAGTGCCTATTCCAGAGATCGCGTCTCTCTCCGTGAAAGCCACATGCGCATACACAGTCACACCATCGCTGTCACTGCTCGTTTTCCTGCCTCTATCGCGATCGCGCCGTACTTTCCGTACGCGTGTGGCGAGACCGTCCTCTCCCTCTTTGCTGGTTCTATGCGTCGTATCATACAAGCTCGCTTCACTTTCCCTCCGTCACATTATTTTTCCTGAATCCCTTTTCGTTTTTGCTTGTAATATGGCACTGCCATTCCTGCGTGATGGGGGTTGCGTGGCTGGTTGGCTATCCATTGCATCCCTGGCACGATGGCCCTCACGCACGTGCGTGTGTGTGTGCGTCTGTATGCCTACAACTGCACACACACACACATATATATATATATATAACATGCGTCTATCACCCACGATCTGCATCTACGGCGACTGCCTTAATCGGTGTTGCTGTGGTTTTCCTCTGTTTTGTTTTTGCACGTTGTGCTTTGCGACTCGGGGACGGTGCTTCTGCGCAAGAGAGGAAGGGAGAGATTACACACGATGTTGCAGTGTACATCACTGCTTTGCCGCAAGGCGCTTCAGGCCTATCCGGTGCCGCCGCGCGCGCGCAACTATGAGCGTCGTTGGAGTAGCTCTCGTACGAATCCATACAACCGCATGTTTTGGCGCACCGTGCTGAACGAGGATTTCGCGCGTCCATCATTTTGGGTCTCTGATTTCCGCCACAAGTACTTAGCTAAACACGGAATGGACTACCAAGGGCGTGTGCCCGCCTCGCCGGCACCAGGCATGTATCAGGGCTTTAGCGATGTGCACAAGATTCTCGCCAACCATCCAAAGCCGCAGCGCGAATCTCGACACCTGCCAGTGATGCCCATGACGCCGCGCGTCGTGTTCGAACACGCGCAAGAGAAGCGTATCGACTACGCGAAGAAGATGCATCGCGACCGGCGATTGGTTGAGCAGCTGCGCACACACGAATTCTGGGGCTGGTACATGAAACTGCAACGGGTGCGTGGACGCTGGTGTAAGGAGCATGGGGTGTCGAGCCGTGGCGTGTACGGGCCAGCTGTAGACGCAGCGGAGCTCTGGGGATAGAGGAGGTGGTTGGTGCAGTGATACTGGGTGGACTGTGGTTTACCTTTTTTTTTTGAATTCCACATGCCTGGCGTGGATGCCGAGGGGTTTGGGTATGTGCCTACGGTGTGCACGTGAAGAGGCTACCACGCCTGGCGATTGTTGCTGCAAGTGAGCAACTGGGTGCGCGCACGTTGGTGCAGGAGTGCGTGCTCACTCCGTCGTCTGCAGCAGCGCACTGTTGCACTGCTTGCCGTTGCCTTTTTTATTATATTTTACACCCTCTTTGCCGTATCCGTCCCCCTCCCTGTTTTCACAGTATAAGCGAACGAGGTGCATCCGTGCACACGCCCACCAAGAAGCTCAAAGGGCGAAGTAAATCTTCGAATCAACACAAGGAGAAAGAGCACATCGTACCCTTCGTAGGCCTCTGTTGACGAGACTGCGCGGTGTTTTCGTTCTTTTTTTTTCCTCTTCCTTTTGTGGCTTTTCCCTGTGTGCGTGGGCGTGCTGCTTCACCTTTTTATATCCTTGCACATTGCTCGTGCTCTGCAACGGGGCAAGAGGGGGCACGTGGTGGTGGCGCCACGGCTGCTGTGCCGCCTATGGACGCTGCTTCACTTCTGTCGCGGTGTGAGGCTTCGCCTGTGTGTTTGTGTCTCTATTTCTTCTTTCCACAGCACTCGTTGCCGTGGAGGAGCGGCGGAGGGATACAGGAACGGCCCAGGATGTCGCAGTGCCCCGTCGCCAGAAGTGACGCAGCTCCATCACGTGTGCAAGTCTTTTTCGTTTGCGTCTGCTGCACCCCACATTATTCTCTCTCCCTCTTCCGTACCCCCTCGCCCCTTCCCCACAAACATACGACCACACTCACACACCCCGATGAGACTTGACTCGGTTGCCTCGTCCCTCTGTCAACTCTTTCCTCGCTATCCGTTGCAGCGCACATATAAACGCGCACTCCTCTACACACGCAAGCCTGTATAAGAGCAGCCACACGAACTTCGAGAGAGAGAGGGAGGCTTTAAGCAGTAGGTTACCGTGCTCTGCTGCTTCAGGCTCTGTCTCGCCGTCGGTGTGCTGCTTATCGGCGCCCTCTGCTTTCCGCAGTTTTCTCGTCTTTTGCTGTTTCGCATTCCGTCATTTTTTATCGATGCCAAGGGGAGCAAAGGGGGGTAAGAAGCGGTCGCGCAAGGAGGCCAGCGACAATATCGTTGAGGATCTCGACCTCGACATTGGGGACGCGGGTGCGTATGTCAACGACGACGATGTCGTGCACAACCGCTGCAGCCGCAAGGCCACCCGAGAGGATGGCGTAGAGGAGGAGGATATGTTCGCCGTTCTGCCCTCGGACGCGCACCGCCTCGACGGATACGGCGACGACGAGAACGGCGGATTCCAGGAAGAGGAAGAGTTAGCGGTGGTGACGGAGAAGGGGCTGCGCAAGAAGACAACCGAGGAAGACTTCGACGTGGCCGGCGTGTCGGTGGCTCACTTGTCTTCGCGGCGTGACGATGTGGCCAAGAAGAGTTCTTTAGACGCGCTCGATGCTGCGCCAGTAATCGAGGCCGTCGAGCGCGACTTTGCCGCTCTTACCACGGCAGAGCGGCTGGCGGTGCTCAAGAAGGAGTCACCGGAGCTGCTGAGGCTGCTGCTGGACCTAAAGACGTACATGGCCGAGGTCAAGACACTCGCGCAGCCGCTTCACGAGCTGCTCTACGAGCGTAAGGTATCCCCCTCGGACAAGAATCTTGTCTCTTTCTTAGAAACCAAGGTTCAGCTCATGCTGAGCTACTGCATGCACGTAACCTTCTACCTCCTCCTCAAGTCGGAGGGCCGAAAGGTAGCCGGCCACCCCGTGATTGACCACTTGGTGGAGATTCGTGTGTACCTGGAGAAGATGTGGCCTCTGGAGGAGAAGCTGCAATACTCACTGAACCGCCTCATCAGCGGCAAATCCACAGCAGCTGCACACCTGAATGAGCTTCGTCCGCTGCAGTCCGGCGAGGGTGGCGCCTTCGAGTCCTCTCGCGCCATGCAGAACACCGAGGCCCGCGAGCGCCGCCAGCAGTTGCGCCACATGAAGGAGGCAGAGGAGCTGGAGCGGGAAGAGCAGGCTGCCATGACGCGTGTGCGCACCAAGAAGGCGTCCGCGCTCAACAACAGCAACACCGCCAGCTCCGCGATAGCGCCCGTCAGCTACCAGGAGGACGAGGACCAGTTCTTCTCTCGCATTGCCGGCGGCGCCGACAAGGACGGCGGGGGTGCCGACGAAGTTGAAGGCGAGGAGGGTCTCTCTCTCATGGAGGTTCTGCGCCGCCGCCAGAAGAAGGCTGGGGACGTGCTGAGCCGCCAGCGCACATCGAAACAGCCATCAAAACCCGCCGCAGTGGACTCCGATGACGGCGATGACGAGGACGATTTGAATGGGATGGGCGACATGGACGGCGACGAGGACGAAATGGACCTCGGAGGCGCGGACGACGGAGACGACTGCAGCGATGGAGACTACGAGGCGGTTTGGGAGGAGGAGCGTGCCCGTCAGGCCGCCGAGTCCTCTCGAAAGGCTGCCGCTGCCGCGGCCGCCTCGGCGCGCCGCCCTGCTCAGGAGGAGGTAGATCGCCGCAAAGTCGGCAAGAAGATCGAGTCGCACCGTGGACTCACGAGGGCCCGTCCGAAGGACCGCAAGAACCCACGCGTCGCCCAGCGCCGCAAGTACGAGCGCGGCATGCAGGTGCAGAAGTCCCAGTCACGCAGTTTTCAGCCGAAGCCGGAGGGTGAGTTCGTCGGCGTACGGGACATGAGGCCAGGCGTGGTGCGCGGCACCAAGCTATGATGCACTTCCTCCTACGCTCTGAAACGGGGACGGCAGTTCGGCTTTGCGGATGTGCCTGTCCGCGCCACCGCGTGTGTGCGTGCGCGCGAGAGGGCTGGATGATGACCCGATTAACGACTCTCCGTTTCTCTGTGCTCTTTTCGTTCAACTCACAGTGTTACTTCGCGATTAATATTCGGCTTAAGTTCTAAGGCATGCGATGGCCGCTATCCGTCCCTGACTTCTTCAGCACGCCCGTGGGTGTACGTGAGCTGCCTTTTTTTGTTCCTTGTCGAGATTGACACGCGTGGGTGCGTGCGTTGGCGCGTACCTGCACCCCTCTGAAGGGAAAGAAAGCGTGAGGCGGAGGGGGGAGGGGAGATAATGTTCTCCGTGCTTCACTGTCTCTTGTGCCTTGTGCCTCGCGTCGATCACCCGTGCGGTTCTTTCCTTTTGCTCTTCGAAGGTTAAAGGGCCGCCTGTATGGGCGTGTGCAATGATGTGCGTTTCCGTGCGTGCGTGCGAGTTAATCGCGGACTAAATATGGCGACTATAACGATACGAAAAGAAGAAGTGACGATAAAATTCAAAAGTCCGCTGAGCGCTCAGGTGGTGGAGGACTGGTGAGCCTGCCACCGCAGGACGGCTCCGTATTTGACGTGGGGTGGGGGAAAAGGGAGGGGGATGTGCAAGGGTTAGGATCACAGGCACGTGCACAAGTCGATGGGTAGCTACATTGCTTAGCTTTATGCTCCCACTTTCAAACAGACGAAGAGTGCGACTGTTGTTGTTTAATTTGCATCTCTGCGCCAGTGACACAGCGCCGTCTCTCCTGCTCGCCTCGTCCCCACCACTAGTGGTGCTGCTACTGCGACTAAAACGTCGACCTCTCCGACTCCGCTCCTTTCCCAGCTCACAATGCGGGCGGCAAGTGCGGACGCGAAGGAGAGACCTCTACGCACCCGAATGGTGTGGTATGGGGTGCACCGCCGACTGTCTCTCTATCTCCCTCTCGACATGCCCATCTTCTCTCCCCCGCCCGTCTCCTCTTTCCGTTTTCCCCGCTGCTGTGAACCGTTGATGTGCCCTCACTCGTCGTCACCCGGTGAAACACCGTGCGTGCGTGACATCTCACACGTTTGCTTGAATTTCTCTCTTGCACACGTATCGATGTGTGTGACTGGGGGGGGGCGTGCGGCGCACGTTGTCAGGATGTAAGAAAAAGAGTAGCGAAGGAGTGCCGACGTGCATTGAACAGAACAGACGTGCCATAGAAACACCCACCCACCCCCCCCCCCACACACACACACACACGCAGACCGACGTGAGAAACGGAGGATGTCCACAATGGCGAGTGAGCTGGAACAGGCCCAGGCAATCCTTGCAAGCGAGCGGAGAGGCCTCGGTCTCATCCACCGGCCTCTTCGCACCACCCTGCTCTTTCTCTCATACAGCATTCAAGGTGCGGTGCACTATGCAGAGGCGGCTCTAAGCAGGCCCCTCTTTAATACCGTGCTTTTGCCGCTGATGGTGATATTGTGCCTCGTGTCTTACTATATTGTGCCCTCCCCTGCGGCGGCGGTGTTCTCTGCGTTTGATCTGAACCGGGACGGCCAGGTCACTGCGGCAGAGATGAGCTCGTATTACTCCACAGTCCTGAAGCAGCGCGGAGGTGACGGCGCTGCTGCCATTGCTGATCAGATCCTAGGCAGCCGCACGGCCGTAAGCGTGGATCAGTTCAGTGAATGGTGGCAGTCGACCGCCAGCGAAGGGCAGTGGTACTGCGCTGCCGTGGCAAACGGCTGGTGGCGCGAGATGGAGTACTGGCTGGCCGATGCGCTTTACTGGGTTGTGCTTGGCGTGCTGTCGTCGATCGGCCTCGGCACCGGCATGCACTCTGGCCTTCTCTTCCTCTTTCCTCACATTTACCGCACGTGTGCGGCGGTGCAGCGCTGCGGCAATGCGAACTTCTGGACGTATCCGACCAATTTCTTCTACGGCCCACGTCAGCGCCTCTTCGTGTGCCTCGCGCCGGAGAGTCAGCCTGAACTCGCTGCGAGCAAGATGTCGCTAGTGGAGTACTTGGTCAAGGTGGTGCCAGCGTGCATGCTGTGGGGTGCTGGCACTGCCCTGGGCGAGGTTCCGCCGTACGCGCTGAGCTACGCTGCTGCGTTGCAGGGCCGCCATGAGGATGATCTGCAGGAGTCTGCCGCTGCCTACGACATGATGTCTCTCGCGACGAACTGGACGCTTCAAAAGGTGCGCCGCTACGGCTTCTGGGCCATCTTGCTGCTGGCCGCATGGCCTAATATGGCGTATGACCTATGCGGCATGGCGTGCGGGCAATTCCTGATGCCCTTCTCTACCTTCTTCTCTGCCACCTTGATCGGCAAGGCAGTGATCAAGGTCAACTTGCAGGCGGTCTTTTTCATTGTTCTCTTTTCCGGCGACATCATCGAGCGCATCATGCAACGCTTGGGCAGCAGTGCTGCATCTTTGCTACCCTCCTTTTTTCGAGTGGAGGCGGCGGTGGAGAAGGCTCTCTCGGCAGTTGTGCGGGCACGCGAGAGCATCGCGAAGCGCGCTAAAGGCGGCGATGTGTCTGCGACGGCGCCGGAGTTGGAGGAGCCGGAGTCGCTGCTCGTGCAGGCGATGAACTGGTTCGTGGTGTGCAGCGTGGCGTGGTTCGGCAAGTCTATCATCGAGTCCTTTGCACGCTCAGAGCAGGAGCGCCGTGACGAAGACACGATCTTCGAGTTGGAGATGGCGTTGCGGCGTCGGCACCAGAGCCCGGCGCCAGTGACAGCGTCGGAGTTACAGGAAATGCTTGCAGCAGCGCAGGCCGATGCACAGAGCAGCGAGGGTGGCATCGCGTTCGCCGCAATGCGCTACCCGCGACTTCTCCTGACAGTGGCACTTGGGCTAATCGCATGGGGACTGTACAATCATCAAAGCAGGGCATCTTCGCTCGGGCTCACTCTTTTGCTGCATCGCTACCTTGACAATCAGCTCTCGAAGAACGCGGCCGCCCGCACATGCATGCGCCGGGTGCTGCGCATGGCCCTCGCCGCGGCGGTGCTGTACTTCTATGTCTGAGAATGATGGTAATGGGAGCTCTAAGGGGGAAAACAGAACGTACGAGCTCGACGCGCATGAGTATCAGTGTTTAGTGCGCTACGCTGAGCTCCTCATTGCACAATGCATGCGGTGATTGGGTTGCTTTTGAGGCGGAGTGACGCCTAGCGAGAGTGATCATGACTGCGGTGGAGGGGTGGGTAGGTAGAGGAGCAGCGGTAGGGGTGAATGCACGGATAAGACGGTTCTTTCTGCTTTGTTCTTGTTGCCTATCCTGCAGCCCACTTCTCCGCATCAGATGTCCCGCCAACCGCCCCGATCGTCTCTCCCCACCCCTTCCCTCGTTCGGCGCGCTATGCACTTTTCCCTTTTCTGTCTTTGCTCACAGCGACGGCACCAATAGCGCGCAACGGTGGCAGTGACTGCCGGGATGGAGTCGGCGTGGGGCGGCGTGGGGAAGGGGTGCACAGTGCTGCGTGTGCCTTCCTCTCTCATCCCCGCGTGCACTCACGCGTGTTTGTTAGCGTTCTTCGGGGGGGCCCTCGACGCGCTTTGTTCTCTCTCCCCCTTTTTTGGTTTCTCCGTTGCGTTTTTCCCCCCTTTTTTTGTCGGCCCATTTTTTCATGTTCACCGTTTCTCACTGCGTACGAAAGAAAGTCGCTGGCCAAACTTATAGACACCCTCTCCAGGGCAAGCGCGCGCCCGCCTCCCTCCCCGACACACCGGACTGTATCACTTTCCTTGAAGGGGGATCCCATGTGGTGCCGCCATCTTACCTCGCAAATCCACTCAAGTGAGGGTTGCCTGCACGTCGGCATCGCACTGGGACACGTCATACGCGCTCTCTGCGGTGTGCACCGGAACCGCGCATCTTCACGATGCGACGCGGTATACCTGCGAAACACTGATTCGAAGCGTCTCCTTGTTTCTCGATTATGATGCCTGATGGGGTTGACTTCACGCAGGGGCCTTGCTCCGCCACCTTTTCTTTCCATGTTTGCTCAACTCCTCTTCATCCGAGCCACTTCGACCTCCTTCCACGTGAAGCGTCAGTCGCCCGTGCATATCGTCGTCTCCATCCTCTCTTCACGGGATCGCAGGATCGACTGTAGGAGCCTCCGCCCCTGCCGCGCTTGCACTGTAACCCCGTTTTTCTCCTTCTTTCTCTCTTCTACACTTGGCGTCCGTCGTTTCAGCTGCAGCGGTGCCATGGATCCAGAAACAGTTCTCGAGTCGCTCGCAAGGGAAAAGGGCGTCGTGCTAACGCACCTCTCCGAGATCAACAGCAAGTACTCACGGTCGGCCAAGGTGGCGTGCTGCGGTGGACTCATGACGCGCCTAGTGACAGAGAGCGCCGCTGACTCCACGGTGCTCCTGCGTGACGGCAGCGGCTCCTGTTACTGTGCTCTGCACGGGGACATCACCAACCGCTACCCCGATGTATTGACCACCGATGCGCTTCTGTTCTTCACGGACATCACAGTCCTGGTCATCTCTTCCAAGGTGCCGCCGATGCTGATTGCGTGCTTACAGAACCTTGCCGGTCTCTTGCTGCCTGATAAAGCGACGAGTGCCGCTGCTGGTGCTACGGCGTCGAGGAGCGCCGCGGCGGCAGGGACGCGACCCGCGCCGGCGTGCAACCTCCTTGTTCGCGGCTCCGTGCCCCATAATGATGACTCCGCTCGCTCAGACACGTGGCACTCGGATCCCCTTACCGGTCGCCAAAGAGGATGCGACGCCGTAGACACGTTCAACGACTTCGATGGCGCTGGCGACAGCTACATGGAGCCGCATGCTTCTGTGGGCGCAGTTCTTTCAGCCCAGCGCACCCTTGATGGACAGCGTCACGATAGCGTCCCGGCGGAGAAGAGAGTACGCACAGAGAACACTACTGCATCAGCTGCCTTCGAGGTAGATGACGAAGACGATGCGGAGTGCTTGGAGCTAGTGGATGGGATGTGAGGCCGGTGCAGGAGCGGAGTGGGGTGTATGCGTGCGAGGATGAGGAGAGGGGCAGAGGCCATTCTGACGAAGCCTTCTTACCGACTGACCCCAACGCTCCCTCAGCTTTATGCCTCTTCCTTCGTCTACCGTGGCCTCCGCCGCTCCCCAGAGTCCGATGATATGCCGACACGAGGGCTGATGTATCCTCTCTCTTGCTCCACCTGTGTGTTTGTGTGAGGGCTTTTTGACTTTTTTGTTGTTCATCAGTGCGAGAATGCATGCGCGCTCTTTTTGCACCTCTTGTTGTTGAGGCCACCGCTGCTGCTGGTGCTGCTGCAAGACAAAAGACGAGTATACGTACAGTAGGCGAACGCAGGTGTGCATTTTTGGTACCAGTGTCCATGCTAGGTTCATAAGGACTGCGAGGATTACTCCCCTGTGTGGGTGTGCCTGGCCCTTGCCGTCGAAGCGGTCCTCGTTTTCTTTTGTAGCACCGTCACCTCCTGTTCTTCGCTCCTCCTTCAGGCATACTCGCGTGCCGATGTCGTAGAACCTGCCCGCGTTTTTCTGTTACCTTCTGTGCGATGCGCCAACGCCGAGTGTGTGCAATGCCTCTCGTTGTCGCCCTCTTTTTTCCTTTGCTTCTCTTCGCCCATCTCTCCCTCCTTCTCTGCCTGTGTTTGTGTGATACCGGGCGCACCTCACATCGCTATGACACGATCTCCTATGCTATCTCACACGTACATCCTCATACGCGAAAAAAAAAACGTATATGCGCACTACCCTTATTGTTTCCCTTCGCACCCTTTCACATGCAGATGTTCTGCGTCGAAGAGGTTTAGATACACTCGCTGTTTCGAACACCATTCACACCCCTGTCTTTCTCAACGTTCCTCCCCCACTGAAGGCCTTCACGTCGCCATTGACCGTGACGTTATCTGGGCCACCCACCCCCTTCCATTTTGGTGGGCGTTTCTATTTCTGTTGCCCCCCAGCGCTGACCGGGCACAGCGCGCCCTCCACACTACCTCCATCTCCTTTTTTTTTTCGTTGCTTTCGTGCTCACAGTCACGCTCTCCGTTGCCACGCCGCCGCCGCTGCCGCCGCGTGTGTGTGTCGTCCCATTCGGGACTCTCCTCTTTTTTATTATTCTCAGTTGTCGCTCGCTTGTCCTTCCGACACTCTCTTACGTGATCGCGTACGGAGGTGGGACGCGTCGGCTCTCCCGACACACCTGTACAGCCCCCCCTTCCCATCACCCACTGCCTTTTCTTTTCGTCTCTCTTTCCTCCCTATTATTCACTCTTTAGACTCTCTGAAGGGCTTTGATTTCTGCCACAAGGCCCCCCTCCCAATTTTGTACCCCCACATCGTCTTTCGCTGGTTCTCCCATCGGCGTAGGCAATGCCGGTCACCAACGGTAAGCGGCCGCGCGAGGATTCTGGCGCGCCGGTGGACGAGGCGGCCATGCGCGACACGACTCGGTGCGCCTTGGAAGCCAAAGACGCCGCCGCGACGCCGCTGGACCGCGTTGTAGTTCTTAACGTAGGCGGCACGAAAATAACTACGCTGCAGTCCACGCTGTGCTCTTCGCCATCACTGCTGGCGCAGTGGGCAGAGAACAACTTCCAGGAGTTCCCACGTGATTTGCAGGGGCACCCGTTTCTCGACCGCGACCCTGAGAATTTCGTGCATATCCTCAACTACCTGCGTGGCTACGGGCTGCCGAACAAGGCCGACGACCTTGTCGTCGTGGCCGAAGATGCAGAGCTGTATCAGCTGGAGTCGCTGAAGCGCGAGATCGGT
Organism: Leishmania infantum JPCM5; assembly: GCF_000002875.2. Taxonomy (NCBI): domain Eukaryota; phylum Euglenozoa; class Kinetoplastea; order Trypanosomatida; family Trypanosomatidae; genus Leishmania; species Leishmania infantum. The sequence continues at coordinate 269,157 of NC_009412.2, read as the reverse complement.
CTTGACCCGCCGTCGATGTGGCGCTTTACACCGGGCCCTGGCATCCGCGACGACGGTGTGGAGTTCTCGACGTCGGACATACTCGACTTGTGTGGCACAGAGCCCCTTTCCACCGGCCTTGCCCACACAATCGTCTTCCGCATCGACAAGTGCGAGCTCGTTTCCATCGGCGTCGTTGCCTTTAAGGAGATTCAGCACGACATGCAGATTCGCCGTCAGAAAAACACTGTGTGCTACTGCAACACAGGGGAACTGGTGCGCTACTGGTCCGCGGATGCGCTCTATGAGCAGGGCGTTTTGTACAAGAGCCAGGACGAGATCACTGTCCGCGTGGAGTTCGCCCAGCCTGGCGTGCCGCTGGAGCCACCGTCCGGTGCCAAGACCATGGAGCACCTGCCGCCGCCGCTGCAGCCTGCGCTGACTCTCTCGTCGACACCGTTGCCAGCAAACGTCTCGAGCACCACCGCGCTCGGCAGCAGCAGCGTGGTGCCGAGCCGCCCTTTGCCACTGGTTATCGACGCGAGCGTGGCGATGGCGAACGCCAGCAGCGGCGCAGAACCGCCGATCACGTCCCCAGCCTTCCAGCCTGGGTCCTCAGCGATGGACGTGGCTAACAACCGCCCTCTGCAGCAGAGTAGCAGCTCCCCGATGACAACCCCCGCGAACCCGACCACGCTGCCATCCCCGCAGACTCTGGGCGGCTCTGGAGGAGGCACGGCGGGCACGGGCACGGCGACCACACCCACCAGCGGCCCCTCGGCAGCCCCCGCGTCAGCTCCGGGAGTGGCACCGGCGTCGCCGTTGCTCCCCTTCGCCCCTGTTGTCCTCGACCCCGAAGACCCAGACGCGACTGTCGGCGCCATCGTGACATTTTTCAAGGGCGATCGCGAGGTGTGCCGCGCGCGTTGGCCCGCCCCTGTGCCTCCACTGCAGTTTGCGGTGAGCATGCAAGGCGCCTCTGCCGTGTCGATCCTCAAGACAACCTCTGTCAGCGCCGATGCTGTCGGGATGGAGAACGAGGACTAGGCCGAGCGAAAGCGATGTGGGTGAGTGGTGTGGGTTTTAGAAGAGAAAGGCCGTGGCACTGGAGAGGCAAGAGGATGCGCATCCAAAAGAGGGAGAACAAGCGACAGCGTTCTGAGAGACGGCGCACAGGTGTACATGGCCCGCCGTTCTTTTCCTATCCTTCCCTCAGTTCTGGAGTCGGTTCTGCTGTTGTATGTGCTGTCTCCCCTCTTCCCCATTCACATGCCTTTTCCCTCTTTTTCTTTTCGAACGTTCTTCGTTGCTGTCTTCATCTATGTTTTCACTTCGACGTTCCCTTGAGTGCCAGACAGACGCATACACACACAGATACTTCACACACCTCCCCCCACACGCGTGCCCGAAGACGTACACGTAGGCGTGTATTTCCCTCGCCGTCTCGAGGGACTGCCGTGATTACATGACCCTTTTGCGTAATCGACTCTCGCAAGCGACAGCCTAGTCGTATTTCTCTCTGTCTCTGCCTGCCTGTGTGTCTGTGCGAGCTAAAGCGGTGAGGCAAAAAAAAAGAAGGGAGACGTCGTAGCTTCCCGCGTTCGCGCTCTCACTCTCCATTTACATGTGCTCTAGGCGGACGAAAGTACTGCTTGCCCAGGCAACCATGGGAAGAAAAAGGAGCGGCTCGTTCTCGTCCACCACGTGGAGGGTAGGATCAACGTGATGCGGGCTGCTGGTGGCCCTCTCTCCGTATGTGCGTGTATGTGTGCCACTCGCCCAGTGCGACGTGTCTCCTCTCCGCCGCCGTCACTTTTCTGTCTCCAGCATGAAAGAAACTACTCCCACTCCCTGCCTTCCACGTCTTCCTGGTCTCTCGCTTCGACACAATGCATCGGGTTACACACACGCGCACATACGTGCAACTCTCCTTGTGGCATCGCCTGCGCAGAGCAGGTCTATTCGTGATCACTGCTGCGGTTTCCTTTTCTTTGTTCCTTCTCCCACTTTCGCTCTCTTACTGAACCCGCCACCGCCCCCTCCCCACAACGAACTTCCGCTGATATAACCACTTTTAGAAACAAAAAAGCACGCATATATCAACCCGCCTTTTGCCTGCGCCGTGCTACGCGGTCTTTCTCTTTCTCGACTCTTCTCCCCCCTTTTCGTTTTCACGGGTTACACATAAGCCCCCTCATAGCAACCCTGCACAGCATACACACCGATACACACGCAGCCTCTCTTCTCGATTTATACACCTCTTCCGCAGGAAGTGCCTCTACGTATTCGTGTGTGCTATGCGCATGCGTTCGTGATTGCCACTGTCCTTGTTTTGCTTTCCCGTTGCCGTCTTGCCGCCTCCCTACGACTTCCCCCTTGCGTGTGTGTGTGTCTACGGTACGTGTTTTGTCGCGTTGCTGACGTGGTAGCGCCTTTCCGTTCTTCCGTTGGTTGCTTGGCTGTTCCCTCTTCTGTGCCTCTCCGCGGCGGCGAATATAGACTTCGAAGGGAGAGCAAGCATACCGAACGCATCCGCAACCGCAACAAGGAAGCGAATCACGCGGAGAAGTGGCCCACCATTCTACGTTGAGCTGACGTGCACGTGTTGTTGTTGTCCGTGTCGTGGAGGGGCTCCTCATTCTTCTTATTTTGTGGGTTCTCACCGTTGTTCTTGAGGGTGCCTTCTCTCCTGTTCTGTGTATCTTATTGCGCAGCGAATAAAGCAGTTTTCGCGCTGAGCCTGGCGCACAGCCCTACAGCAGCAGGCACACACACACACACACACACACACAAAAGCACACTGGCCGAAGGCACGAACTTACGTGATCGGTGAAGTGTCGCTGTGTGAGAAAACGAAACACACACACGCACACATGAACAAGTGCATGTGATTCACCGTTTTGTTTTGTCTACTTTTGATCTTCCCGTGTTGTTTGTAAAGCTGCTCCTCTCTGGCCTGCGTGACAGCCGCACCATCACAACATACAATTTCCCATTTCTTCCTCCCCTCTACCATCATCATTGACCCGCCCGACGGCGTCAGCAGCGCGTGTGTTGGCTTTTTCAGTTTGTTTCGGTTAGTAAAGGCCAGCTAGGCGACTTCAACACCGCTTTCTTTTCCTTTTCTCACCTCCGCAGAAACGTCGATTTCCCGAGCAGCAGCATAGTTGCACGCTTTAGAGGAGAGCGACGCAGAGCGAAGCCCGCCAAGCCCGTTGAGGAAGTCGAGGTGCCGCTGCAGCGAAGGGAAAAAGAACAACAGAGCGCAGCAGATATGAGCGTCGACTCCATTATCGAGCAGCTGCTCGAGGTGCGTGGCGCGAAGCCGGGCAAGCAGGTGCAGTTAGCCGAGAATGACGTGAAGCAGCTGGCGATACGCACGCGCGAGATTCTTCTCTCGCAGCCGCCTCTGCTAGAGCTGGAGGCGCCCATCAAGATCTGCGGCGATATTCACGGCCAGTACTACGACCTTATCCGTCTCTTCGAGAACGGCGGCTTCCCGCCGACAGCGAACTACCTCTTCCTCGGCGACTACGTGGACCGCGGAAAGCAGGGTCTCGAGACCATCTGCCTGGTCTTCGCCTTCAAGGTGAAGTTTCCCGAGAACTTCTTCATCCTTCGAGGTAACCACGAGTGCGCCAGCATCAATCGCATCTACGGCTTCTTCGACGAGTGCAAGCGCCGCTACAACATTCGTCTCTGGAAGGCGTTCACAGATACGTTCAACTGCCTTCCTGTGGCGTGTATTATCGATGACAAGATCTTCTGCTGCCATGGTGGCCTTTCGCCGGAGCTGCAGACGATGGACCAGATCAAGAAGATCACACGCCCGTGCGATGTGGCGGACACTGGTCTGATCTGCGACTTGCTGTGGTCAGACCCGGAGGAAGGTCTCTCGGGGTGGGGCGAGAACGACCGTGGCGTGTCCTTCACTTTCGGTCAGGATATTGTAGAGAAGTTCTTGAATAAGCACCAGTTTGAGCTGATTTGCCGCGCGCACCAAGTCGTAGAGGATGGGTACCAGTTTTTCGCGAAGCGCAAGCTCATCACCATCTTCTCTGCCCCTAACTACTGTAATGAGTTCGATAACAGCGGCGCCGTGATGACCGTGGACAACGAGCTCATGTGCTCCTTCCAGATCCTTAAGCCGTCTGTGAAGAAACCGAAGTTCTACTCGTAACGAGACGTATGCGAGAAGAATGGGAGAGGAGGAGGAGGGGCGCCGTTTTCGGATTGCACCGGCGTGCAGCTGAAAAGGCGCGATAAGCAAAAACAAACAAGAAGGAAGAAGAAAGGAAGGCGCAGCGCCGTGTGTGTGTGTGCGTGTTGGGGGGTTCATATGTCTCCCCTCTTCCGTTTCATCGACTGGCTGCGCCGCTTTGCTTTTTCCTTTTTGCGTGCGTGTTGAGGCTTGACTGGTGCACGTTGGCGCGTCTCTGTGTTTCGTGCTCCCCACCCCCTCCTCTCTCTCTCTCTCTCCGCGCGCGCTTCATACTTTCCTTCTCGTTGCTGCTGCTCTTGTTGCCGTCGTCGTTCGCTTGTTGTTCGTCTCCTCGGCCTCTGTCGATCTATTTTTCCCTTTGGTCTGCGGGGCGCCTCTCTTCTTTTACCCTGTGCGTCCGTGCCTGCATGTCGCTCGTTCGTTGCGTTCTTGCACCTGTCGATGTTGTATTAGACATGCTTGGTGATGCGATATACGGCGCGAGAAAGTGTATGGGCGCGCGTTAGTGTTTCTCTCTGTGTATGCGTATGCCAGGCAGCGCCTAGCATGCCGGATGATATCAACGCGGATGTATGTCACCCCAAGGAGCGGCAACCATATCCCCCTCTTCTTTTCTACTATTGCGGGCCCACACTCATGTTTACTGCTCGTCTTCGCGGCACCCTCTGCATCCAGAATGGATCTCTCCTCTTTTGTTCTCTCCCTCTCCGTGGCTCTCCTTTCCATCACATACGTCATCGTGGGGCCATCGTTGCGAGGGTGGGTCTGAGAAGGGACTCTTGTGTGTTCTCGGCTTATCTGCGCGCGTGGGTCTGTACGGGTGTGCGTGTGTGGAGACGCGTGCCCCTTCTATGCTATGGGCAACGCAAAACCAGCGCAACACCCACACACCCACTTACACTCATGCGCGCAGAGAATCGAATCAGGTGCAAGGAACCTCCTTTTTTTTTGCTCTCGCCCACCGATAGATCCTTGTCCAGCTCTTCTTCACTCTCTTGCTCTGACCGTCTTCCTACCTCTCTCTCCTCCCACGCGTGGGCCCTGCCGAGGCGCGCATCTCTGGTGTCTCTCTCTTCTGCCCTGAAGGCGAAACAAAAATCAACTAGGAGGCACACAAGGATCGGAAAGCGCAGAAAGAAGCGGGAGGAGGCAGTGTATGTATGTGGAGATGAGCGGAATGTTATAGCGTACAAGGGAGCAAAAACAAGTACGCGCGTGCAAGAGCAACGAATAACGTAACTCAAGTGAGGGTGGCTGAGGCGCGTTGGTGTCGTCTTCGATTGCGCCTGTTTTATACTCTTCTATGCCCCTTGCCGAGTGTGTCTGTGATACTCTGCACTGATGGATGAGGTGTGGAAGTAGGTGAGGGGTAAAGGGTAGATGATACTGTGAATGGTGTGGCGACGGTCGCGCCTGCGTATGTGAGGGTGGCGTGTGACTCATGTTCCTTTTTCTTTGTTCTCTGTTCTACATTTTTCGTTTTCGTTTCGTGCCCGTGTCTGTGCGTGATCGTGTGGGGGCGTATGCGCGATCATGGCGATGATGCCGATTGCAAGGAGCCCTATCTTTTTCTCCATGCCTGTGAGTGTGCGTGATGGTGTTTGTGTGTGTGTGGTCGTGCTGGAGTGTGCCTTTCCAGTTTTGCCTTTCCTTGTCTTCTGTCGACGATGTCGACAAACCCCCAATGTACGACCCCTTTCCCCTTCCCTTCTTTATTTGCCCCATGTGTGCGTGTGTGTGTGTGCCTGTCTGTGTCTCTCTGTATGGGTGTGTGTTCTTGTGTGTTTCTACCTTCTCCTCATTAACAAAATCCAACAGAAAGGGAATATCATCAAAGCAAGTCACCACCACCCTCCCTGACGGTGTCTCTTGGGCCGCGACAGTGGACCCGAGGAGAGGAGGGAAGAGGTCGAGGAGTCGCGGCGTAGCTCTCCAGGCGTGGGAAGTACATGTAGCAAGCGTGGTAGCGGTGGCGATTCTTTTCTTGTCGGGTGGCCGGAAGGCCTCATACGGAAAGAAAGTACCGGGTTACGTATACGCCCAGATGGCGCGGATGCAGTCCTCCAGCGTCGCCTCCTTCCTGCGAGCGCCTTCCTCTTTCCGTTACCGCCGTGGAGGCCGCGTCTTTGTGCGCGGCTGCGTACGGAGCGGCCATCAGCTCCTGCTGTTCACACCACGCACAAGCACCCAGGCGTGCACGCAGCGCGATACACTCGTGCGCTTCCTGCGATGTACGCATGTAAGGTGTACTGTGCGCATCCCATCTAATCCTGTCCTTGTGCGCCTATTTCGTCTCTTTCACCATGCCACACGACATCAGAGGAAACACAGCCCGACTGGTACAGACGCGACTGAGAAAGGACCCCGCGAGAGAGGCGCGCACAACGATGGAGCCCTACTACGAGCCGGACTCAGAGTTTCGCGAGCCGCTCACGGACGTGGATGCGTTCCTCGACAGTGCGCGGTACAACGAAGCCGGTGACCTGGATCTGCTTAAGGCGTACCTGGATAAGAACCCGAGCGACGTCGACGCGCGGGATGAGCAGGGCCGCACAGCGGTGCACATGGCAGCTGCGAATGGCCACATGCCCATCTTGGAGATGCTCTTCCACTTCAACCCCCAACCGAATGTCCCGAATGACGAGGGCAATACGGCCCTGCACTTTGCTGCGCTGAACAACCGCGTTGCTGCGGCGGAGGCGCTGCTGGCGCACGGGTGGAGGGCGGCTGAGCAGAACATCATGGGCAAGACGGCGCTGCAGCTCATCTACGAAAAGCAGTACAACGAGATGGAGACGCTGCTCATGAGCCGTGATGAGACGCTCGACACCTATGTTCCGCCCACCGAGGCTTCCGTGATGGTCGACCTCGCAGCCAAGGAAGGGTGCAAGGACGAGGACAACGGGCGAGACGAGAAGGCAACCGAAGAGGCGAAGGTCGCGGCAGAACGCAAGATGCCACCGGCACCCATAGCGCCTGCAAAGAAGATTGTGCCATCGGCGAGCAAGGCGCCAGCGCCTGCGGTGCCGGTGGATGCGACAACAAGTACCCAGATGCTTGGCTCTGCCTCTGTGGATGGTATCGAGTAGGCCCAGATGGCAAAATGAGACGCCGCGTCTATTTTTACGTATGCGAGCGTATGCACCAACGCTTCATCTGGCTAACGCTCATCCCCTTTCTTGTTTTCTTACGCACTCCTGCGCCGCGACTACGGAAAGGGTGGGGGCGAGGGCGGAGGGGCAGGGGTGTTCTCAGGGGGGCAACGTGACGCCGAACATTAATCAACAGTGACAAAACGATACCAACATCATTCGGACGGCGCGGATGCTTCACGGGGGGGGTGACGGGAGCCATAGACGAGGAAGACAACAGAGCAGGAGGGTGCGTCGTCCAGCGTTGTTCAAGGAGTGTGTTTGTGGGTGTGACTGAACGCGTTTTGCTGCCTAGCTCCAACCGTATCATTCCTTTGCTCATTGTCCGCTCGCTGGCCGGATGCACAAGCCACTCACCTCCACAACGCGCGCGAGACGGCAGAGCAGAAGCGCCACCGCGACGAATGAGGGTCAGCAGCCAGCAGGGTATGACACACACATACACACAAACACACGCACAGATGCACATTATCCCATGCACGGCCCATTAATCTCTGTGCCCCACCCCCCTCCTTTGACACCTCTTGTCCTTTGCCGTCTTCCTGCTCTGGTGCTCCCCCTCTGCGTCCTCGCTGCTGTCGAGGTGGATCATACTTCGCTGCTCTCTTCATTTCCAGTTTTGCTTGCCTTCTCGCGATGCCGATCCCTGGAGTTACAGAGCACGCCCACAACGCGGAAAGAAAAGCAATAGATGGCAACGAAGACACCCGCTCTTTGCGCCTCGCCCGCAACCCCCTTTCCCCAGTGGACGGGAAGCAGAGGAACCCTTCTCATGCATTCGCGCACGCACATACCGTGTGTGTGCCATACGCTTGACTGGAGGCCATGCGTCTTGCGCTGTCTCTTGACGGCACTTCTTTTTCCTTGTGCTCTCTTCTCCTCGCGGGGGCGGCGTTTCGTTCTGCCCCTTACGCTCTCGATCCGCCACTTGCACACTACACAGGAGATCGACAACAAAGCGCATCGGCACCAACGGCATGAGCGGCGCTAGCCCAGAAAGTACTCGCGCGCCGGCCAGCGAACCTTCCGTGAAGGAAATGCCTATCGGCGAGCGTTTCTTCGAGGCCCTCTTCGGCTTTGCGGAGGGCGACTACGTTGCCACACGACGTTCCCTCTTTCAAAACTGCACCTTTGAGGCGGTGCGCGCCAACAAGTCGAGCGGCCACAACCGCGTGCGCAAGGAGCGGGCCTTGTTTCACCACCCGCGCGTGGCAGGCGGCCTCCCCGTCAGCAGCGGCTGGCATTCCACGCCAAGGGTTGCCGATCTTCGCACGGAAACGACGGCGGCCGTGCGCACGTTTGACGAGAAGTACCCAGGGCTGCTCGCGAAACTAGCAGCCGCTAGAATTAGCTCTTGCGAGATGTCCAAACCACCGTCGCCCGTGACGTGCGTACATGTCACGGGCGACGCTGGGCGGATGCACAGCCTCACGGTGAATGGCGTCTTTCAGGTCGCCAGTCAGTTCAACCTGCTCGAGTTCTCGTCGTCTGAAATTTCACCGGAGCACGGCGTGCGTCACTACGCGCATTATCCGACCCAGGGGCCGGCGTGTGCTTTGGCGTGCATGGCTGGTACTGTCTATCGTAACTACCTTCTACATCCCGACTTCTTTGGAGCCACGGATGCGGTGGCTTTCACGGAAAATGCTGATGTGGCCGACCGTGGACAGCAAACAGATCGCCAGCTGAACATGCTGGACGAACTTGTCGATTACCTCACCCGTGCGCGCAGCAGTGGTGACGCTACCTATGCTACGGATGCCGCTTATTCCACTGCTTGCAGCGCGCCTGCGCTGCCGCGGGAACACTTCTTCACGATCCGAAACGGGTACTTTTTTCTGAAACGGCAAATGGCCTCGCTGCCTGCGCGATTGCATCGCATCGCCGCCGTCGAAGGGATCTCGATGGCGGATGTCGAGGAGGAGTTGGCGTCGCGTCTTCGCATTGGACTGGTGGAAGATGCCACCGTGACGCTGCCTCTGCACGACCCGCCTGTCTTCCGCGTTCGTGAGCAGCGCCAACTCACCGATCAAGCGGAGCGAAGAGTTGTGTGCAGATTGGATGCAGATGTTGCTGCCGAGGTGGAGGTTCATGAAGTGACTCAGACGTACAACAGTGCCTTGAGCCTGCCCCCGAAGGACCATTGCACGCCACTGGAGTGGATTGGCATTGCCACTCTCTCCCGCATCATCTTACGCGGCACGTACGAGGCCACGCTCCTGGTCGGCGTTCAGCACACCCTCCGTGATTTGGAGCGGCAGGCCAGCTTGGCGGTCGCGTCTTCGCCAGCGACGCCGCCCTTTTCGCTACCGCCCATCTTCCTCACCAAGGTGGGCGGCGGTGTCTTCAACAACGATAAGGAGTGGATTGCCTCTGGGATCGCGTCAGCGGTGCACCGCGTAGCCGCGCTCAGCGTACCGCTCAATGTGCGACTCGTGCACTTTCGCCGGATGGATGAGTACTACATGAGATACTTTCCATCGTGGCCTGTGCTGGACTGAATCGCGCGTGCGTCACGCCACTCGTGTACGTAGGACGGGAGACAGGAAACACCACGTAGAGGGTGCGGACACATCTAGTTCTCGTGTAGCGTACTTTTCTATTTCTCATGCGCGCATCTGTGCTTGTTTGCGTGTATGTGTGTGTATGTCCCTCTCTCTCTGCGCGCACGTACACCGTCTTGCAGCTCACCCCGCTGGTGGGCACGCGGACGCGTCTTCCCTTTTTTCCCTCTTGCGCCCTTTGCCCTATGTTGTTTTTCACCATCACCCAGAGCGCGCTCTTCGCGACAACGCGGCTTGCATTTTTCCTCTTCAAAGTCTTGCCTTACAGAGTGTCGTAGGCGTCGTGTTGTCTCGCCTGCATTGCGGAGTCGTTTGCCCGCGTTCTGGGGGACTCTGCTGCCGCGCGTGTTTCTCGTGCAAAAACCTAAACTCTGACATTATCCTTCCCTTCCCCCCTCTTTCACACCCGAGGCCGAACGCCCGTTGTGCGTGTTGGAGGACGTTTCCCACTCCCACACCCCCGCAGCCCTCTCTCTAACACGCCTCCGATACACGTGCACAGGTACACAGGCACACGCGCTCTCCTTTCTCTTTTCTAAGTGTAGCGAACCCACGAAGCAAGACACGCCATTTTTTTTTCGCTTGTTGGTTTCGTGCCTCCTTCCAGTACAACGACACAGACGGCGAGCGAGGTGGACGCAGTGTCGGCGCGCATTTTCCGTTTTTCTCTTGTCTTTCGCTCCCCCTTTAGCGGTCTTCTCATTTTCGTTTGAGTCGAACGTGTACACGCGCGCGTGTGTTTGTATGGTTTACTTCGGCCGGCTCCACGTTGGCGCCGGCAAACACAAGCGGATATGTACACCCATTCGAGAAGCAACCACGCCGCCTTTCTCCACTGTCTCTTATCATCGCACCTTCCCCTCTTCCCTCCCTCTATTCCACCCACCACTCGCCCACGACAACCCTCTCCTCTCTCTCCCGAGAAGAACTGTGCTTGCGGGGTGCCGCAAAAAATCGTGCCCCCCTCTCCTCTCTCGCTCTATATTTTCCTGACAGCCACGCGAGATTGTCGCCGTACGCCAACCAAGAGCCGAAGCGAAACAAAAAAGAGCTCATCACCGTCTCCATGCTGACATGCACAGGGAGGCGGGCTCAGCATGCGCGCGCTTGCATCTCGCAGGGGCAGATCGCACGCTGTTTTGCAGCGTCTTGCCTTGCTTTCCTCCCCATCAAGACGTTTCTTGTCTTTTCTCTCCTATGATCCCTCAGAATGGTGGGCATATTCTACACTGTCTTGTCTACCACGCATCCACGCACGCACTTCCATATTGCTTGCGCCTCTCCTCAGCCTTTCTCGACTTACTTCCCACACGAGCACGCGTGGGGCAACGTTTCACGGTGCAACTCGTCTTCGAATAGGTGGTCAGAAGGGGTGAGGGGAGGGGGGCATCTTTGGGTGTCGCAACGCCATCACTCGTCTCTCTCTCTGTCGATTCTCGATTCTCTGAACCCGTGGCGCATGCGAAGACACGCGCACCACTTTTTCAGCTTTCCTTTCCCCGCACTTACGGGCACACGCGCACATTCAGCAGGACACCCTGCGAGGTGCGAGGAATGAGCACCTGCGTCGGCGGCGTTTTCTTTTCCTCTTCCCGACGGACACCGCAAACTTGCTGACGGGCGCATGGACGAGCACAATCACCTGCTCTTACGCCAGCGCGACTGCCCATCTCTCCACCTCCTCATTGTTTCCGTTTCGACTCTCTTGTTAGTTCTTTCCCCTTGGGTGACCTCATCCAAGTGAGAGGCAGGCGTAGCCGGCAGGTAAGCCGCTCTGACCTTCTTTCCTTCGACGCAGCGTTGCCGCGCGAGAAATATGGAGCCGCGCCGATGGAGGCCACTGTTCTACAACCCTTTCACGGAGCGAAGACGACGCATGGAGTACATTCCCTTGTACCGTGGCTTTTTCCGCACGATGCCGCTGCACCGCTGGTGCATCAAAGACATTCAAAAGACGCTCGGCTACGCCGCCGTCAACCCGTCCCTCTTCGGCTTTCCTGACCAACCCACGTGCGTTGTGAATACAGCGTACTTTCTTCCGTCCCTGCGGAGTCGGCTGCGCGGTGTATGGGCCTTCGGCACGGAGCGCGGGTGTAAGAGCATCATCGTGCCCCACTCATGCAGTGGGGAGGCTTTTGACGCGCTCGATGCCCGTCTCATCGAGCCACTCTTCCGCTGGAATCCTGGCATTGAGTACGTGTATTTATCGCGCCACTGCGAGCCGATGGCGCCGCAGCTCCTAGGCCCTCTCAGCCGCTGCCATAACCTGCGCGAGGTGACCTTGGAGGGGTGGAACGACGCCGTTGCCGTGCATCGCGTTATGATGGCGTGCAAGCACGCCGACGTGCTGGAGACGTACAGCCTCGATGACCCGCCGCGCAACTGGCGCAACGAGCTCTCTGTTCAGGCACTCTCCACCCTAATCGAGATGCACCCCAAGCTGCGCGCTGTCAAGTCACATCGTCTCTACCTCGGTGACTGGTATGAGGCAACCCGCTTCTCCCGATGCAAGCACAACGTCGCCCTCATCCCCTTCTCGTGCGATTTTGTGATCGTGTTCTACGCTATTTTTCTCTGTGTTGTGTGCATACCTGCGTATGGCGCGTACCGCCTAGTCTACCGCCTTTGCGCGGGTCGCTTGTCGGACGCCTACACGTGGTTCTGGAGCGTCATCGCATTTGTGGTCACGCTCTCGGCGGTCGTCGCCTTCGACTCCGTCGGGCGATCCTGCCGCGGTAGTGGCTGGGTTCATATGCAGAAGTACTTCATCTTTGCGAAGCGGCGCGTCGACATGTGGATGGGCGTGCACCGGACGGCACTCGTTGCCAGAAAGAAGTAACACACGCGTACACACACTCTGTACTCGGTGAGCGTGGCGATCATGGAAGCGTGCGTGTGCGTTGGTGGTGCTCTCGCTGCCTTTGAGGGATAAGGGTAAGCACATACAAGCGCTGCGGCTGTGCCTAGCGGGCGCACATCTGAACCGACTCCGCTCACTGTCCAGACGCGAATACTCACCCGAACGAGTACTTGCATGCGCGTGCGTGTGTTGTTTGGCTGCTTTTCATATGGGCGTGTCTGTGACTCTTGTGCGTGCAGGAGGCTCCCACTACATTGACTTGCGTTACAAATCTTATCGTTTTTCTGTGTTCGTGTACGATCGAGGCGAGGCGGGAAAGGGAAAACAAAAGCAGCAGCTGCTATTTCTAGAGAGCACCGATGACAACTACACGGGCAGCGGCGACTGCAGGCAGCATAGGAGTCTTTCATTTGAGTCCCTCACCGTAGATGGCCGTCCGGCTTTCCAAGGCAAGCGGTGCTGCAGGCGCGTGCGTGCCCATGCGTGAATGTGTAGGCAACATCTCCCACTCCTCGCTCACGCCGCTTGTCGTCTCGACGGCACCCGCTTGCCGCTTGACCGCGTCTGTTGTCTCATCTCGCACATCTTTCTCCTTTTGGCCCTCTCACGTACTTCTTCTCTACTCTCCGCCTGATCGATTTGTGCACTGCCCTGCGCAAGCAAAGTGCGCCGGTGTGTCTTCTGGTTTTCCTCTTCGATTTGTGGCGGTGTGGAGGGGGGCATAGGCATCGGCACTGTACGCGAAACGCCTGTTTCGGATCCTTTCTGCTTTCTGCACCCCACCCCCTCTTTCACCTCCCAACGCTACGCACTACTTGGCCTTTCCCTTCTTTTTGCGCATTGGCGTACGCCACACACACACACACACACACACACACACACACACACACACACCTAGCTCGTGTCGCTCACCCACCTGCGCGGCGGAGCCCGTCTGAGGGAAGGGGGCAAGGAGACGGAATCGAAAGCCGAAGGGCCTCAAGGAAAACGTACAGGCGCCGAAGTAGACTGCCGTGTGTGCGGATGCGCGCGCACTTGTTGCCTGTTGAACCTTTTCCCCGCCTTGGCCGACAGATCATACTCACTCTGTGGAGGAGGGCTCATGAGTGACACACTACTGGACACAGGCCACACTGCGGCCGTGACCGACATTGCAGCGGATGCGAATGGACGGCATCTGGCGACGGCGAGTAGTGATGGCACAGTGCACGTTTATGAGTCTGTCACTTCCTCCTCCAAGGAAGCGTCGCAGTACAAGGGTGGGCCACAGCCCACGACGTGGAGCCCGGTCGCGGTGCTCCAGTGTAGCAGCGAGGAACAAGCGGCGACGGTGACGTGCGTGGCATGGGCCCCTCCCGCCTTATACACGGCCGCCCTCGTTACGTGCACTGAGTTGGCCAATGAGGTGGCTCTCTGGTGTGACGTGGGCAACGACGCACAGTATCGCAAAATCTACGTCTACACCTTGGCCGCACCGGGCTGGTGTGTTGCATGGGCCCCGCACGAGTACGGGAAGCTGTTTGCCGTCGGCTGCGCGGATGGGGCGGTGGTCGTCTTCACCGGCGGCCCAGACGGCACGTGGGACATCCACTCCTTCGAGAGCCATCCGCACGGTTGCTGCGGCCTCTCCTTCGCTCCGTTTTTTCCGCCGGGAGCACTGCTCATGGCGCCTCTGGAGAAGGACGTTGGCAATGTTCCGGGCAATGCGCCGCCGATACCGCTCGCACCACCCCGTATGATCACATGCGGTGGTGGCCGGTTCGTGAAGCTCTGGACGCACTCGTTTGCGCCTCTGCCCGGCGAAGAAGGCAGCGGCGCGCCGCTGGGGTCTGTGTGGACGTCCATAGAGCTGGAGGCGGCCGAGGCGACGAGCGCCCCAGCGTGGCGGGAGGTGTGCTGGGCTCCGAATCTGGGTCTGCCGTTCACGTACATCGCGGCCGGTTCAGAGGACGGACTGGTAGCAGTCTGGGTGCAGGATGGACCCGCCTCGAACCCATGGCAGTACCGCCTTCTGCCCCCGCCCCACGGCACTCCAGGCGAGAATGTGACGAAACTCTCGTGGTCTTTGGTAGGTACGTTCCTCTTGGTGTCCTACGCTGATGGCACGGTGGCGATGTGGAAGGAGACGAGCAATCATGGGGCGTGGCGCGTGGTGAGTGAGTTGGAGAATCCAACCCTGTGAGGGAGTGACGTGTGGGGCACTTTTATTTGTGGGCTTGTTGCGGCCTCGTGCACGCCTCCCTCGCGTCCTCGCTCTTTTCCCATGCTGCCCTCTCTATCGACATCCGATTTTTCTGGCCCCGCCTCGCCGGGTCTTCTCCACTTGTTTCCCTGCATCGCGTTGCCTGACGCTTGACGGAACTCTTGAGGGGAAAAGGAGGGAAGCGAAGTGCATTGTTTCCCTTGTGCCAGCGTTGTCTCCTTGCCACCGGCTTGTCTGAGTGGGCTGCAAACCACACAATCCTTCTTCTCCCCCACCCAACACCCACCGCTACAAGGGAAAACCAAGTGGAAGAGGCAGGAGCAGTACGCGGCACAGCATTTGGAGAGGGAGAGATGCAACCTGCTTTTCCTGTCGGCTTGTGCGTGAGTGTGCAGGACTCAAGACGACTGTTCTGCGGTGTGTCCGGCACATGGTTTCCGAGGATGAAATGCAGCTGGACTGCATGGTTGATGTGCAGGGACGTTGTGTCTGCCGCTTCCCGACCCCTCATGGGCCTGCGACTCTTTTCTTCTCGATCTCTGCGTCCATGGCCAACTTCCCTCCTCCTCGGTCTTTCCTGTGCCCCTATCTTCCACACCCCCTCATCTTGGTGCACCGCTTCCATTTACGTTCCCTGTGCCGTGGCCCTTATCTTGCCCTGACGAATTCACTGACACACGTACACATGCGAACACACACACACACATACACACGGTAACTAAAACGTCACAGAGCTACACATATTCGCTTTTACCCCTTTCGATTCATATTCTCGTGGTTGCCTGTATCTCTGCTGGACAAGCCAATCACTCAAACCGACTCAGGAAACTGCTTTACACACGCCCTCTCTTTCATCGAGCTTTTGTTTTGTTCCGTTGTGTGCGTGTGTGTGTGTGCTACCAGTGAGAAGCGAAGGAAAAAAAAACTAGGAAAAGAAAAGCAAATCACGCATTCCGTTTATGCTGTTCTCGCACCCCCCCTCTTCTCTTCCTCCCCATTCCTTGACCTGAGCCTCCGTGCTGCTGTGCCTGCTGCTGCTCCTCCCCCTTTCCTCTCGCACGAGTGCATCAAGTGTTGGAGAGGCGCAGGAACAGCTACGTCTCCTCTTTCCCCAGTCCTAGAAGCCGTCGAACAAGCGAAGTATCATTACGCGGCGCACCATGGGCCTCTTTCTCGGCACTCTCATCTTTATCATTATCGGCGCTATCGGTGCGCTGAGCGCCCCGCTCTGGGCGAAAAGCCAGGTCGACCTTGTCCGCGTATTGTGCGCGGTGGCCACCTTCTGCTGCTGGATGTCGTGGGTGCTCATATACATGGCGCAGATGAACCCGCTCCTGCTGCCCACCCGGTCGATCAAGGTGGAGTGAAAAAAGGGGGAGGTGCCCCTGGTACAAGCTGTAGAGCAGCAGATAAAGCGCGACGAAGGAAGAGCGTAAATAACCTATTTGGTGATCGCCCTACGCTCCCCCGTGGTGTGTCGTTGCGGTTCCCTCCAGCGCACTCGAGGCCCTTCACGACGGTTTCGGGTTCCCTTTGCCTACTGCTGCTGGCGTGGAGGCGGTGAGTCCGGCGGTGAGGTCGTCCTCCGTCCTCGTCTCCTCTCATCTCAGTCTTTGCTCAGTTCGAAGGCCCCGTGACCGTGCCGCGTCTCCTGTTGGTGTCTTTGTGTGGCTTTTGACACTGTGGCAGCCGCTGCTGCCGTTGGTGCCCCTCCTCCTCTCCCTCGCGCTTTTCGCAACCACAGGGAGCCGCACCGCCATCGCTCACCGACGTCTAGTGAAGTGTTGGTCTGTCTTTTCCTTGGCACTCTGTCTCTCTGCGCTGTGTGTGTGTGCAGGCCTGTGCGTGTGCCGTCCTCACGTGTGCATCCTACGATGGGACGGAGGTGTGTGCCCGTGTCTGGTATCGTCATCACGCATGCAGGAAAATCGAGGCAAAAAAGGAGCGCAAGATACGCTCCCGGGGGAGGGGGAGGGGGGGGGAGCGATGCACACGGCAGAAGTGGAAGCCGCGACGCCTCTTATTCGTGTGTACATGTCGAAGGCATGGCGATGTGTGAAAGACGGGCCAGATTCCGGGTGTGCCCCTGAGACATTCCCGCTCGTTTCATGCGAATAGACTAGCTCAGTGATGAACTTGACTGACGGCACATCACTAACGTACTCAAGCGTGGTTGCTGGCGTTGTGTATATTGTTCGAGAGCATCCATTCAGCTGCTGCTAACGTTCGAAGGCGCGTGCCCCATCTTCGGATGGGATAGAGAGGCCCAGAGGTATGTGTTTGCATTCCCATTCAGACACAGGTTCACTCTTCACCGTCCGTCGCGGCGCTGTCTCACTTCGACGACCGGCGCCACTCTTTCAGGGAAACTCTTGCTCTCGCCCTTGATTTTATTCTCCTTTCCTTTTTCTGGTCTCCATACCTCTGGAGGATTCCCAGCCGCAGTTTCCCGCGTTTGCCGTCGCGCCCGCCACACACAAGCGCAAGGCGCACCGATACAGACACACGCCGACTGATTGAGCATTGAAGAACCAAAGAAAAACGGAAAGGCGAAGCGAAAGCCGGGTGCCACTGACGCATACACGCACACAAGCGCATACATGCGTACCTCCAAAGACATATATATATATATGTATATATATGCCTGTTTAGATTTTTTTTTGTGAGGCTCATTGGCATTGTTCCTCTCGCTCAGGTCGTGTGCACATCTAGAAAGCCGCCGCCTCGTCATTCTGGACGCCCCTTCGCCCCCACTCGTGAGCAATAACGAGAACTAGCTCACAGCCGCCTTCTCCTGGTCTCCCCCACTACGAAAATACACACACGAAGCTGTTTTAGTAGAAATCGAGCGCATCGAGCACTCCGGCAGAAAATGGCGTTGGTTCGCGTAGTCGGTGATATGCTGCACCTCAGCGCTATCTTGATCCTCTTATCGAAGATGCTGCGTCAGCGCTCGGCCGCCGGCATCTCACTCAAGTCGATGGAGTTGTTCGCCATTGTCTTCTGTACGCGCTACCTTGATGTGCTGTTTTCCTTCATTGGCATCTATAACACCACCATGAAGATCTTCTTCATCGCCTCAACGCTGCATATCTGCTATTTGATGAAGTTCAAGAGTCCGTGGAAGGCGACTTACGACCGCGAAAACGACACCTTCCGCATCCGCTACCTCATCGTTCCGTGCGCGGTGCTTTCCATCCTGTTTCATGGGACACCGCGGCACAACATCGTTATCGAGTTGTGTTGGACCTTCTCGCAGTATTTGGAGGCTGTTGCGATTCTGCCGCAGATCTTCTTGCTCGAGTACACTGAGCGGTACGATGCACTGACATCTCACTACCTCTTCTGCCTCGGCGCGTACCGCGTCGTGTACATGATCCATTGGGCGATTCGCTACTATATCTATCACAAAGTGCGCTGGATCTCGGTCTTCAGCGGGTTTGTGCAGTCGCTGCTCTACGTTGATTTCTTCTATCACTACGTGGTGCAGGTGGTACGGAAGGCAAAGCAGCGATACGAGCTGGCCAAGTAGACAGTCGAGGCGGAAGGGTGTGCGCGTTGTCGCGTGATGTGGGAATAGGGAGGGCGAAGGGCTGCGGAAGCGTGCGCTGGCATGGATGTGAAGGTGAGGAGATGGCTACATCTGGGGAGTGCAGAGCTTACTTGGACTGACTGTGCAAGTGTCACGGGGGCTGGCATCCGTGAGAGAGCTGCATGCATAACATGCATATATATGTAGGGTGCCCGCATTCTGAAGGCGTTTTCTTTTTTTCATCCTCGAATACTGCAATGCATGGCGACACCCATCCTCCTCCTTCCACAGAACAGCGTAGAGCAGGCGTGCTCCCTCGCCGCCGTGTTCATTCTTTACCTCCTCACGTTCTTCTGTTAACGTGTCTCGGTGTACGTCCTTCTCCGTTCGAGTGTATTCTCTCGTTATGAATCTTTGCGTGTTTGTGTGAGTCTCTCAGTTGTTTACCGGGGCGTGGGCTTGGTTGTGTGGTGGGTCTGCTGTGTCGTGTCTGTTTCATGTTTCCGTTTCTATTGTGTTTGTTTCAAGTGACCAACACTCCTCTTCTCGTTCTCATCCTGTGCACGCGTGGGTGTCCGTGTGTCGTTCGCGTTTACTTTTCCGTACCCCTCCCGTCCCTTCCCTTCCTTTCACCAACACTCATCTCTCCTTCGTTGTTCACCACGAAATTGTCTGCACGCATGCAGAGGCAAACAACCAAGCAAGCGCACACGCACGCACACACTTGGGCGCCTTTCAGTGTGTATGTACGTGTGTGTGGCTGCGTCGCAGCGTAGCGCTGCGCGCGTGTTTTGCCCCTTGTTTTCTTTGTCATCTTCTTTTATTTCCTTCTCTTCCCTCTCCTTCTTGTCACTCTCGTCTGTGCATGTGCCTGTTTTTTGTTTTGTTTTGCCTTTTGTCTCCGCCACTGTTCCTCTTCGTGTGCTGCCTTACGTGTTGCCGCCCCCCGACGTTATCATAAAAGTGGGGGCAGAGGAGGAGGGAGGTGAAGACGGGAAGGCTCGAAAAAAAAAGTGAGGAAAAGAAGGGAGGCGACGAAGGCGTGTGCGGCTCAGTCGACTCTCTCCTCTCCGCTGCCGCACCTCTCTCGCGCTCTGTTTTCCTTCGTTTTTTTTTTTTCGTGCTAGCTCTCTTGTCTCTCTGTGTATCTGTATAGCAACGTTGTTGCTCTATCATTGGGATGGAGAAGGTGATGACGACAGTGTATGATGGCGTATATGCATGTGGAGCTGGAGAGTGAGCGAAGCAAGCTGAGGGGCGAAGGAACGGCGTGTTACCATCGTCGTCATTTGTCTTTGTGCACAGGATCTCGCTTACTCACTCGCGTACGTGCGCAAGCGCGCTCCGTGCCTATCCACGCCCCCAAAGCCTCTTGAAGCTCAGGTGTGAAGCACCCTTCTCAAAGAAAAGGAACTTACAACAAAAAACATGCGATATGGAAGGTAATGCCATCATCCCATTGCTGCGCAAGATGGAGGCGATATCACACACATCAAGGCAAGCTTTCCGGGCAGCGGTGAGGTGTGCGACTCACATCCTTTTCGTTTCTTATGTTGCACACAGCCGGCTTCGCGGGTATTGTTTGCGACGGCTGTCCCTGTCTACGGTGTGGGTTTCTATGTGCAGTTGAGGGATAACCGGTTACAAATCTTGATGCGAAGGGGGAATGACAGTAGATGTTGATTGAGCTTATCAGCGGCGCAAGTATTCGAAGAAGATAGAGGTTTCTCGGTAGCGGTTCACTTCCCAGCTCGACGCTACGATGCCTTCAGTTGGTTCGCGCGCGCGCTGCGGACTCTCCCACTGCACCCGTGCAGCGCCGTAGAGCACCTCTCCTCTTCCGCCTTCTCCACCTGTGTCTCTTTCTCATCACTTTCTGCTCACTTCTCATACTCCTCTGTTGCCATTCTGTTTCGTCCACGTCACAACACGTTCCATCTCTCGCGACGGTGGCCACCGAAACTCGCTCACCCGCGTGCTCCTTTCCCTGTGCCCCGGGCTACCGGAAACGGACACGTGCACGTGCGTCGCTGTTTATTCGCTTTGATTTGGGTGTGCTACATCTCTGTCTCGCTCGATCGTGACGAGAGGCGTATTAACGCGCGGGTGCACCCCCCCCTCCCCCACAGGGTGTGCGCATACCCACGTAGATACATACGCATACGCACATTTGCATACGCAGCCACACTGGTAGCTCCACTGCACGTTTATTCAAGTTTTTTTTTTCTCGCCCGCTTCGCACGACGGCGTGTGCGGCGAAGTCCACTGCTCTCTCTTCGACCCCTCATATCCTTTGAGGCATTCCACTCCGTCTATCAGGCACACGAGTACGAGTCTGTGCGCCCGTGAGCAGTCGTTTGCCACCATCTTCATTCCTTTCCTCTCTTTTTTCTCTTGTGATTTTGTTTGCCGTGTTGTAGCGCGTGTGGCGTCGGCTGCATCCCAGTCTGTGGGTCTCTGCTGCTCTTCCTGTCCTCAACGCATCTCGGCCCTCTCCCCCTTTTCTAGGTCGCTCTTAGTCAGAGCTCACACACGCACACACGCGCACGAAAAGAAAAAACGAAAACGAAGAAGCAGTCAAACTAAGTGACAGTGGCTTCGTTTTCTCTGCTTCGCTCCTCTCCCCTTTTCCGCCCGTACAACCAACGCACGCACACGCCTGCGCTTACGCAGTTCTTCACACACACACACACACACACACACACGCACACATACGTGCGTGTATTTGCCCGTCCACGCCCTCTCTCTTCCCCCCTCTCTCGCTGTTGCTCTCTTTCTCTGTGCGCACCGCCTCTGTCGCACTTCATCGTCCTGTTTGTTCTCCTATTTTGTGTGCAGGGCTGTGTGTGTGTGTGTGCCGCCGCTTTTTTATTTCTTATTTGCCCCAACCCCTCACCTCCGCTCCTTCCCTACCACTTCTCCCTCTTTCTCTCTGTGCACATTCGTTCTTACAGATCTGTATAGCGGCTTTCATTATAACTATATATATATATACGTTTGCCTTGTTTTGTTCTCACCGCCCCGCTGCATTCATTGTCCTTGTCCCCCCTCTCTTCCTCTGCGCCCTCTTTCCCCGATCTCCGTAGTCCACCCCTCTCTTGAAAGCCGCCATACATGCATCTGCACTGAGGTGGCACGAAAAAGGCGCGCCGCGATCACGCATCATGAACAACTATGTACTTAATGACGAGATCGGCCAAGGTGCCTTCAGCACCATTTACAAGGGCCGCTATCGCACCACCACCGAGTTCTACGCGATTGCCTCCATCGACAAGAAGCGACGGGAGCGCGTCGTGAACTGCGTTCAGCTGTTACGCTCAATGCACCATTCAAACGTCATAGAGTTCCACAACTGGTATGAGACCAACAATCACTTGTGGATCATTACAGAGTACTGCACCGGCGGAGACATGAGCACGATCCTCCGCTCGAACATTAATCTCACCACTCAGGCGGTCCAGGCATTTGGCCGTGATGTGGCGATGGGCCTCATGCATATCCACAGTAAGGGTGTCGTGTATAACGACTTGCAGACTCGTAATCTGCTGATGGACTCCGCAGCAATGCTGCGCTTCCACGACTTTAGCTTAGCCTGTCTCTTCCACGACGCGGCGACGCGGCCGCTGGTGGGGACGCCACTGTACATGGCCCCCGAGTTGTTCATGGAGGATCGCCCGTTGTACTCGATGGCATCAGACCTGTGGTCCTTCGGTTGCGTGCTGCACGAGCTGGCGACAGGCAAGCCGCCTTTTGCAGCATCCGACCTCGAGACGCTACTGAACGACATACTGACGAGTCCGACGCCAACGGTGCCCGGTGCGCCGGAGTCTTTTCAAACGCTCTTGTGCGGCCTTCTGGAAAAAGACCCTTTGAAGCGCTACACGTGGGCCGATGTCGTGCGCAGCGAGTTCTGGGATGAGCCCTTGCCGCTGCCGAGCAACGGCTTTCCATCTCAGGTGGCGTGGGAGGACTACAGGCGTTCGCGTTCTGGACGCGCCGCGAGTCAGTATAATTGGACGGACGCCGATGTGCGCGCGGCAGTGGCGCACGCCGTGGCGGCAGCGAAATCAAATGCTTCCACGCACAATGTGGAGGAGAGGGAGCGAGCGGCGGCGACGTTGAACGTCGCAAAGGAGCTGGACTTCACCGCAAGCGCGGCGATGCTGCTGGAACGGCTACCTGAGCGGACACAGGAGCGTGCCGCACACACAACAATCCATGTCACCACCGCGCACGGCAGCCTGGTGCCCGGCTGCCCATCCACGGCCTCAGCGGCGTCGAATACCTTCAACGCCAACGGCTCTTCCTCAAGTGCCGTTGCGTCCTCTCGCCGCAGTCGTCTCAGCGAATCAAAAAACAGTGGCGGTGACCCACAAAGGCACCGCGTGAGCAAGGGACGCGGCGCGGCAAGCAGCCGAGCGTCTGGTAGCGCCGCCATAGCGTACGAAGGCGGACGCACCGCGTACGCGACCAACTCCGGCGCCAAGGAGGACCGCCCGACCGAGGCGAACTTGCATCTCTTCGCGAGCGAGGCGCTGCGTCACCTCACAATCAGCGACCTCCTCCCCCATCATACGGATCAGCACATTCGTCCTCTGAGCAACAATAGCCGCATCGAGTACACGCCCGAGCCGTCGTACGACATCTCCACTCTAGGCTTTACGGCGCTGACGGCGGCGGAGATCAACAGCTTGACGGGTAAGGAACACACCGCGTTTTTCCGCTCGCTCTACCTGGCCCTCTCCAACTTGAGCAGCGGTTACGATAATGTACTCAACACCATGAACTACGTCATTTCGCTCTGCGGTGACGCGGAGGTGGCACGCGCCTCGGTTAACAGCTCCGTGATGCGGCTGTGTGTGAAGCACGCGGGCCGCAAGGATGCGCCGGCGGGCTTTCGCGCAGCGGCAGCGCTCATTATGGGGCTTTTGGTGCGCACAACGGCCTTTATCACGTCGGAAGTGGCCTCGTCGTCTATCCTGCCAGACATTATGCAGTTGTTTGAAGACGAAACAGATGTGCCTGTGAAGCGCAAGCTGATCGCATGCATCGGTGAGTTTCTTTTCTACATCGCCGTCCAGCAGAAGAGGCAGCGCGCCATGTGGAACGTGCAGCCGGCCACGGTGAAGCGCATCTACACCTGGGCGTTGGACTCCGACGACGACGTGCTGAAGCATTATGCGGCAAAGATGATCGAGAACATGGCATCCACTCCGCAGAAGGAGATGACGCTGGAGCTTTTTGCCGACCCCGTCTTTGTGGAGAAGCTGCTGGCCGTGTTCGCGCTTCCGTCGGTGGAGGGTCGGAGCGAGGACATGCGCTCCGATGCAGTGTGCGCGGCGTTCAAGCTCGCCATGGTGAAGGACGAGCTGATCCTCGCTGTCATGCAGTGCAGGTGGCTGCCGGTGACGTCGTACGCGACCGTGATGCAGCGATCCACTCTCACGCACCCGATGCAGATCTTGCTAACGTTCCTTAACTACGCCATTGTAAAGGGGTTGGTGACGCTACAAAGCCCGTTTGCTCGATTGTGGTCGCAGGCCTCTTTTGACTCGCACAGCAGCGGCGGCTGCGGCAGTGGCCGCCGAGGCTGTGCCTTGACGTCCTCGCTCAGCGTTGAGGATGCGGAGGAGGTTGTCGGCAACGCGTTATTCGTGAGTGAGGACTTGCTTGAGCACCTGAGCGAGGCGATCGAGCAGGCGTCAGTCGCTGTCTACGGCAAAACGCTGCTCTTTGTGATGCTTATCGGCTGCGTCGGCGGGAGCACCATCTGCCAAATCCTCAACAGCCGCATCGTCGCCTTCCTCGATCGCCTCGTTCGCGACGCGGACTCGTACGTGAAGCGCTGTGGCGCAGCCTTGTCGGCCTTCCTTGGCTGGTTCGTGTCTGAGAAGCTCGCGAGCATTGCGCGCCGAGTGTCTTCGACCTCGACGGCGACGCACCTCGCCGCCATTCAGCAGCTGCTGAACAGCTCCGCCGTGCGCAGCGGCATCGACTTTCAAAAGGATGTCTTCCAGAGCCTCTCGACCTGCATTGACAAGGCCATGAACAACACGATCTACGGCACCTACCGGGACGAATTCAACCGCATCGCCGACCGCTTTGTCGAGAGCCCCGAGGAGGTGCTGCGGTATCAAGAGAACATATGCCTGTACCTCGCCACTTCCTACGCAGAAATGCTGCGACGCAAGGAGGCGAGCGGCCGCTTCACTGCTATTCGTTTCTTGACGTCTGCCATGGTGCCCATCTCTGCCGAGGTGACGGCGACGCGCAAGGAAAGCAGTGGCGCCACGTCGGCCGCGCGCCAGGTGCTGAACGCGGTGGCGCCGAATGTTGCCTCTCTCTTGCAAGAGACAAGCCCGATCCCCACGAACACAATGCGGCTTCTCGTGACGTGCGGCGAGATGGCTCAGAGCAAACTCTCCGGCCTCGTATCTGAGCAGCTATTGGGCCACATAATGGACTACGTGAATGGAAGCGGGGATGGCGGCGACATGTACTATCCGCTCTCTTTTATCCACCTCTGCCTGCTGGTGAGCCAGCGGGTAGATATCTTCAACTACGTCGTGCGCCAGGGACTGTGCGCGCTGGCCCTTGAGACGCTCGCGTCCGCCGCCACGGGCAGGAATGAGCCGCTGGTGGAAATGTGTTGCAATCTCTTGGCGGTGGTGGTGCGCCGCGTGGCGGGGGACTCGTCATCACGGGTGACGGCACAGTGCGCCAGCTGTGTGCAGGCGGACTCCATCAGCTCTGTCTTGCTGCCCATTTGCGCAGACACAGCCAACAGTATTGCTCTGATGGAGTCCGCCGCTTCCGTGATAGAGGACTTTGCCCGTCTTTCGTCAACGGCCCGCAATGACCTCACCTCGGCATCCGCAATCGCGATGTGGGCAGGGGCCTTGTCCAATGCGCTTCTGTCATCGGCGAGGCGTGCCGTAGCCGTGAGCCTGCTGACAGCTCTGTCCACGTCGTGCGAGTCCACCTCGCGCGACGTGCTCGAGGAACTCAAGTGCGATTCGCGCGTCATGTCAGTGCTGGCCAACGCCGCCGACTGCACGCACATGCGCCTCGTCGCCAGCGAGGCGAACAAGATTCTGAAGAAACTCTCCTAGAGGTATCAGGAGAGGTGCTACAGAGCACTTCTTTCTGCAGGCGTGTGTGTGCGTGCCCGTGCCTGTGCCTGCGCGTGTCGTCGGACGTGCTTGTTGTTGCCTGTACGATTTCGTTTGTTTGTTTTTCTCACCTTTTTTTGTCGTGTCTTTGGATGCCTCTCGTATGCCACCGTTCCCGTCTAACAACCCCGCCAACCAACCAGTCTCTCGCTCTCTCTCTCTGTTGCTATCTTTCTCATTCTCCCACACGCTGTGGATGTATGCGTCATGCGTGCTGATGGTGATGGTGGCGATGCTTGGCGGGCGCCTCTACTGCAACAACCCTGGAAACAGAAGCTGAAAAAAAAATAACTGGTCGCATAGGCGGACAGTGGCCTCTGCAGCTCTTTCTGGACTGTCGGAAGACTCCCTCGTTTTCTCGCCGCTTTCCTCCGTCGGGCGTGACAGGCAGAGGTGGGGGGGGGAAGGGAGCCGCTTTCGATCGGCGGTGCATCGCATTGGGCAAAGCGGATTAGGTTTATGGATGGTGCACGCCTCTGTCATGTCGTAGCTTTCTTTTCTACGCCTACCTCCCATGGACGTTTGAGGACCTGTGTTGGTGAAAGGCACATCTGCATAATGCATGCTTGGGTGTCTTCAATGGCAGCTCACACGCCGCGCACCGCTCTACTTTGTTCTCTCTCTCTCCACCTCTGTGCTCGCACAACCCACTTCACCCCCCCCCTCCCCCGTTCCTCTCTCCTTAATTCGAACCTTCCCCTCCTGCAGCACCGTGAGACGGCTCAGACGTGCACACGCTGACCGACGCACGGATCAGGTGTGGAATATCTTTGGAGCAGAACGCTTACACCGCAGACGGAGCAGACAAGGGACTTGTCTAACTTCTGACAGGCTGTGAGCCAACGACGTGTCTTCCTCACTCTCCTTCGCCTCTCTCTCCGCGTCGGTGGTGAGAGAGGTCCTTCATTGCGAGCAGCCGTTTGTGTACATAGACGTTTTTTTTTGTTTGACCATTTCATTTTTCGTCTTTGGCTGCTTGCAGAGGTTCCGGTTTGAGCTCACAATCACTTCTCTGTGCGTGCGCGTGTGCATGCGGAAGCTGGATCTTTCTTTTGATTGTTTCGTCTTCTCTGCAGCTTGCGTTTCTCTGTTTTGGATCTTATTGAATCCCCCCTCCTCCCCCCTCTTTGCCGTTGCTGTCACCGCTACGGGCCGCCTCTCACCTCAATCCTCGGCGCGTTGCCGCAGCGCGCCCCTAATATCGCTCAACGCCACGAGCGGCTTTCTTAGGGACTTCAAGCGGTACCCGTGTGCGCTGGCCCACAAGAGAGCACTCCAGAGTTGACACGCGCACGGGCGTCATCGCGGAGCATTCAGCAGCGTTGCTGCCAGACGCGGAGCTCTTTCGGGCTTAATACAAGTTTTTTTTTCAGCGGGAGCGAGTTCCTGCCTGCAGCACACGCTCCTAACTTCGCACGCATCACCGACGCTGTAACACTCGAAGATATGCTGCAAAGCTTTCTTCGCCCTCAGAGCGGTGCCACCACCGTGGCGACAGGCGACGAGGTGGAGCAGACTGCGCCAGTCCGCGGGTCAATGATGGAGAGCCACCATCGTGACGCGCAGCGAAGCACGAATGCCGCCGCCTTCGCAGCGTCGGAGAGTAGCGCCGCTGCCACCGGCAACGCTGACACCGGGGCAGCCACTGCCCTCGCTGCTCTACCGGTTAGCAGCGTGTACAAAGAGTCCGCTCTGCGGTTTCCGACGGCGAGCCTCGGCACCTTCGAACCGAAGGTGCAGGTGCCGTACGCCTACAAGCGGGGCCGCATGCCACGCGACGTCGAGATCGAGCGCCGCCGCCGACTGTACGACAGTGAGTGCGTTGACCGTCTTTTGCAGGTCAGTGGGCTCACCTGGGAGGCACTGGCGCGTCGTAGTGCGCAGAGCCTGCCGCTGGAGATCTTCGACGACACTTCTTACGACTGCCGCAATCCGTCTGAGTGGATGGCGATGGCGGCCATGGCACCAACGCAGGCGTCTCGCTTTCTTCCAGCGGAGGGGGTGTACTACTGCAAAGACCAGGACTTCTTTGAGCTCCGTCCGTGTCGCGTGATTGGATGGGCCGAGGACACGAACACGATTCGGCTCTATTGGGGCTCCGCCCCGACGACGGCGCGCTCCTCGTATAGCGACGGCGCCGGCGCCGCCGGCACGAGGGACGGGGGCGGTACTGGTACTGCAGCATACGGGGAGGCCGGCGAGCCGGTGGCGACGTTGCCCCGCATCTTTGTGCGGTTTCTTGCCGAGGATCCAATCGTGTATGTCCAGCGCCTAGTCAGCGCTCACACGCAGCGCCAGAAGACGACCTCGTGGATTCTTTACCGACTGTGCTGCGACTCGATGTTGGTGGCGAGCCTCGAAGAGCTGGACGCCGGGCTGGCAGAGCGGCTGCGCCACCTCGGCACAGACATCCCTCAGCTCAGCCCTGCCGAGTTCCCCGACGTGGCGGAGCGCGTGGAGCGGCTAATATCGGAGATTACGCTAGAGTGGCAGCGCAGCCACAACCGTCTGCTGTTGCGTGACCGCATCCGCATCGACGAGTCTGTGGCTCGCATGGTCGTCAACTCTACCCACATGGACCCCGAAGAGCTTTTGCGTGGCCCCAACCTTGCCGTCGACCGCAGCGACATGGGAGATCCGTCCACGGTGATCTGCGTGGAGGGCGACGGCTTTGTGTTTGACGAGCAGGAGCAGGCATTTACGTTTGCGACGTACTTTACGCAGCCGGAGGTGGTGCAGGCGTTGACAGGGATACAGCGGGAGTGCATGAAGGTGCTCGAGGGCTCCTTGTTCAACCTACCCAAGGAGCGGCAGATGCCTCTGGAGTCGTTTGTGAAGTGTCAGCGCGAGCACCTCGCCTCGGCGTCGCGGCAGCTGAAAGAGGAGTGGCTGCCGCGCATCTGCGAGACCATCGTCAGCAGCTTTCAGTCGGCGGGGAAGGGCTGGCTGAACACGCGCGAGGCGAAGCAGAGCGTCTACGAAATGTCGAAGCTAAAGAAATTCTTCGTGACGGTCAAGTTCATGATGGAGGACATGCTGTTCCAGCTTGTGTACTCGTCGCTTCACTCCTTCGCAGACTTCTTCGAGGAGGTGTCGGATTTCACGGTGACGGTGCAGGACATGAACAACGTGGTGAACGCGTGGCCCGGCAGCGACGCCGATGACTGCGTGGAGAAGCAGCCTCTCTTCACGATCGACCTGATGGAGAAGGATGGGCACTTCTCCTACTCTATCTCCTTCGACGACTTCGAGGCGGCCATCGTGGATTTATTCAACGACGCCATTGCCTGCACCGAGTCCATTCCGCATGTGGAGCGCTATGTTATGACGCAATACTTCTGGAACCGCGACGGCGAGGGGCCCTTCCTCGACTCGGTGAAAAAGGAGGAGGAGCACGTGTGCTTGTTGCGCGAGCGTGTGCAGACCGCCGTGCGGGCCTCGCTGGTGCCGCTGCAGACGTACCTGAACACGTATGATGAGCTCCTCCCGCTCATCCGGCTGGATCAGGCGGAGTTCATCAAGAAGTACGCGGAGGCCGGGCACAGCATGGACGAGATGAAGGAGGAGATCGCGCAGCACCTCCGCGCCAAGAAAAACCTGGCCGAGCGGCTACCGCTCTTCCTCACCGTTGGCAACTTCGTCGTTGACTGCCAATCTTTCAGCTACCTCATGTCAATGAAGGAGGAGGAGCTGGCACGGCTGGTGATGCGGCTCATCGGCAAAACCGGCAAGGAGGAGGCGGTGCACGTGCGGGAGGCGTTTACGCGCATGGTCAACACGATCGAGAAGACGCCGCAGAGCCCGGAGAAGCTGTACGAACTGTACGCCTTCATGGACGGCATGGGAGAGCAGGTGGCGGAGTTGGTGGAGCACATCGCGGAGGTTCGCCAGTGCTACAGCATCCTTGACGGGTTTCAGTTTGAGCTCAGCGACGACGAGTCACGCCTGAAGTGGGAGGCCATTGGCTGGCCTCGCCAGCTGGCCCTGCGCAGTCACGCCGTACGCAAGCAGCTCGAACAGGTCCAGGAGGAGCTGCACTCTGGGCTGCAGAAGCGGCAGGAGGAGTTCTCAAAGAGGGTAGAACAGCTGCAGCGCGTCGTCGCGACCTTCTCGAAGCACACCGAGGCGGCCGAAGCGGACAAGGTGGCGGCTGAGGTCAAGACGCACAACATTGAGATTCGGCAGTGCATTGAGGAGGCCCGCTCCATCAACAGCGACCAGCGCCTCTTTGGAGACAAGCTTTCCGACTACCGTAACGTCTTTGAGCTGGATAAGGAGTTCAAGCCGTACAGCGATCTGTGGCTGACGACGTACACCTGGCAGGAGTCGTACCGCCGCTGGCACGCGGACGCCTTCACCACTCTCGACGCCGCGGAGATCGAGTCGACAGTGACTGCCGCCTTCAAGACAATGGTGAACCTCGCCAAGACGTTCAAGGACAAGGCGGCGCTGCTCAAGATTGTGGAAGAGGTCAAAACCGCCGTCGAGGGCTTCAAGCCGTGGGTGTCCTTCCTAACGTCGCTGCGCCACCCTGGCATGAGGGAACGCCACTGGACCGGCCTGTCCCAGAAGCTCGGAATGAAGCTGGTGCCTGGCGACACACTGATGCTTCTGGAGGACTGCGAACCGCTGCTAGCGCACCGCGACACCATTATCAGCTACTGCGAGGTGGCCGCGAAGGAGTCGCAGATCGAGATGACGCTCAAGGACATGCGCGCCAAGTGGGAGACCAAGTGCTTCATCATCGAGGCATACAAGGAGACGGGCACGTACATCCTCAAGGACACCTCCGAGGTGGTGGAGCTCCTCGACGAGCACCTCAACCTCGTCCAGCAGCTGCAGTTCTCTCCATTCAAGGGCTACTTCGAGGAGTCCATCACGGACTGGGAGCGCTCCCTCAACCTCATCTCCGACATACTCGAGCAATGGCTGGAGTGCCAGCGAGCGTGGCGTTATCTGGAGCCGATTCTCAACTCGGAGGACATCGCCATGCAGCTACCGCGACTGTCCACGCTGTTCGAGAAGGTGGACCGCACATGGCGACGTGTCATGGGCAACGCGCACGCGCAGCCAAACGCACTCGAGTACTGCATTGGCACGAACAAGCTCTTGGATCACCTGCGCGAGGCGAACCGGCTCCTCGAAGAGGTTCAGCGGGGCCTGAACGACTACTTGGCGGACAAGCGGCAGACGTTTCCGCGCTTCTACTTCCTCTCTGACGAGGAACTGCTGGAGATTTTGTCGCAGGCGAAGGAGGTGCGCCGCATCGACCCGAACATCGCCAAGCTGTTCGAGGGCATGCACCGCCTCCAGTGGAAAAGCATTCACCCCGACGAGGCGCGCGCCCCGGACGCGGGCGGCGAGGAGTGCAGGGATGCGGTGACAGCGGATGTGGAGACAATCACCGGCTTCTACAGCGGCGAGGGCGAGTACATACCAGCGGTGAAGTCGGTAGTGCCGCACGGTAACGTGGAGGAGTGGCTGAAGCTTCTGGAGAAGATGATGAAAGACAGCGTGCATGCGCAGGTGAAACGCGCCTTCGGGGCGTACCTCAGCACGCGTCGCAGCGAGTGGGTGCTGCAGTGGCCTGCGCAGGCGGTTATCGCGGTGGCGCAGATATACTGGACCCAAGGCTGCGAGGAGGCCCTCACTACGAAGGGCGAGGTGGATGGCTACGCAAAGGTGCTAGACAGGCAGCTGCGGCAGCTGGTGGAGGTGGTTCAGTCGCCGTTGACGGCGATGCAGCAGATCAACATGGGTGCGCTCATCACGATCGAGGTGCATGCCAAGGACACGGTCGACAGCATGCAGGCGGCGAAGGTGTCGAGCATGCAGTCCTTCGAGTGGATGAAGCAGCTGCGCTTCTACTTCGACCACAGCGACGGCTTCTGCCACATTCGCCAGGTTGACACTCACTTCGTTTACGGTGGCGAGTACCTTGGCAACACGGCCCGCCTCGTCGTGACCCCGCTAACCGATCGCATCTATCTGACCTTGACAGGTGCCCTGGCGCTGTGCCTCGGCGGCGCGCCCGCCGGCCCCGCTGGCACCGGGAAGACAGAGACGACGAAGGATCTGGCCAAGGCACTTGCCAAGCAGTGCGTCGTTTTCAACTGCCAGGAGGGTATGACGTACCGGTCGATGGGCAGGTTCTTCAAGGGCCTCGCCTGGACCGGTGCGTGGGCGTGCTTCGACGAATTTAACCGCATTGACGTCGAGGTGCTCTCCGTCGTGGCGCAGCAGGTGACGGACTTGCAACAGGCGTGCTCCACGAAGCAGTACCGCATTCTTTTCGAGGAGAGCGACATCCTCGTCGACCCGACCCACGCCGTCTTCATCACCATGAACCCCGGCTACGCCGGCCGCACGGAGCTGCCGGATAACCTGAAGGTGCTGTTCCGCCCCGTGGCGTGTATGGTGCCAGACTACGCCATGATTGGTGAGATCCGGCTCTTCTCGTACGGCTACCAGAAGGCGCGCGCCTTGGCGCAGAAGATGGTCATGACGTTCAAGCTGAGCTCTGAGCAGCTCTCGTCGCAGGACCACTACGACTTTGGTATGCGCGCCGTCAACACCGTCATCTCGGCAGCCGGGCTAAACAAACAGGAGCGGCCCGATGGAGACGAGGATGAGCTGCTGCTGCGTGCGCTGCGCGACTCGAACGTGCCGAAGTTCCTCAAGGACGACATTCTGCTATTCGACGGAATCATAAGCGACCTGTTCCCCGGCACGGCTTTGCCGCAGAGCGACGACGGTGCCGTGGTGCAGGCACTGACAACGGCCATCACAGAGGCGCACCAGCAGCCCGTCTCTGCCTTTGTCCAAAAATGCTTGCAGTTGTACGACATCACCATGCTGCGCCACGGCCTCATGCTCGTCGGCCCGGCTGGCAGTGGCAAGACAGCGTCCTTCACGACGCTTCAGCGTGCCCTGACCGACTGCGCGACCCGCCAAGCGAAGGGCAACGACTTTGGCGCGCGCCGGATTCAGAAGGTGTTCACGCACATCTGCAACCCGAAGTCTGTCACGATGGACCAGCTGTACGGCGCCTACGACGAAAACGGCGAGTGGAAGGATGGCGTGCTATGCGTGCTGTTCCGCTGCGCCGCCCGATACGGCGACGAGGGCAACCTCATCGGCAAGCACTGGGTGATGTTCGACGGCCCTGTTGATGCGCTGTGGATCGAGTCAATGAACACTGTCCTGGACGAGAACAAGAAACTCTGCCTCGTCTCCGGCGAAATCATCCAGATGAGTCGCGATATGACGATGATGTTCGAGGTGGAGGACCTCGCCGTGGCGTCACCGGCTACCGTATCTCGGTGCGGCATGATCTACCTCGATCCCGCCACGTGCGTCCCTATCTCCGCGCTCATCGCAAGCTGGATTTTGGCGCTGCCGCCCTACCTGGAGTCCCAGCGTGAGACATTGAAGAGGCTGGCGAACACATACGTCGAGGAGCTCGTGCAGCTGGTGCGCAGTGGCGCCGTGCACGAGTACGTCACCTCGACCACCAGCGGCCTCGTGCACTCCTTCTTCCACATGATGGAGGGATACGTGAAGAGCTTCGAGGTAGCCAAGTCGGCTTCAGGACAGCTGCAGGTGTCGCCGGAGCGTCTGGCCGTCATGGCGGGCGCGGTGCCACCGCTCTTCTTCTTCTCGGTGGTGTGGAGCATTGGCGCCACATGCGACGAGGCAGGGCGGCAGCTCTTCTCCGCGACGGTGTGGCGACTCGCGGAGGCGAATGGTGACACTCACTGGCTGCCGCTTCTGCCAGCCGAGGACACGAGCGGCAGCGGCGGCGCGGAGGTGTTTTTGTACGACTACGTTTACCGCTACGACCCCGCCGGTGTGATGGCGGAGGACGCATCTGTGGCTGCCGACGGCGATGGCGGCACCGGTGCTCCTGCGCTCTCGCCGTCGGTGGCGGGGAAATGGGTGAGCTGGATGTGCGAGCAGCCAACGCTGGAGATTCCTGACGGCACGCGCTTTGACGACATCATTGTCCCCACAATCGATAGCACGCGGCAAAACTACGTGCTGCAGCACTTGATGGCGCAGAAGGTCAACGTCGCCGCTGTTGGTCCGACTGGCACCGGCAAGTCCATCTCGCTCGCGCGTCTCGTGCTTGGCGGCGGCATGCCGGCCAACTTTCTCGGCCTCAGCTTCACCTTCTCGGCGCAGACAAAGTGCACAGTGCTGCAGAATTCACTGATGGCCAAGTTCGATAAGCGACGCTCGCACGTCTACGGCGCCCCTGCCGGTAAGCATTTTCTCATCTTCATTGACGACGCGAACCTGCCGCAACCAGAGAAGTACGGCGCGCAGCCCCCGGTGGAGCTGCTGCGGCAGATGCTCGCCCAGGGCGGCTTCTACAACTTTACAGGCGGCATCAAGTGGTCCTCCATCATCGACTGCTCGCTTGCGCTGGCGATGGGGCCGCCTGGCGGAGGCCGCAGCCGGGTCTCGAACCGCTTTATGCGCTACTTCAATTACCTTGCCTTCCCCGAGATGTCGGACATGTCGAAGCGAACGATCTTGCAGGCCATCCTCGCTGGCGGCCTCGCTGACCGCCTCGCGAACGTCGCCTCCGCCGTGGCCGATAGCACGTTGCGGGTGTTTCGCAAGTGCACCCAGGTCTTTCTGCCGACTCCGGCGCACGTGCACTACTCCTTCAACATGCGAGATGTGATGCGTGTCTTTCCCCTCTTGTACACGGCGGAGAAGTCGGTGCTGCAGTCTGAGGAATCCATCGTGCGGCTGTGGATGCACGAGATGCAGCGCGTCTTCTACGATCGCCTCGTCGACGCGACAGACAAGGGTCTGTTTATCGAGTACCTCAACGCCGAGCTGCCATCCATGGGCGTGAACAAGTCCTACAACGAGGTAGTGAAGGCTGACCGCCTCATCTTTGCCGACGTGCTGAGCGACAAGGGCGTGTACGAGCAGATTACCGACATGAACGCCCTCACGGCACGCATGAATGAGCTGCTGGAGACGTACAATGACGAGAATGAAGTGAAGATGAACCTCGTGCTCTTCCTCGACGCCATCGAGCACGTCTGCCGTATCTCGCGCGTGCTGCGACTGCCGAACGGGCACTGCCTCCTCCTCGGCGTTGGCGGGTCGGGACGCAAGTCACTCACGCGCCTGGCTTGTTCGCTGATTGCCGAGATGGAGGTGTTCACGATTGAGCTGTCGAAGAACTTCGGTGTCAAGGAATGGCACGAAAGCCTGGCGAAGTTGCTGCTCGAGTGTGGCAAGGACGAGAAGAAGCGGACGTTTCTCTTCGCCGACACCCAGCTGGTGCATCCGACGTTTCTGGAGGACGTGGCGGGCCTGCTCACATCGGGTGATGTGCCGAACCTCTTTGAGGACCAAGATATCGAGCTCATCAACGACAAGTTTCGCGGCGTCTGCCTAAGCGAGAGCCTGCCAACGACGAAGGTGTCGGTGTACGCGCGCTTCGTGAAGGAGGCGCGGGCCAACCTGCACCTTGTCCTCGCCTTCTCTCCTATTGGAGAGGCGTTTCGCAGCCGCCTGCGCATGTTTCCGTCGCTCATTGCGTGCTGCACGATCGACTGGTTTGCCGAGTGGCCATCCGAGGCGCTACTGTCGGTAGCCGCAGCGCAGTTGAACGCCGGCGACGTTACTGACGTCATGGTGGCTGCAAGCCATGCCGACTTGCCGGGCTGCTTCCAGGCAGTGCATCGCGCGGCGGCGGAAGTGACGGAGCGCTTCTTCACAGAGACACGCCGTCGCTCGTACGTGACGCCGACGTCCTATCTGTCGCTCCTCTCCAACTTCAAAACGATGGCGGCGGCAAAGCGCCGCTTCGTTCGCGAGCAGCGCGGCCGCCTCGAGAAGGGGCTGGAGAAGTTGCGGCACACCGAGGTGCAGGTGGCGGAGCTGGAGGCCCAGCTCAAGGCGCAGCAGCCGGTGCTGGTGCAGAAAAAGGCAGAGATTCAGTCCATGATGGAGCGGCTGACGGTGGACCGAAAGGAGGCGGCGGTGAAGGAGGCGGACGCGCGCAGGGAGGAGGCGGAGGCTTCCGTGAAGGCGGAGGAGTGTGCCAAGATGCGACGCGAGTGCGCCGACCGCCTGGCGGAGGCGGAGCCGGCCCTGGCGGAGGCTGTAAAGGTGCTGTCCAAGATCAAAGCGGCCGAGATTTCGGAGTTGAACAAGTACGCGAATCCGCCTAAGGGTGTGCAATACGTCATGGAGGCCGTCGCG
This sequence comes from Leishmania infantum JPCM5, assembly GCF_000002875.2. Lineage (NCBI taxonomy): Eukaryota > Euglenozoa > Kinetoplastea > Trypanosomatida > Trypanosomatidae > Leishmania > Leishmania infantum. The sequence continues at coordinate 233,240 of NC_009412.2, read as the reverse complement.
TTGCTGCTCACATTTGGCAACTGCCCGAAGGAGTTCTACAGCGGTCCTCCGGGTGGCCGCAAGGTACCAGATTGGTGGCTGTGCGCGAAGTCCTACATGCGAGACGCGAATCGGTTGCTAGACTTGCTCGTGCAGCCGCCGGAGAAAGGCGGCTTCAACCGCGAGGCGATGGACACGGCGCTGATGGAGAAGGTGCGCGTCTACTACGACAACGAGGAGTTCCAGCCGGAGAAGGTGAGGGCGGTCTCTCTGCCATGCATGGCCATGTGCCAGTGGGTGCGTGCCATGTACAAGTGGTTCTTTGTGAATCGAGAGATTCAGCCGCTGCGCGAGAGGCTTGCTGCGACGGAGGCGGAGCTGGCTGTGGTGACGGAGGCCCTGCGCGCCACCCAGGCAACGCTTGACCGCGTCATTGCTGCCGTGGCGGCGCTGGAGAAGGAGTACGACGACGCCCTCAACGCGCAGGCGGCGCTCGAGGCTGAGGTGGAGCGCACATCGCTGAAGCTGCAGCGCGCGGCGAGGCTGATCGACGGCCTCGGCGGGGAGAAGGGTCGCTGGACCACGCTGGTGGAGCAGTACAAGGAGCAGGAGTGCTACATTGTCGGCGACATGGTGATTGCGGCGGCCACGGTGGCCTACTGCGGACCCCTCACGGCACCCTATCGCAATGACGTGCGTCGGCAGTGGAAGGCACACCTCACCGCGGCAAACGTGGAGACGAGCGCCGAGTTTGACCTCGTTTCGACCTCAGGCGACGCGGTGCAGATACAGGAGTGGCAGCTGTGCGGCTTACCGACGGACGCGCTGTCCACCGAGAACGCTATCATCCTCGCCAACTCACGGAACTGGCCTCTGCTCATCGACCCGCAGGGACAGGCGAACGCGTGGGTGCGCAACATTCACCGCAATGACAACCTGCAGGTGTGCAAGGCCTCAAACGACAAGTTCATGAAGACTGTCGAGAACGCGATTCGCCTGGGGCTGCCGTGCCTGATCGAGAACGTCGGCGAGTCGCTCGACGCTGCGCTGGAGCCGCTGCTTTTGAAGAACATCTTCCTGATTGGCAGCACCTCGCATGTCCGCATCGGGGACAGCGCCATCCCGTACGACCGCAACTTCAAGCTGTACCTCACGACGAAGCTGCCGAACCCGGTTTACACGCCCGAGACGATCGTTACCGTGTCGCTGCTAAACTTCTTCATTACCCCGAGCGGGCTGGAGGAGCAGTTGCTCGGCAAGACGGTGGAGAAAGAGCGGAATGACCTCGAGCTGGAGAAGCAGCGACTCACCCGGTCCAACGCAGAGAAGAACTGCGAACTGAAAGACCTCCAGGCCAACATTCTCGTTCTGCTCGAGCAGGCGGAGGGCGACATTCTGGAGCAGGAGGAGCTCATCATCACGCTGGAGAAGAGTAAGGCTAAGTCTATCGAGATCAACGAGGAACTGGGCAAGGCGAAGGCCATGGAGACAGTGATTGATGAGACGCGCAACAAGTACCGCCCGCACGCGGAGCGAGGCTCGCTGCTGTTCTTCTGCGCCTCGCAGCTCGCCATTGTCGACCCCATGTACCAGTTCTCTTTGCAGTGGTTCATGAGCCTGTTCCTCAACGCTGTGGACAACGCCGCGCAGGTGCCGGCAGCGAAGGAGGTCGCGGAGGACGACAGCGGCAGCGTGGAGGACGCGGTGGAGGTGCGGGTGCACAACTTGATGGACTACTTCACCTACTCCTTCTATAGCAACGTGTGCCGCTCCTTGTTTGAGAAACACAAGCTGACGTTTTCGTTTTACCTCTGCGCCAGCCTTGTGCAGCACAGCGGGGCCATGGTGGATGCCGAGTACCGGTTCCTGCTCACTGGCCCCACCGGCAGTGTCCCGGCCGATGCCCTGGCTAACCCCGCTTCGTCGTGGATGACAGACAGCAGCTGGGCGGAGGTGCTCTTCCTCAGCAAGCACCTCTCCAGCTTTGCCGGCTTTGCCGAGCACGTGCGCGACCACATAGAGCACTATAAGGACCTGTTCGACAGCAACGAGGCGGACACGTACCCCCTCGCGGGAGAGTGGCGTGAGAAAGCGACACCGATGCAGCGACTGGTCGTGATGCGGTGCTTCCGAGTAGACAAGGTAGCGCTGGCGATTCAGCACTTCATTGAGCACTACATGGGCAGTCGATACATTGTGGTGCCGCAGTTCGACTTGATGGACGCCTACAAGGACAGTGATTGCCTGACGCCGCTTATCTTCATCAACTCTGCCGGCTCAGACCCGATGAACGACCTGCTGCGCTTCGCAGAGACGATGCGGATGTCGAAGCGACTGGACAAGGTGTCGCTTGGCCAGGGGCAAGGCAAGAAGGCAGAAGAATTGATCCGTGGCGCGCGGGAGAAAGGGCAGTGGGTGCTGCTGCAGAACTGCCACCTCGCCTCGTCCTGGATGCCGACGCTGGAGTCCATTGTGGAGAGCTTTACCCTGGAGACGGTGAAGAAGGAATTCCGCCTGTGGCTGACGTCGATGCCGTCACCCAGCTTCCCGGTGGCCGTGCTGCAGACGGCGGTGAAGATGACGAATGAGCCGCCGATGGGGCTGCGGGCGAACGTGACGCGCTCCTACTACGGTTTCACCCCCGAGGACCTCGAGCACGAGGAGAAGCCCGCCGAGTTCAAAAAGATGGTGTTCGCCCTATGCCTTTTCCACGGTGTCATCCAAGAGCGTCGGAAGTTTGGCTCCCTCGGGTTCAACATTGCCTACGAGTTCAATGACTCCGACCGCAATGTGTGTCTGCTGCAGCTCCGCAAGTTCTTGTCCCTGTATGACTCCATCCCATACGACGTGCTGACGTTTCTGACTGGCGAGATCAACTACGGTGGGCGTGTCACGGACGACTGGGACCGTCGCTGCCTCATGACCCTCATCCAGCACTTTGTCCATCCGGAGGTACTTCAGGACGGGTACGCCTTCTCGCCATCAGGTCTCTACCACACCCTCGAGCCTGTCAGTCGCAAGCACTACCTTAGCTACCTCGATTCGTGGCCTCTGAACCCACAACCAGAAATTTTTGGCCTGCATGAGAATGCCGACATTACGTGCGCGCAGAACACGACGCACAGCATCCTGTCAACGGTCCTGGCGCTCGAGTCGCGTGGCGGTGCCGGTACAACGTCGAGCTCGCGGGAGCAGCTGCTGACGGCCACGGCGACGGAGATTTCGACGAAGCTGCCTCAGCTGTTTGACATGGCCGCCTTCAGTGCCAAGTACCCGACCAAGTATGAAGAGTCAATGAACACGGTGCTGGTGCAGGAGGCTGGGCGCTACAACCGCCTACTCAAGTTTATCCACACGAGCCTGGCCGAATTCCTCAAGGCCGTGCAGGGTGAGGTCGTCATGTCAGCGGAACTAGAGGATGTCGGCTCGAGTTTCTTTGTCAACAGCGTGCCGGTGTCCTGGAGTGCGCTGGCCTACCCGTCGCTGAAGCCGCTGTCGAAATGGGTAGAGGACCTGGTGCGGCGTGTTCACTTCATTGCGGACTGGTACGCACATGGACCGCCGGCCGCCTTCTGGTTCGGCGGCTTCTTCTTTCCGCAGGCTTTCCTGACAGGCACGCTTCAGAACCACGCCCGTAAGGTGCACCAGGCCATCGACAGCATTTCCTTTCAATTTAGCGTGCAGGATGTGTCACTGGACCACAAGACGGTACCCCGACCGGACAAGGGAGCGCTGGTGTACGGCTTGTACCTGGAAGGGGCGCGGTGGGACTCGGAGCAGCACTCACTGACGGAGTCACGCCCCAAGGAGCTCTACGTTGAGATGCCGATGGTTCTCCTGGACCCCGTGGTAAACCGCACTCGCAACGCCAAGGACTACGTGTGCCCGGTGTACAAGACACTGACGCGTGCTGGCACGCTCAGCACGACGGGGCACTCTACGAACTTCGTCCTCCCTATTGAGATTCCGACCAAGGTGGATCCGGCGCACTGGATCGAGCGCGGCACTGCCTGTGTGGTTTCACTGCATTACTGAGTTTACGCGGGTCGAGTACACGCATCCGCTGATGGCCTCTTTGGATTCCATCTTCGCTTTTCGTCTCTTCACTGAGCCCGTGGGCGACTGCCCGGGCGCGCTGCTCTTTTTCTTGTCGCTTTTCGGCGTCTCCCTTTGTTCCCTCCTCTCGGTGTGACGGAACATCTTCGTGCATAGGCGAAGTGGACTTTGCGGCGCGGCAGAGTGGTGCGTGTGCGTGGGCTTGCTTGCGTGTGCTCGCTGCTGCCGAAGCACGCTCCCTCTTTTTCACCGCATTCCGCCTGTGCGTGTACGCGTGCGCGCGCCGATGCTCCTTGGCTGTTTTGTATTTGGCTCTACTGCAGCGATTTGTGTGACCCCGTGCGTTCTCTCGCTTACAGCGCAACTGACAGCCGCAGCCTCCGGTGATTCAGGGATGTGCACTTCACCAGACGAGACGCGAGAGGAAGATACAATCGTTCTCTCTCTCTATATTGTCCGTCTGTCTGCTATTTGCTTTTGCCACCATCCGGGCACGCACGCGAACATGCAGGGGTCTGTTCCACACGCTCCTGAATCTCTCCGACACGTACCTCCGGTCCACCGGCTTTCCTCCATCACACCGTTGAACGTTTCCTGGGTGGCGTAACCCGCGTTGCCTCTCTTTTTTTTTCTGTTTTTGTGTGTCTGCCTGTGTCATGGGTCTGTCTGTTTCTGTCTGCGTCAAGCGCCCCTCCTGTTCCCCCTCCGCTTTTTCTTTAGCTTCTCTCCTCGCTTTTCACGGGCACGCACGCGCATGCGGCCGGGAATGCTGCGCCTGTACCTCGGCTGCGGATGACTTTGCTTTGCGTTCGGTACGCACATAAACATGCACATACACACACACACGCACACACACGCACGTTTGTTTGGATTCATGTGTGGCGTTTATGTGGAGTGGGATGTTTGCTTAATGTTTTTCTTTTCCTAGTCGCGCTTGTGCTGTGCTGTGCTGTTGCAATTTCACAGAGGCTTGCAGCTGTGGTGACGCCCCACTCTGTTTTTGTCTCTCGGTTCGATGTGTGTGTGTGTGTTTTCGTGGAATGATGGTGCGTGTGTGTATCTGTCTACCAAAGTCACCGCGTAGACGCGCGCGAACACGCTTGCGCATATCTACATGCTCACCTGTGATGTATAGTCCCGCCGAATTCTCCTTTGCTCATGGGATGTATAAATTTTTGTTCTTTTTTGTGTCGTTCGGGAGGGAGGGTGTATGGGGGTATGGGGATGGAGGCGTAGACACGTGGAGGGAGGCTAGCTCCGTGTCTGCTTGGCGTTGAGGCCCTGCCCTTCCTGCCTCTGATGCCTCTCTCTACCCTCGTACCCGTGCTCTATCTCTTTCTACTCGCCTGTGTTGCGTGAATGCGCACCGGCTTCTTGTAGACATGCTCCCCTGCCACCAAACACCTACACTTGCATCCGACAGTGCAACGCACCGACGACCAGCTCCCTCAGCTGTAGGAGAGACGGAGATGAAGGCCAAGAGGGGACGTGTGCGAAGAAGCAAAGCCGTGCGTGTATGTATGCCGCACACACACCGCTTTGCTTCTCCTCCCTCATGCCTTCCTGCAAGAAGGCAACAAGACATCATCAGCCGCCCTGGCTGCACCAGCAGCCTTCTTTCTTTCCCGTTGTGTTGATGGATGTGCCTACTGCAGCTTTCCCATCTCTCACTTTCGCACCGTCTCTCCCAAAACAGCCGGCGCCCCTTCTTCCATGTCGCTTCCTCGTCTCTCATCCACCATTTTTTTTTTCACGTGCGCGTGTCGCACACATCACTCATCGCGTGCATTTTCGCTCTCCTTCTCCTGCTGCGCTTTGCGGTCAGCAATAGCTCCACAATCCCCCCCCCTCACTCCCCCGACCTGCCCTTCCGTGGATTTTGCGCTCTCTCCGCCCTGTCTTCCCTGAACCGCCCGGAGCGCAAGATGGCGCAGAAGTCGCTGCGGAGCAAGTCGAGGCACAAGAGCGCAGGCGCTCTGCGCAAGTCCGTGGGCGAGGCGAAGAGGAAGTCCACGTTCACAAAGGCCAAAAAGACGCCAGAGGCGAAGGCTAGGGCAAACTACATTAGCGCTGTCGAGGCCGCCATGACATCACGCGTGCCCTCCGATCAAAGGTCGAAGCTGTCGATTGTGAAGTCCAGCGGCCCTATGGGGAATAAGAAGAAGCATATGAAGAAACCTTTGACCCGTGGTCGCAAGCGCAAGGGAGACTAGTACGATATGAACACAGCAAATGATTCGAAGTCAAGGGAAGTGCCGAGGCAGAGAAGCGATGGCGCATGCTTGTGCGCAGTGTGTGCTGGTGTGTGCGTGTGCGTGCCTCGGGTTGCGAATCCGCCTTTCGTGCCTCCCTTCGGTCTGGCTCTCTCTTCTGCACGTGTGCTTGAACCTTACAGTAGCGCCGCATCGGTGTGCGCATGGATCGCTCTCGCCCCTCTCTCCAATAGAGTGCCCCTATGACGTGAGGGGACTCTTGACGGGAAGAGAAGTTCTCCAGCTGCCGATGTTGCTGAGACATGTGTGCCTACGGAGGCGCCAGCACGTATCGTGGGGCTACATATGCTTTCTGTAGAGACTTGCGACGGCCTCGTACGTGCATGAAAGCGAAAAAAAAAACGACACGACATGTGCACCGGGCATAGCAGAGCTGAGTTGACGCAGCACTTGGTCTGCCGCCAGAATCGTCGCTCCATCCCCTTCTCGCGCCTATCCGACTGTGTTGCAAAACGACCGCTGACCGTCCGGCGTTCATTTCTCTACGCGTGCCAGGCGCACCGTTGCGCGTGCAGCAGTACGCGACGACCTCCCTACTCCCACCCACGCACAGACAAACACGGCTCCACCTTCCTCGCTCTTTCTGCATCTCCTCAGTCATCTCTTGCGACTTTACCGCCGCCTTCGAACAGCACCGCTCTGTCACCCATTATCCTGCCGACCCTTTTTTTCCCTTGTGCCCTCTCATCTCAACGTGTCCTCATCTTGCCCTCCTCCCAACACGGCTCTCTCGACATGCAGCGAAGCCGGCAGGACACATTGGAGTGAGACACGCCCAGGGCAAACAGACACACATCTACACCTAGAGCAAAAAAGTCGGCGCCATGTCCGCTAACGCCAACTCCCCTGCGCCCACGGCTCCTTCCCGGAGGGTGCCAGCTGCAGCAACAATGTTGGAGGAGAGCTCGTCTACGCCGACGCACACGACTGTGAATCACACCTTCAAGGAGCTATGCGACTCGTACGTGGAGAAATCGATGCCGCACAGATACCATGTCGCGCACCAATGCTCGCTGCAGGCACGCCGATCTGTCAACGCCCAGACCACCAGCGTCGCCAAGGGCCAGGCACCAGCAGCTGCGGCGGCATCACCCTCCCTGACGGTGCCGCCCGAGCTGGTGCGAGAGTACGCGCGCATGAAGGAAGAGGCACTCGCGCACTGCCATCGCCAGAACGCCCCCGTGGACATCTCAGCGCGGAGCACGGAGGAGTTGGAGGCCGAGAATGCATACTTGCGCTCGCTCGTGCTGTGGCTGGAGAGGCATCTTCAGCGTCTCCCCTCGCTCGAGACGCAACCGGGCGAAGTCGTGTCTACTCTGCCCTCCCCCCGCCCCGTTCCGCAGCGCGAAGGCTCGCTCACCACCGAGCACCGGCTCAGCCCGTCTGCGGTGCGCCCCGAGCCAGTCGCCAAACATGCAGTGGACCAGTACAACTCGCTTATGCTTCGAAGCGGTTCAGAGGCGTCGCCTCCCCCAGCCACGGCGCAGCAAGTGAGCGAGTTGCAGGAGCAGATTGACCTCCTGCGCGAGGCGGTTCGGGGGCTTAGTCAACGAGCCTCCGTTACGGGGGGACACTCCTCCAGTCCTGTGCCCACTGACGCCGCTGCGCTATCGATGCGGCTGCACACCGTTTCCCCGTTGCCTCGCTGCGCTACCCCAACCTGCACGACAGACGTGCGGACGCTGCAGCGGATTATCCTGCACCAACAACAGACTATTCGCACCCTGCAGCAGGAGATGGAGGACGTCCACACAGCCAAAGCGCAGATGGAACAGGCAATGACGCAGCTGCGCGAGGCCACGGCCACCATCGCCGCACGCGAGGAGGGCTGCACAGAGGACGAGGACGTGGGCGCGCTTGGTGCCACGGCGCATTGGCGCTCCACATGTGAGACGGAGGATCGCATCTCTGGCTGCGTTTCACTTGCTAATGCAGCCTCGTATGGCTATGCAGGACAGGATGCCGCGGATGTTGCCGGCCACGCCACCGCAGCCGGCGCTGCCGGTGAGGGCAGGGCAGCGCAGGAGATGCGCAAGATAGATCTAGAAGCCGCGGTGGAGCAAGCACCAGAGAAACGGCGGGCTGCCACGTTTGGCGGAATGCGCCCACCGCTGTGGTTCGACTCCAACACGTCGTTGGCAGATCCCATTCGGCTGCCCGGTGGGGCGGCGGGAGAGGACGAGGACGTGGATGAGCCATCCAGCGGCATGCGGACTCCGCTGCCGCGTCGCACGGTGCTGCTTCATCAGCGCTTCTCCTCGGCCACCGGCGACACGTCATCTATGTGGGGCGGCGCCGGCGTTGAGGAGAGCCCGTTCACCCAGCACACGCAGATGAGCTGCGGCACGGCGTCGAATCGCCGCACTTCCGCGGCTGGCTCTTTTGCCTCCCTGTGAGCCACACAACGATGCAGTCCAGTGGGTGATCTCTCGCTCGCCTCCTTGTTCGGCTGTCACACCTTCGACATGCCCCCCCCTCTCCCCCCGCTGCGTACAGGGAGGAGGGGGGGGGTTCGGGCAGTCGCGACGCCGTGTACTGTCTCTCGCCCTCTTCCTCTGTTTCCTTGCGATGCTTCCATTATTAGAGTTCACGTGCCCGTTTCGTTCTTCTCGTCTTCCTCTCGCCCCCGTTTGTGCTGTGTTTTCACGCTTCTTCAGCGGACTGCGTGACTGCACCGCGATCAAGCTTTTTTTTTGCGTTATTTGTTTGTTGCTCGTTCGTCTTTGGTTTCGCCTTCGCGTTGCGCTACAACACCACAAGCACGCGAAAGACACGACGACAACACACAGAGGCACAGAGAGAGAGAGAGACGGAGGAGGAGGGCGAGAGTTGGGGAGGGGGCGAGCGGAAAGCGACTAGGTCGGGAAAAGCAGCCGTGGAGACAGCTTCTTCACCTTCACACACCCCCGTCTCCCCACCCCATCCCCAACACCCCCACGTAACCACACACCATCATTTTATACGTTAGATGCACCCCCACTCGACTTTTTTTTTGCGCCTTCAGTACATTTGCCCCCTTTATTCTCTCTGTCTGTGTGCGTAGGATGTGAGCGTTGCGAAGGCGCCGCTGTGCATATACATCTATATCTATCTATATATAGTTCTTCCTCCCTCTCTTGTCCCTTTCGTCTGTCGACCTGTGATGTCATGGTCATCTTTCTCTGGAGCCGCGGTGGCGAGATAGAGCACCTCTTCTCATCCTTTGCTTTGTTGTCTGCGGCCATCGCTCTTGCGACGCCCTCTAGGGCGGCGCGGCGGTTCGTGCACGTGACGTGTGAGAGGGAGTGTATCGAGCTGGTGCGTGCGTTTGAGAGACCAAAGTGAACATGCGCCGTGTTGCAACAGCTTGTGTGGCGTCTCTATCTGTGTGTTTGTGTGCGCGTACATGTTCATGTTTTAGCGGTGTGAACGATTTGTTACTCGTGTGCTCACGTCGTTTAAAACCGGCACGCCAACTGCATTTTGAGGAAAGGACTTGCCGCGGTCTGGACATGCCTGCCTGCCAATCACGCGTGTACGCTTGCAAGCACTTCACGCTCAGCAGCTGCGACGTAGATGACAGGTTTGAGTTTTTATTGTTATTTTTCGCATTCCTGAGGCGGCGTCAAACCCCGGGAGCTCAGATACGGTTACGCAAGGAACAAAAAGTTGCGAGGGCGTGTGATCTCCTCATTCTACTTTCGCTTGGACGCACATCTGCACGTGGGTGTCGTCGCGCCCAGCCACGGCGGAAGTGCGCGCACGCGCGCAACTCCGCGCTCAAATGTATCGTTTTCATATTTTCCAGAGTGTCTCCCTTTCCCTCTTCCTGCTCTATCTCCGTTTCCCGGTCCTGCAACTCCACGCGCACGATCACTGACACACAGTCTCTCTTGTTTTTTTTTCTCTGGAGAAAGGATCGTGGAAGCTTTCCACACAGACGCCGCCTTCCTTCCCTTCCTCCCCGTTGACGGCCACCCATTGCGCTTTTCGTATTTCACGGCGGATGCGAGCGTGTGTGTGTGTGCTCTATAGTCACTGCCGCCGTTTCACTACTGCGGGCACTCGTTCCCGACATCACCCGCTGTACACAATCGCCAGCGCCTTGTTTTGCACGCATATTATACTGCTTCTGTTTTCTCTTCTGTTTCATCTCGGTTTGTTTCCCCCCTTTTTTTCTGACAAGTGCGGTAGCGTACGCTGCACAGAGGAACGCGCAGGCACACTGTCTTCCCCCTTCTTCACCCACCAAACCTGCTCACGCCCCCATCACCCTTAACGCACCCTCTACACGCAAAAGGCGATTGTGATTGTGCGCCTGTTCGAAGACGCAATCCACGAGCGAGTAGAAGCATCTACCACACAACCACACATACACAAACACACCCACGCACAGGCACACGCTCAGGCAGACGCGGCACGGGCGTCGGTGACCTTCACACAAAACGGTGCCGGCCCGCTTGCGCACGGCTTAAGAGGTAGCCTATACGGAAGACGAAAATTTAGACTACCTTTTTTTTTTTCTCGTTCACCACATCACATACGGAGTGGGTGAACAAAAGACAGGTACGCGTATATCTCTGACACGCTGACGCACGCTTCGGTCGAAGGCATACACAGGATCGAGGCGACGAGCACAGGAGGATAGCCACGTAGGCAGAGTCTCACCCTTATTTAAATAGATAACGAGAGTCGGTGAAAGTGAACCAAAAGCTAAGAGGAGTTGCAGAGAAGCAAGGGCCTCTCTCGGTCTCCCCTCCCAGTAACGGATAACCCGCCCCGGTCTTTTCCCTTTGATGCCCTTTGAGCTGTTTCGTGCATTCCACCCTTCTTGCCTGGATAACCCTTCGGTCTTTGTCTTTTTTCGTTGTGTGGTACCAGGTGAGGTTATCTCATCGAACCACCACCGCAGCAACGAACGGACAGCTGAGCACTTGCACGAGAGTGTTGACAGGTGCGTTTTTGTTTTTGGTGCGTGGTGCGCTTGCGGGTGTATCTGTGTGTATATATATGTCTGCATGCTTGCTTGGTTTCGAGCATTGCGCTTTCTTCTTCTCGACGTCGGTCTGGTGTGATCTCGCACCTCTTGTGATACCTCGTGTGTGTGTGTGTACGCATCTTTCTTCCTCTCTGTGTGCCTCTCTCTTTTTTTTTTCGCGTTCGCCGCATCTCTGCTTCCTTCGTTTCTCTGTCTTTTGCATTCCCTTTTCTAGTTTTCGTCTTTGCTCTCGTCTTGTCTTTCGATTCCTTCTTCACCTGCAACATCTGTTGGAAAGCGTACACGGATTTACACCATCTCACTTGCACTTTTCTTTCCATCGCCATTAAAACACCGATTCCCACGCCAGCATCTTGTGCACACCGACGCGTAGAGATCGTCACGAGCCCCAACGCGGGGACTGATATGAAAGTCTCCTTTTTTCCTTTCAGCGTCGTGCGTGCGTCTCTCCCTTTCCGTTGTCTTGTTCGCCTTTTCTGTTGCTCACTGTTGGTATTCCACCACCCCCATCCTCCCTTACGTCTTTTCTTTGCATACAGTCGCTCGTCTCTTGGGCTGCTTTGTGTGTGTGTGGGTGTGTGTGTGTGTGTGGGTGGTGTTTGACTGTCTGGCGCTGCGGGTCTCTTGTCTGGGCCGCGTGCGGCTGTGCGCGTTGCCCCTTCCCTTTGCGCTCTTCTCGTTGTTCTCCCCCGCCTTCCTCTGCTTCTGTTCTCTCTTCGCTGCCTTTGCGGGTGCCCTCCGCCTTTTGTCTTTTATTCCTTCTTTCCCTTCTTGGTTCCTTTCGTTTTTGTTCCCCTCGTGTTGACAGTGCTTCCAACCCCCCTCTCCCCCTGCTCCGGACTTCCTCGCTGCCTGGAAGCAGACGCCGACCGCACAGCCCCCCCTTTTTCATAACCCCAGAAGCACGGCCTGGGCCCACCGAGGTGGGCTTTCTCTCACTCTCCCGTGTATCTCGTGCCGATCATCCCCTTCGCCTAAACCAACAGCTCACACTTTTACTTCTCTTCACCACCACCTCCGCTGCCCCCCCCCCCGACTCCCTCGAGCCATTCGAAAGCCCTTGGGACTTGTGTGTGTGTGTTCTTCATCATCACATCTCATATTTTCTCCTTGCCTGTGCGTGTGCGCGTGCTTGTTCAGCTCTTTGTGTCACTGGGTTCTGAGACCACCTCCCCCTCCCCATCACCACACACATACACACGCACTTACAGCACAGTACAACACATCTCCGCCGTTCTCCGTAGCTGTACCTTTCTACATCGTTTGCTTTGAAGGGAAGGAACGAACAGACTCTTGTCTTTCGTCGGCTATTGCTTTCGCGCTTTTTGCCCCCTCCCCCTTTACCTGTATGCCGTGTGCCGTGCGGACTCGTGCAGCTTTCTGCGGTTCGATTGCTCTGTTTTTTTTTTCCCTTTCCCGTGCTCGTGCTTCTTTAGAAGTAAGTCGAGTCGGACGGGGAGGCAGTCGAGAAAATTCCTTTCGCGAAAGAAAATCAGATCGTCTCTCAGCGTCGGCACACACACACACACAACCTCGCCTAGGTTTGTATTGGTGGCCCTCTTTCCATCTTTCCTAGCTTCCTTTCATTATCAGTCTCACTTTCTCTCGTGTGCGTGCTTGCTTGGCCCCTCCCCTCTCGCGCACTTCCTTTTTGCTTTGGTGTGCGTATCGCGCCTCGCACCATCTGGAATAAGCGAAGCCTCAATCACCCACGCACTGCACTCGCAGGATGGACAACTACGATGTACTCGAGGTCATCGGCGAGGGTACCTACGGGGTTGTCTTCAAGTGCTGCGATAAGCGGACAAATCGGATAGTGGCGGTGAAGCAGTTCAAGAACTTTCAGGCGAACGCGTACGTTCGTGTCGCAATGCTGCGGGAACTGCGCGTTGAGCAGCTGCTCAAGGGCGAGCCCAACGTGACGCAGCTGCTCGAAACGTTCAAGCAGAAGAACCGCCTGTACCTTGTAATGGAGTACATACCGCGCAGCCTGCTAGACGTTCTGGAGGAGGTACAGCACGGCCTGCCTGAGGACTCGTTGGTGGTGCTTCTCTTCACCATTCTCTTGGGCATTCGCTCCTGTCATCGCAACGGAATCATTCACCGTGATGTGAAGCCGGAGAACATCTTGGTGCGCGACGACGGCACAGCCTCCCTGTGCGACTTTGGGTTTTGCCGGCCACTTCCTCGGCAGCTTCAGCCGCAGGCACAGCAGCTCTCCATCTCCTCGCAAGACATCGGCCCATCGGCTTCACCAATAGCCGAGAGTGGCAGCTTCGGACTTCGCTCCTTGCCGCCACCTAATGACACGCCGCAAATGTGCAACGGCGCCTCTGTCTCATCAGCAAATTCGGCTATGCTTAGCGAGCTTGTCCTTGCTGATCATCAGGCGATCATGACAAACTACGTGGCGACGCGGTGGTACCGAAGCCCGGAGATGCTCCTGGGGATGCCCAGCTATACCTACGCTGTGGATATGTGGGCTGTGGGAGCCATCATGGCGGAGGCCATCGATGGTGAGCCGTTGTTGCCAGGCAAGACGGAACTGGAGCAGCTCTCGCTCATTCAGACCCGCATCGGGGATTTCCCAGCGGCATACGAGGCGGCGGTGCGAAAGCGGAACGGTGGCACACTGCGCCTGCACTCCTTGAACCCGCTCGCAGCGCCACCGCAGCAGCTGCGCACCAAGTCGATGCAGCAGAAGTCACGGCGAGCAAGCGACGCAAGGGACGCGGCGCAGAAGCGCACAGAGTCGAAGCAGGGCACGAGATCGTATTTGACCGAGCGTTATGGAGGGCGCATTGCGAAGGCTGGCTTGAACCTACTCCATCGACTTCTGCGCATCGACGCGGCGGAGCGCATCACCGTCGAGGAGGCACTTGGGCACCCCTACTTTGACAGCGTGCGAGGGAGGTTCGATGCAGCTCCGAATGGGGCTCGTGGAGCTCGCAACAGCAATGGCGCCTGCGATGAGGCAGCAGAGATGCAGCCGACCACTGCGGAAACAGCGGGGCCGACGCCGATGCCCCTAACGACGACCGCGTCACGCCAAGCGCCTCTCCCTCCTCTCACCGCCACCGGGGCCGCCGACTGCATTTCACCCCTCCTCTCTATGTCGGATGCCGCAGGTGGCGGCGGCTCAACGTGCCTAGCAGCTGCGGCACCACCGCTGGTGGAGGTGCCGTTCTCCCTGGTAGACAGGGTGGGCGCGGGGGCGGACGACGACGGCGGTGGCCCTCTGCAGATGCCTTGTTGCGCTGAGCGCTCGCCTCGCGTGACGACCGTCGCGTGGGAGGCTTTGTCTTCTTCGCCTGGATCGCGCGCGCCTTGCGCCGTAGCCAGCGGCAACTCCTCGACCACTAACTCGTCGAGTCTCTCGCTGTGGACAGCATCGGACACCTCAGCTGAAGTCGCACCGCCCACTGACGTCACGGTAGCGAAGGACCACGTTTCGTTCCCAAGGTTCTCTAGCGTGCTTGTACCACTCCACCCGGAGTTGCCAAAGCCAACAGAGACGGGCTGTCGCCACGCCTCTGCGGCAGCGTGTAACGGGGCTGCCGAGGGCGGCAACTCACCACCACCGCTGGCGCCAGAGGAGAGCAACAATGGTGGCCAACCTGTGCTGCGTCGACAGGCAGCCTCCGAAGGCGCGAACACGCGTGCCACTCAGCGCGACGCATCCATGCACAGTGATGACTGCAGCTCCACCTCCCTGCTCCAGTCCCGGCAAAGCCACCACAGCCCGCGAGATGCGCGGCAACTTCGACACCGCAAATCCAGCCTAGAGAGCGGCGGGAACGTCGCGGCGCTGAGGGGAAGCGACTCCTCACCAATGAATACGGCTGCGCAGGAACCCAGTGGCGCTGGTGGGGCGGTACCCACCACCGCGGTAAGTGGCATGGATGACCCTGCCTCTCCCTCTGTGCTGCAGTCTCGACGAACGGCACAGAGGCGCAGCGGCGGCGTGGTGGACTCCCGGCTGTCGTCGAGCAAAATCAGTGCGGCGAACGCATGCCGCACCACTTCACCGTCATCCCTGCCGGCAAAGACGTACTCTTTCAAGTCAATCCCCACGAGTCGGTCAAAGGCGCTGGCACCCAACGTAGTACAGTCCACCTCTAAATATGATCTGATGCAGTCAGCGCCAGAGGACCACACAGAAAAGCGGCGGCACCCCAGTGGACCGGTGAGCGCGCCCCGCTGCCAGGGCAGCGGAAGAGGCGTCGAAAAGGGAGCCGCAGCAAACTCGAAGGGCGCACACACGTGCAGCAGCAGCAGCTCCATGATGTCCAACGCGCTGCGGAGTGCGCGCGGCGATCCTGGCCGCACTGGCGGGCTGGGCTCTGCGACGAAAGAGCGGCGCTCCAGCGTGGGCAGGAGGATCGATGGACATGGGCTGCACGTCGTTCCAGCCGCCCCATCCTGTGTTAACGCGACGACTCCTGCCAGCTCGTGTCGCGCGACTGCACAGGAGCCAGCGGAGGTGTCGTTGCTGAGGCGACGGAGCACGGCCAAATCGCGTCCACCTCCGCAGCCGGGTCGCCGCACCAGCACACCGACGGCCCGCGGCGGCATCGCAAACGGTAACCACCACAGCCCGACGCTGCCGAGGCCTCTTTTCGCCCGCAGCTCTCCAGAGGCGCCGGCTCTGCTCTCGGTGAGCGACGCGCGCGTGGGTGGCGGCAAGAAGCGTGGGCTTTCGCGCTTTGTATCGCCTCATTTGCCGCGTGAGGTGCGGCCGTTGCCGGCCCCGGAGCGGTTTACGTTGCTGCAGGAGATCGAAAGTCTCGAATTCGTGGTGGGCCCACCCAGTGCTGTGGAGGTGCTAGCGCCGGTCGTCGCTGCGCTGGTCTCTCACACGCCAGAGCACGCTGAATCCGACACCGACGCTGGTGGAGGCACTCGCGACAGAAACGAAGGGGATACAAGAGCCTCTACCATTGCCTGTGCAGAGCATGTGGTGCCGGCGTCTCAACCACCCGAGATGCTGGATAATGATGTACAACCGAACGGGGACCGCGGCGGAGGCAACTCCAGCTCCTCGCTAACGCTGGGAGAAACAAGAAGGCGGTGCTCAGGGACGGCGAGCTCGCGCGCCTGGGCTGCGAAACGGGACACCGCAGCTTCTGGTAAAACCTCGGCGTTGGTCGAAGCCACCGCCAACAGCAAATTAGAGGATAATGGACGGCAACAAAGCCTCCAAAGACCGCCGCACCCGTGCGGCGGTACCGGAGGACGCCCCCTTCGCATGGATTCGAACTCGCATTCCGGGAACACCAGCACACACAACGCAAACGCCACCACAGTCGGCAGCAGCCGCGCAGCACCTAGTCTCATTTTCCGGTCTTCCCGCACCGCCTCGTCGCCCTTGAAGCTGGCGACCATCCACCCTTTCTCGTTTGCCCTTCAGGGAGAGGGTGAGCTCCGCGAGCTGTCGACGAACGGCTGCCATGCAAGCACCTCTGCTAGTACGGGGATGTCCTTCACGACTCCTAACTCTGTGGCCTCGCCCCCAACACGCCGACTCGCTCCAGCGTTGCTGCGTCATCACCACCCTGCCACCGCTGTGGGCGCATGCTTGGTTCAGGCGTCTACCTCCCTCGGTCCTGATCCTGTATTCGGAAGCAGCGCCTTTTCTGCGCACTCACCTCTTGTCGCGAAGGACTCTGCTTGGTCGCCGACTCTGTCGCCCAAACCGCAGAAACGCAGCGAAACTGATGCTAGGCGGGCATCGATGGAGTCGCCAATCGTGTCACTGTCTGGCACGCGGCAACAGCGCTGTCTTTCCGACATACCTATCGAGCTCTCTCTCAGTGAGGAGTTGTTTGCTGACTCGGCCGCTTGTGGCCCACGAGTGAGGCACCGCAGACACGAGAATGCAACCCCGCTCTCCACCACTCCCCCCCTTACGATGCCGGACGACTTGGAAACTGTAGTGCTGATGGGCACTCCACCAGCACCCCGGCGCACCAACCAGCAGCGTCAGGACGAGGTGCCCTGCACCGCCACCTGGTCTCCCACCCGCAGCGGCGCGACGGCTATGATGTCAACTAGCATGCCCGGCAACTCTGCTCCGTTTCGAGGCCTCGACCGAGACAGCGATGGCTCGTCAGCTCCCTTCGAAGGAAAGGGCTCTGCTGCGAAGACGGAAGCGGTGGACATCACCGCGAGGACAAGGAGGCACAGCGTCGCCCCGGCGTTGTTCGCTGCCGCGCCAAAGGGCGTACCGGCGCTAAACGAGGATGATTTGACGAACGTCTGCGAAACTTCGTCTCTGCCGATGCGGGGCTCGCTGGAGGCACGCGGCGCGGGGAACGGCGCGTCCACATCCTCCCGGAAGATACCCGGACCCGCACTAGCACCTCCCCAGCCGCTTCTCGGCGGAGCGAGCGTGCTGAGCGCGCAGCAGCTGCACGCGGGGGGAGGTCGGAGAAAGAGTCGGCTGGTACTTTGAGCGTCGGCGCACTCGCAGCGAGAGGAGGGAGCCGTCTGACGGCTTTTGACACGGCCGACAAGTAAATCCGTCTTAGGGGATGCGGAGATAGACTCTCTGCCATGAGCGCATGGCCGCTCCTCCTTTGCCCCGCGTGTGTGCGTGTGTGCGCCATCTCGTTCATTTCTTTCGTCTCTTCTTTTCACCCAGCAACAGTGGCGCTCGGTCTCTGTATAACGCTGCGTTCCACGGAAACATTCGACCCCCCTCTCTCACTGCCTTTCATCTTGTTTGCACGTGCGTTGAGCCTAAAAGTCGATGTATGCCCCTTATGTATGTGACTCCCCCTCCTGCGTTGTCGCTTGGCGTCCCCTTCTCGCTGTGCTTGTCTCCTTGTCATTCTTTGGCGGCATGTTGCACGTCCCGCCTGTCACACTCCCTTCCACCCACTCCCTGCAGAGCGCTGCGTGGCGTCGTGGCGCGCACCCTTTCTCCCTCCAAAAAGGCAAGAGGAACGGCGAAGAACGTTCAGAACGCATGGCTATACCGACTGCAAAAGACAAAACGACTAGCGCGCGCACTTCCATGTGCGTGCGTAGGTGCACGCTTCTCGGGAACCGGGGGAGAGGCGTGCAAAAGGGGAGCAGGCGCTGTGCACTACCACGCACTGCCACCGTCACCCCGCTCGGCTCGGGAGAAGAGGGAGCTGCCAAGCTATCGCACGCCTCGTCTCCACTCCCCCGCACTCTACGAGGTGGAGGAGGGTCACGACGACGCTGCTCGTACCGAAATAGGGGATCATGCGAGTGGTGAGCTCGGCGCGCTACGCGCGTGCCGACGGGCTTGGCTGCATCCATTCGGCTCTTCTGCAGCGCGTGAGGAGGCGCGACAGCGACAAGCGTGGAGATGCTTTCAGTAGCCTTCACCAATCGTTGTCGGTACGTGAGCCCAAGATGACCTCTGCTTACCATCCGAGCCCCTCTGCGACTTCCTTCCCTCGCGCGCTGGTACCAGGTGCTGCGGCACCCTCTATTCATTGATGAATCCTACCCTGTATGCACCACCATCTTCTCTCCACCACTGTACTTTCTGCCTCGCTCCTTTTGACGCAACTGTGCACCGCCCACCGCCGTCTCTGGCGGCGAGGTGTCCATCATCCTAGACAAGACACACACATGCACAGGCACACGCGCATACACACTGTTTTGCCCTGCTTCCACGATCGTTCAGCCTCGAAGTGATACGCCAGCGTCCCGCTCCTTGTATTATTATGGTGTGCGCTCGCCCTCATTGAACGGTTCGGGCGTATTATCCTCTTGTGATTACTGCTGCTTGCTCTTTGTTTTCGTATCTTCTTGTTTTCCGTGCTGCGCCGCCAAGGCATCCCCCGCTCGCCCGCCCCCTTCAGCGCTCGCTATCACGCTGCAACGAGGCTCTGACGCAGAGCGTGTGCCTGTCTAGAGTGTACGCCTGCTCCTCTTTGAATGCTCTGCCTCGGCTTTGTGCCCCTTCTTTTCTGCTATTTCCCCGGCGTTCATAACGCCACACCAGTCGGCGCTAATCCCACACACCGGCACCGACAGACTCGCGTAGGTGCACCTATATCCCCACACCCACCCAGGCCCGCCGCCCCCCCCCCTCCATCGCGCTCTCGCGCTCCCTTTCCGTGAGACACGCGAGTACCTCGACCCCCTTTACGTTTCCCGTGATCTTCCACTGCTCGGCGTTCAAGCCGGCTCAACAGTTGTCGGGTGAGGTTGCTCGGTGTTCTTTGTACGGGGCACACTTCTCCGTGTATCACAGACACAGCTGTGCCACACAAACCCACACAACAGCTCGACCTCTCCGCACGCGCACGCACCGAGTCTCGCTGGCGCCCTCACTTTTCGCCAATGCGCCGCACGCTGTTGGGGATCGCGGTGGCCTTTGCGTTGGTGTGTTGCGTTGTCGGCGCTGGCGCAGCGCAGGGGGACCCGGAGCGAGCCGACTCAGAGGAGCCGCGCTGCGGGTTTGACGAGCTGGAGGCGCGCATGATCGGCACCCGCGTGAGTGTGATAAGCCGTGTAGAGCCGCCTACCGGGGAGCTTGCGGTTGCGGCTGCCGCAACGGGGGCCTGGCAGCCCATCCGCATTGCCGTCTTCACAGAGGACATCTCGAACAGCAGCCAGCACTGCACCGCTTCGGGCCAGAGTCGGCCCACTTTCCGTGGCGGCAGGGTGACCTGCAGCGCAGCGGACGTTCTCACAAGAGAAAAGAAACGGGTGCTGCTGGAGCTGCTGATTCCATCCGCAGTACAGCTGCACCAAGAGCGGCTGAACGTGCAGCGGGAGAACGGCAACATAGTTGTTAGCCCCTTTATAAAGAAAAACAGTATCTGCGGTCAGTTCAGCATACCCGAAGAACACATGAAGACCGGTGTGCCGGACGCCGACTTTGTTCTGTACATGTCTGCTGCGCCAACATCTGGCAGTGTCATCGCGTGGGCGGTGAAGTGTCAGAGCTTCGACAATGGCCGCCCGTCTGTGGGCGTGGCGACCATCTCACCCAAGTACATCACCGCCGAGCCGAAGACCGTGCGCGTCGTCGCGCACGAGGTGTTGCATGCACTCGGCTTCACGAGGTCAGTTTTCAAGCAACAGAACATGCTGGTGATGGCTTCTTTTCGAGGCAAGAGCCCCTCACCTGTCATTCGCAGCGCAAACGTGGTTGCGCAGGCGCAGCTACATTACGGCTGCAAAACGCAGGCTTCCATGGAGCTGGAAGACGAGGGTGGAAAGGGAACCGTTTCGTCACACTGGAAGCGCCGCAGCGCCAAAGACGAGCTGATGGCGGGCTTCAGCGGCGTCGGCGTCTACTCGGCGCTCACCATCGCCGCCATGGAGGACACGGGCTACTACCAGGGCAACTACGCCAAGGCGGAGCCGATGGCGTACGGCCACGAAGTGGGCTGCAAACTGAGTTCCGAGCGGTGCGTCATCAAAAGCACTTCACAGATTCCTGGCATGTTTTGCGATGCCCCCGACGCTCCGTGGAGCTGCACCTCTGATCGCCGAGGCATCGGGCGGTGCATCCTTACCTCTTACAAGTCCAACCTGCCCACCTATTTTCAATACTTCGGTGACCCGAGGTTGGGTGGCCCAGATCCCCTGATGGACTTCTGCCCGTTTGTGAGGGCTGCCGACGACACAATGTGTGCCGCTAAAACGAACGCCCTGAAGGGCAGCGTGTATGGCGTCATGTCGCGCTGTGTCGACACACCGGCAGGCTTTTCCATTGATGACTCGGCGGTCCAGCAGCACGGCATCTGTGCTGAGGTGCAGTGCGGCAGCTCCGCGTACGGCGTCAAAATAAATGGCGCGTCTGCGTTCCGGGATTGTCCGCCTGGCAGCACCTACAACCTGTCGACATTGAGCCCGTCCTTCTCTAAAGGGCATTTGGTGTGCCCCTCTTATGAGTCCGTGTGCGCCATCAACATAAACGCCTCGCTGTACGAAGAATACAGTAGGCTTCTCACCGACCACAGCGTGACTGGTGCGCGGACAAGTGTGACGGCGGTGGTGGCAGTGCTTCTCGTGGTGCTTTTCATGGGCTGATCGCCCTGGTTCTCGTGCACAAGTGGCGGCATTCACGCGCGTGTTTGTGTCTGTGTGTGGCGCTCGTGTCCCCGTCGGCATGTGCGAACAACGGTGCTACGCGCCGTAGGGGCGTGTGCGCCACTGCCGCATGCACTGTGCAGTGTGGGCAAATGCGCGTGGCAGTGCGTCGGCCCTCCATCTCTATACACATTCATGTAACGGAATAGTTTCACTTCTTTTCTGCATAATGCAGATCTTCGCTTTCTCTCTTTCTCGTTTCGCACGCTCTTGCCTTTGCGGTGAGGGGGCACGGTTGCGGGCGCGGTGCCACGAGCACGGTGTGCCTGTGCATGTGGGTGCTTGTGTGCTGCCCCTTCTCG
Source organism: Leishmania infantum JPCM5 (assembly GCF_000002875.2). Lineage (NCBI taxonomy): Eukaryota > Euglenozoa > Kinetoplastea > Trypanosomatida > Trypanosomatidae > Leishmania > Leishmania infantum. The sequence goes on along the minus strand of NC_009412.2, from coordinate 211,566 downwards.
CTGCTCCCTCCGCTTGCCCCTCCCCTCCGCCACGGCGTGCCTTTTGTCCTTCTCCTACCATCTCCCCTCTCCCCCTCCTGCGTTGTCGCTTGGCGTCCCCTTCTCGCTGTGCTGTCTCCTTGTCATTCTTTGGCGGCATGTTGCACGTCCCGCCTGTCACACTCCCTTCCACCCACTCCCTGCAGAGCGCTGCGTGGCGTCGTGGCGCGCACCCTTTCTCCCTCCAAAAAGGCAAGAGGAACGGCGAAGAACGTTCAGAACGCATGGCTATACCGACTGCAAAAGACAAAACGACTAGCGCGCGCACTTCCATGTGCGTGCGTAGGTGCACGCTTCTCGGGAACCGGGGGAGAGGCGTGCAAAAGGGGAGCAGGCGCTGTGCACTACCACGCACTGCCACCGTCACCCCGCTCGGCTCGGGAGAAGAGGGAGCTGCCAAGCTATCGCACGCCTCGTCTCCACTCCCCCGCACTCTACGAGGTGGAGGAGGGTCANGCCGTAGGGCGTGTGCGCCACTGCCGCATGCACTGTGCAGTGTGGGCAAATGCGCGTGGCAGTGCGTCGGCCCTCCATCTCTATACACATTCATGTAACGGAATAGTTTCACTTCTTTTCTGCATAATGCAGATCTTCGCTTTCTCTCTTTCTCGTTTCGCACGCTCTTGCCTTTGCGGTGAGGGGGCACGGTTGCGGGCGCGGTGCCACGAGCACGGTGTGCCTGTGCATGTGGGTGCTTGTGTGCTGCCCCTTCTCGCTGCTCCCTCCGCTTGCCCCTCCCCTCCGCCACGGCGTGCCTTTTGTCCTTCTCCTACCATCTCCCCTCTCCCCCTCCTGCGTTGTCGCTTGGCGTCCCCTTCTCGCTGTGCTGTCTCCTTGTCATTCTTTGGCGGCATGTTGCACGTCCCGCCTGTCACACTCCCTTCCACCCACTCCCTGCAGAGCGCTGCGTGGCGTCGTGGCGCGCACCCTTTCTCCCTCCAAAAAGGCAAGAGGAACGGCGAAGAACGTTCAGAACGCATGGCTATACCGACTGCAAAAGACAAAACGACTAGCGCGCGCACTTCCATGTGCGTGCGTAGGTGCACGCTTCTCGGGAACCGGGGGAGAGGCGTGCAAAAGGGGAGCAGGCGCTGTGCACTACCACGCACTGCCACCGTCACCCCGCTCGGCTCGGGAGAAGAGGGAGCTGCCAAGCTATCGCACGCCTCGTCTCCACTCCCCCGCACTCTACGAGGTGGAGGAGGGTCACGACGACGCTGCTCGTACCGAAATAGGGGATCATGCGAGTGGTGAGCTCGGCGCGCTACGCGCGTGCCGACGGGCTTGGCTGCATCCATTCGGCTCTTCTGCAGCGCGTGAGGAGGCGCGACAGCGACAAGCGTGGAGATGCTTTCAGTAGCCTTCACCAATCGTTGTCGGTACGTGAGCCCAAGATGACCTCTGCTTACCATCCGAGCCCCTCTGCGACTTCCTTCCCTCGCGCGCTGGTACCAGGTGCTGCGGCACCCTCTATTCATTGATGAATCCTACCCTGTATGCACCACCATCTTCTCTCCACCACTGTACTTTCTGCCTCGCTCCTTTTGACGCAACTGTGCACCGCCCACCGCCGTCTCTGGCGGCGAGGTGTCCATCATCCTAGACAAGACACACACATGCACAGGCACACGCGCATACACACTGTTTTGCCCTGCTTCCACGATCGTTCAGCCTCGAAGTGATACGCCAGCGTCCCGCTCCTTGTATTATTATGGTGTGCGCTCGCCCTCATTGAACGGTTCGGGCGTATTATCCTCTTGTGATTACTGCTGCTTGCTCTTTGTTTTCGTATCTTCTTGTTTTCCGTGCTGCGCCGCCAAGGCATCCCCCGCTCGCCCGCCCCCTTCAGCGCTCGCTATCACGCTGCAACGAGGCTCTGACGCAGAGCGTGTGCCTGTCTAGAGTGTACGCCTGCTCCTCTTTGAATGCTCTGCCTCGGCTTTGTGCCCCTTCTTTTCTGCTATTTCCCCGGCGTTCATAACGCCACACCAGTCGGCGCTAATCCCACACACCGGCACCGACAGACTCGCGTAGGTGCACCTATATCCCCACACCCACCCAGGCCCGCCGCCCCCCCCCCTCCATCGCGCTCTCGCGCTCCCTTTCCGTGAGACACGCGAGTACCTCGACCCCCTTTACGTTTCCCGTGATCTTCCACTGCTCGGCGTTCAAGCCGGCTCAACAGTTGTCGGGTGAGGTTGCTCGGTGTTCTTTGTACGGGGCACACTTCTCCGTGTATCACAGACACAGCTGTGCCACACAAACCCACACAACAGCTCGACCTCTCCGCACGCGCACGCACCGAGTCTCGCTGGCGCCCTCACTTTTCGCCAATGCGCCGCACGCTGTTGGGGATCGCGGTGGCCTTTGCGTTGGTGTGTTGCGTTGTCGGCGCTGGCGCAGCGCAGGGGGACCCGGAGCGAGCCGACTCAGAGGAGCCGCGCTGCGGGTTTGACGAGCTGGAGGCGCGCATGATCGGCACCCGCGTGAGTGTGATAAGCCGTGTAGAGCCGCCTACCGGGGAGCTTGCGGTTGCGGCTGCCGCAACGGGGGCCTGGCAGCCCATCCGCATTGCCGTCTTCACAGAGGACATCTCGAACAGCAGCCAGCACTGCACCGCTTCGGGCCAGAGTCGGCCCACTTTCCGTGGCGGCAGGGTGACCTGCAGCGCAGCGGACGTTCTCACAAGAGAAAAGAAACGGGTGCTGCTGGAGCTGCTGATTCCATCCGCAGTACAGCTGCACCAAGAGCGGCTGAACGTGCAGCGGGAGAACGGCAACATAGTTGTTAGCCCCTTTATAAAGAAAAACAGTATCTGCGGTCAGTTCAGCATACCCGAAGAACACATGAAGACCGGTGTGCCGGACGCCGACTTTGTTCTGTACATGTCTGCTGCGCCAACATCTGGCAGTGTCATCGCGTGGGCGGTGAAGTGTCAGAGCTTCGACAATGGCCGCCCGTCTGTGGGCGTGGCGACCATCTCACCCAAGTACATCACCGCCGAGCCGAAGACCGTGCGCGTCGTCGCGCACGAGGTGTTGCATGCACTCGGCTTCACGAGGTCAGTTTTCAAGCAACAGAACATGCTGGTGATGGCTTCTTTTCGAGGCAAGAGCCCCTCACCTGTCATTCGCAGCGCAAACGTGGTTGCGCAGGCGCAGCTACATTACGGCTGCAAAACGCAGGCTTCCATGGAGCTGGAAGACGAGGGTGGAAAGGGAACCGTTTCGTCACACTGGAAGCGCCGCAGCGCCAAAGACGAGCTGATGGCGGGCTTCAGCGGCGTCGGCGTCTACTCGGCGCTCACCATCGCCGCCATGGAGGACACGGGCTACTACCAGGGCAACTACGCCAAGGCGGAGCCGATGGCGTACGGCCACGAAGTGGGCTGCAAACTGAGTTCCGAGCGGTGCGTCATCAAAAGCACTTCACAGATTCCTGGCATGTTTTGCGATGCCCCCGACGCTCCGTGGAGCTGCACCTCTGATCGCCGAGGCATCGGGCGGTGCATCCTTACCTCTTACAAGTCCAACCTGCCCACCTATTTTCAATACTTCGGTGACCCGAGGTTGGGTGGCCCAGATCCCCTGATGGACTTCTGCCCGTTTGTGAGGGCTGCCGACGACACAATGTGTGCCGCTAAAACGAACGCCCTGAAGGGCAGCGTGTATGGCGTCATGTCGCGCTGTGTCGACACACCGGCAGGCTTTTCCATTGATGACTCGGCGGTCCAGCAGCACGGCATCTGTGCTGAGGTGCAGTGCGGCAGCTCCGCGTACGGCGTCAAAATAAATGGCGCGTCTGCGTTCCGGGATTGTCCGCCTGGCAGCACCTACAACCTGTCGACATTGAGCCCGTCCTTCTCTAAAGGGCATTTGGTGTGCCCCTCTTATGAGTCCGTGTGCGCCATCAACATAAACGCCTCGCTGTACGAAGAATACAGTAGGCTTCTCACCGACCACAGCGTGACTGGTGCGCGGACAAGTGTGACGGCGGTGGTGGCAGTGCTTCTCGTGGTGCTTTTCATGGGCTGATCGCCCTGGTTCTCGTGCACAAGTGGCGGCATTCACGCGCGTGTTTGTGTCTGTGTGTGGCGCTCGTGTCCCCGTCGGCATGTGCGAACAACGGTGCTACGCGCCGTAGGGGCGTGTGCGCCACTGCCGCATGCACTGTGCAGTGTGGGCAAATGCGCGTGGCAGTGCGTCGGCCCTCCATCTCTATACACATTCATGTAACGGAATAGTTTCACTTCTTTTCTGCATAATGCAGATCTTCGCTTTCTCTCTTTCTCGTTTCGCACGCTCTTGCCTTTGCGGTGAGGGGGCACGGTTGCGGGCGCGGTGCCACGAGCACGGTGTGCCTGTGCATGTGGGTGCTTGTGTGCTGCCCCTTCTCGCTGCTCCCTCCGCTTGCCCCTCCCCTCCGCCACGGCGTGCCTTTTGTCCTTCTCCTACCATCTCCCCTCTCCCCCTCCTGCGTTGACGTTGTTATATTTTTAGCGTTTTTTCGGCGCGTTTTTCGTTATATTTTGAATGGTGGAGTGAAGCTTGCCGCGTAACAGAAGCGTGCGGCTATTCAGTGTTGCTCTGTTCTACTCCCCGCGCAACGGATGATATGCGGGAGGTTCAGTGACGTCAACGGTCGCTACCAACGCGCAGTAAGACAAGGATGACGTGCGCTTCTTCATGGTGCTCTCAACGCAGACGCAGTAACATCGGAGGATGGCGCTTTACGACGTATGGTGGTGCAAAATCTGCGGTCACTCGCGCGTTTCGTGCGGTGCTGATTTGAACTAGTCTTCTCGACATATTTTCATCATATCACAGAGCGGAGGGGTGCCAGCTTGTTGCAGCAGCACCGCCAGAGAAGCAGACGCATCAGCATGGATCAGGGCCCTTGTTACCGGTCTCAGTCATCACGCCGAGATTCCTACTGTGCACATGAATTAATTCACCGCCGCCGCCCTGTAACAGGTCTCTGGACGCGGCCCGCTCTGATCACGGCCTGCAGCTCACTTAAGTTTCTACCGGCGCCGGTTGCGCTGCATCTATGCGAGAGGAAGGGGTGAGGAAGAAGAGGAAGAACCTGCGTGACGTGCAGCCCGGCTCGACGGCAGACGGTTTATGTTGGACAAGCATGATGTAGCCACAGAGCCGCAGAGTTAGGTTAGCAGTGGTTGTGCATGCGTGTACGGGCTGACTAGCGGCAGAATAAATGCTTTTTGAAAGGGGTGAAGGAGTCGTGCCTTTGTGGAACAGCAGTGGTGCTCTGCTGGAAGCGCTGTAAAACGCAGAAATCACGGAGGGTCCTACTTCGTTTCCTATTGAATCGCTCTGATGCAGCCGTTGCCTGCCAGTGCTAATAGTTTGCGTTGGAAAGTGACGACTTCACTCCTCCCCCGAAAGCCGGTGTGCAACTTGGCACCGTCGTTGGGGTCTGCGTCTCCCGCGAAGAAGTTTTTCTGCATGAAAGCAGATGTGCCGTGGGGTGTGGAACACGAGTTCAGAATCACAGTATTTGGTCGTGTGCTCGTGGAGTGCATCGAATCAAGCCCTCTCATCCAATTTCCCTTTAAATCCGCATCGGTCTTTTCACCTGTCTTTTTGGTGGTTTTTTTTATATCCTTAACGGATGCTGTTGGCCAAGGATCGGCAACGCGTCAGCTCCAGCAAAGCAGACGCCTGCATAGGCCCATTTCTTCTTTCCTCGCCGGTGCGACCGCCTCCCCCCTCCTCCCCTCACCCGCTTCACCCCATCTTATCCTCTTCACCCGTTACCACAAAGCCTTCCTTTCATTGAGCACACTGGAGGTGAGCGCACGCACGCGCGAGCGACTTTCTCTCTACCCATTCGTGTTGCGCGAGGGATTGGGGGTGTCACACACACACACACACACACACACGCCTTGCACCTATCGTGATTGGAAGAGGGGGGTGATGACCCAACCTCATTGATTCTCTCTCGTTTCCGTTGCGATCTTCTCCGTCGCTGCCACGTGGACATCTCTGAGCCTGTTTCCCTCCGTTGGAAGAGGCCGACGCTTGCGTATTGTGTTTTGCATGTTTTGTTTTTGTAGTTGTTGGTTGGTTTAGGGCAAGGCTTGGTATTTTGCCGTTGTGGCTCCGACTTTTCTTCCCTCAACTGCTCGCTCTTCCATTTGGCTGGTTCACATGCCTCCAGATCGCAGTAGCCAACTGGAGGAGCTGCGGCGACAGTTCCCATCGACCTCCGTCGTCACGGAAAGCGCGCAGGAGACGGTGCTTAAGGTGGATGATGTACTGCGCATCACCCCGATGACTGAGTATGCCCTCTCTCTGTACGTGACGCTGCCCTCGTCGTTTCCGAAGGCTGCGCCAAGGGCGACGATGCCGTATTGTTGCCACAACGTCCCTATCACGCCTCCCAATATCAACCCCTCCGAGGCACTGGCGTACCAGTGGAGCAGTACCACGTCCACCTTGGTCGAAGCGGTCCGTAACGCGTTTCAGAACGCGGCAGATTGCTGGGGACCTGTAGAGCCGCCAAGCATGCGCAGCGTAACACTACAGTTGAGCGGGGAGACGGATCGCTTACTGCAGGATCTGGTGACCAACCCAAACTGCCTTGACGCGTACTGCTACCAGCTGCCCATCGTGAAGCTGATGCGAGAGGCGAGTCGTCACACCATCAGTGAAATCGAGCGAGTTGCGAACGAGAACACGACGCTACGCAACGAGGTGGATACGCTGGAGGCACAGGTAAAGGACCTGCAGCAGCACCTTGATGAACAGGTGTCGCAGTTGCAGCAACTGGAGCAGAATCAACTCCTCCTTTCCGTCGGCACCCCCGAGGCCCTTATCAAAACCCTCGAGGATGACGTGCGTAGGATGAGCAGCGACTGTATGACGGTGGGAAGGCGCGCCCTGGACGCCTACAAGGCAGACAAGGGTGACTTTCAGGATTTGTTGAAGCAGTACAAGGCGCAGTCGAAGGCGATGCACATGCTTGACTTGAAGCGGCTTTCCTATCGTGCGCAGTGCGCCGCGAACTGATGCACAATCGAATGAGCTTGAGTGTGAGCGCACAGTTCTGTACGGCGCAGCCATTCAACACCACTCGCTTACTTCTGTTTTTCCTCCGTCTCTCCCCCCATATTCACTCTCCGTGTATGCCGTGCGTGCTTGTGCGCTGCCCTTGCCTTGTTTTTCGTTTTCTCTTGTGTCTTGGCGGTTTCGCTTCTCGATTTGTGCCCTACTACCCGAACAAGGACTCAGCAATCATGCCAAGACTCCCACACACGCGCGCGCATATGTGTTTGTATGCTGGGAGGGAGGGGGGGGGCGTCGCTCGCGAGCGACTCTCTTCACTGGCACCTCCTTCTTTCTGTTCTCCACGTACACATCCGGGGCCTCTCTCTGGCTTTCTGCTTTTGTGACCGGAAGGGGTGGAGCAAAGGGTGTCGTCATCGGTGGTGGCTCTTGTAGGGTGAGCATGGACACGCACTGCCATGCCATGCCCTCCTCTTCTTCTAAACCTACGTCGTGGTAGTCGTAAAGCCCGGAGGGGGGGGGATGGGTGCACACGTGTGTGTGTATGTTCTCCGCCAAAGTCTCTTTCACATGGGTGTACGGCGCAACGGCGTCCGCGTGCATCCTTTATCGCTCTCTCTCTGTCACTTACCCTCCCCTGTACAAATGCGTCCCTTCTCTCTTTCCCTCTCTCCCTCCCTTTACTCTCGTGTGTCTTTGTCTGTGTGTCAGTGCACGGACACTTACACTTACCGGCACACGCTAACGACGAGAGCAAAAGCACAGAGAGTGAGAAGATTCACTGACAAAAACTCCATCACCCCCATCTCCGCCTTTACTCGCCGCAACCCCCAGTGCATGAGCCTACTGCTTCAAATCACCACGTACGGCGCCTTCTACGCCGGCGTTCTCGCAGTTCCGCCGTTTTCCTTCAGCTCGAGTAGCCGTAGCCGTAGCTTTTCTGTCATCTCCTCGGCCCCGTCGTCTGCGTCGCCTTACGCGGGCGGTAAGAAGAGGGAAGCCCCGTCGACGAACTCTGCCGAATCCCGTCAGATAATCCGGGCTTCGTATGCAAGTGATTTGCTCCAACCGCTTGTGTCTATGTGCGCCAAGTGCAGAAGAGAGTCGAGCGCAAGACGGCAACATGCCACCATTCAGTTTGCTATAAGGGATGCGGCTTGCATCAGGCGTGTCGGGGTCTGTAAGCGGTAACACGCATTCTGCAAACCACTACAGCGCGTCAGTCGCTATTAGCGTCGCTTCATTGTCGATATGGAGGAAAAGGTGAGTGTTGCGGCAGGGAGGCTCATTGACCCATGTACGTTTCGTGTGCGTGCCTGTGCACGTCGGGTTGTATGTCTCCAAACGCATATTCGTTGCATGTATGGCCACTTCTACGTGCGTCTGCCTTTCTTCTCTCCTTCTGCTGTTACTGCTGAGTTGCACTCCTCTGCTTGCGTAACGTGTGTGTCGCTCGCTCTCTTTCTCTCTGTGTCTTTGGTGCCCCATCTGGCCCTCCGTCCCCATCCCTCGCTCCTATGCCTTGTGTGTGCGTGTGCTCGTGTATGGGGCTGATGTTGTTACTTTTCGGCGCCTGCCTGTCGGCTGTTCTTCGCTTCTAACCCCCATTCCGCCGCGAACTTTTGCTAGTGAGTCGCGAGCCCTTCCTCCCCCCGACATGCATACACGTACAGACACAGACACACAGGTACTCCATGGACAGCAAAGAGCGAATACGTGAAAGGAGCGAGTGCAACTTCGGTGAATCGGCGTGCACCTTCATGTGGCACGCTGTTTCTTCCCCTCCGCGAGCCTTGCACCTCACTTCAGAGAGACTTACAGGGTGGCCAAAAGAGGTCTCTACTCTCTGGAGGCGGACGTATGCGCGCCGGTGGAAGAGAGAGAAAGCGGCACAGAGTCTGCGCCGTCTCACGTCTCCGTCGCTGCCGTTCTCTTTACCTTTGCCCCCCCCCCAACATTCTTCTGCTCGCCTGGCCATTGCCACTAGACTCCTGCACCTGTGCTTCCTCTGTTCCAACACCACGCGCCCACGCACCCACTCATTAACTCACACGCACGTGTGCTTGCTTCACTTGATGGTGTGTGCTGCGTTTGCTTCCTGTATCAAGGGCCGCGACGGCTTTCCATTGGCCTTCCCTATTTCCTTTCTGCTGATGCTGCGTCGCGCCGACCGCTTCGACTCCCATTGACCATACATACACAGAAGCCACATGCTGTAGTCAAGCGTCCGTTTTCGTCCGCCGACACCACACAAAGCCGCGAGGCAGAACACCGGTTGCTGAGGAGGGAGTGCGAGAGACGCTGCTGATACACATAAAAACCCAGAGACGCACCATCTGTGCCTCACGTTGACTTTACCAAATCGCTTTCCAACGATGCCTGCCTCTGCTTCGCCGTCCTCCGCGTCCTCCGGGAGCGGCTTCCTTCAGGAGCCGGTGGAGGCGATGTGCATGAAGTGCCACCAGAAGGCGATCGAGTTCGAAACAAACTCGTGCCATCACCCCTGTTTCTGCAAGCAATGCGCCATGAAGTGCGCCTCGGGCGGAAAATGCAAGACATGTGGCCAGCTCTACGCTGGTCTCACGCATGTGAGGCGGTAGCGTTGCCGCGTACGTGAGCGTTTCTGTTGCGGAAAGGCGCGATGCATGAGCGGCCTCCGCTCTGCCTTTGAAGTGGGTCTCTCATATATTTATTTGCTGTTGTTGGCTGTTTTGGTTCCACTCGTTTTCACCTCTCCATGAGTACTTGCGTGCCATCCACTGCATCTCCTTTGCGGAGCTCCCTCTGCATCTGTCTGTTGTGACTCCACTCTTCCCCCGATCACTTCACTGTCCGGACGGGGTCGTCCAAGTGAAGGGGTGGGTGTGGACCGCACACGCAACTGTGCGAAGCTCCTACACGCGCTCTTTGCGCGCACGCCAGCTCGTGGTAGAGCGCCACCACAGCAACAGTGACACCAAGCCAAACAAGCAAACCCACAGCGCATATCCTCCGTGTGTGTCCTTTCTGTATACAGAGTGACATTTTGAGCTGCCTCGCGGCTGCTGCGAGCGGGCATGACGCCGCTTCCTTTTCTGTCCCGTCTGATACGCCCCAGCTCCCCAGCCGCATCTCTGACGCTACCTGCAGCGTTCTCCACTTTCACCCCTGCCCTTCCTCGCCTTTTCGTTTTGCCACCTCTCATACAGGGCTTCACCGCGCACGCATAGCGAACTCGACTGCCATTCATATCACGCGTCCACTCTACCCAAACAAGTTCACGCCCACCCTCATCAATGCAGTGACCACACTGTCTCCGCTCCCTCTTCATCGGTTGCCGTCCGCCTTTTTCTTTTCCGCCACGCTCTTTTTTTTCTTTCGCTTCGCGTTTCGCCCTCTTGCTGTTCTTCGTTGCCAGCGCTCGGCGCGCGACCTTCCGTGCCTCGGCTGCTTTGGGCGTTGCAGGGCGCGAAGTGAAAAGAGCGACACAACCAGGCGATGAGGCGAGGAAAGGCAGTGCTCGTAGTCGCCGTTCATGTGTGCAACCCTACACGCGAGAACTGTACTAAACGTAAAGAAAAAAAGCAAACGGGAGACAGCGCGCGCACTTTTTTTTCTGATCTCCTCCTCTCCGAGTCGAAGTTGCATGTGTGCCTCTACGCGCAGCTCCGCCACCGCGCACGCACGTATGCCAGCACATTTTTTTTTTTGGCAGCGACACGGTTTATAGGCACCTGAGCAGCAACGAAAGGGGAAAAACGGAGCTGCAGTCTCAGAGCCGATGCAGATCATACCTGCCATTGACCACAGAAGAAAAAATTACGCAGTGTTTGCTGTCGCTGCCGCTTTTTGTGTGGGCCTTATCTGTCCACCCCTCCATAGCTTCCTCGTCACATGATCAGCAGTTTCGCTCTCCACCTCACCCATGCCATTCGAGGCGCCTAGCAGCTTGACAAGAGCAACAGCACCATACAAGCCTCAACCTGTTGTGATACGCACAGCTGGTCACCTCTGCTGCATTGATACCTCCTTGTTTTGACGTTTTTGTCGTTGCTTTCTCATGGCAAGGCGCTCTTTCCCATCTTGTTGCCCCCCTCCCCTCCTCCCACTGCCCTGTACCATTTCTTCGTTTTGGTGTGACCCCCAGAGGCACCTTGCCTGTACTATCCCCTTCCCTATCGCCGTCGAGGAGGATCTGCTCAAGCCCATTACACAAGCAAAACATCTGGCCTCTGCTCGCCTTTTTTTCTTGTGCCGCCCGCGTACTTCCGCGGTTGTATTCGGGGCTTTCACGTATCAGAGGGAAGCCGCTGTGTGTATCTTCGGACGTTGGTCGTCCATGTTAACGCTCTTCCTATGTGTTGCCTGCGGTGAAGTTCACGCTTGCCGCATCTGTGCCCCGCTGGTTGTCTTTCTGGCGCTTGTGTGCCTGTATTTGAGCTCTTGTCATGTTCGTCTTGCCTTTTTTCGTTGGGTCTCCGTACTCCTTCGTTGTGTCGGGTATGCGATCTTCAGGCATGCGGCTTGTAGCGTGGGCACTGCCACCCCCTTACCTCCCTGGCTGTCTTTTATGTTTACACAATGACCTGCAGCCGTTTCTTCTGCCTGGTGCCCTTTCCATTGGCAGCTGCGCGGACACGCATGAAGAAGGGGGCGCAGTTAGCACAGGGAGGACGGGGAGGGGTGGGGAGGTGGCGGTAACGGAGGGCACTATCGCCACACGCGGGACGAGGCAATGCGGACAGACAAAGTAGCGATGAAGAAAGGGCCGGCGCCACAATTTTGAGAACATTTTACATCGAAGGGGGATGCAGGACTGCTTCGGCACTTGGAGGTCTCATTCAGGCAATAAAAGCGGCTGAGGAGGGAGAGAAAATGCGGAGGATGCTGGGTGCCATTTCCGGGATGAGAAGCATGCGACGCTGCCAACCAAAGGCCTGAATGACGTTTTCCGTGGTGCCTTTTCTTCAGCGCCGCCACCACTAGCCCTGCTGCTCCGAGCTCTCCCGTTTTCGTGTCGCTTTCCCACGGGCATGGCTTTCCTTTTATTCTCCTTGTTCCCCTGTTAACATCGCATGTGCGTACACGTAAGCGCCTACATGTCACATACTCACCATCCATGCCAAAAAGTAACGAAGCCTTCTTCTCTTGTTTCGCCCTTACGTTTTTTCTTCTGGGTGTGCACTCCTCCGCTTCTGTGTGCAGGGGATGGACATGCATGCGGGTGTCTGTATGTCTCTCTCTCCACCCCCACCCCCTCACCTTCCAGGGGGTTAGCGTACACAACTCTACAACTTACCCTTCCCTCCCTCCCTGTAATGCTCACTTACTTTTCGAACTATGTTCGGCGCGCGTGATTGCACTCTTGCGCGCTTTCAGTGATGCGACGTGTGCTCCTCTACAGCGCAGAAGAAAAGGAATTAGTATTCGCGAGAAGGATGCGTCTCTCGATCCCGCACCCCCTCTCGTTGGTGCCAGTTACACACCTCGATTCACACGAGCGAAAAAGGAGTGTCGGACCAACAACAGCAGCAGCAATGCAGACGAGGAAGTGTTGTACTGTACTTTGACAGACTTCTCTACTCGCTTCACCCCCTTTTCTGTTTGGACGCGTGCAGAGAGAAAGACGGTGAGTCACACAGACACACACGCACTTACACATCGAGGGAGTAAGGGAGAGAGACGGAGAGCGGAAAAGATCGCAGCACGTCGCGAGAGGTGGTCGTGGCACCGAGCGACGGGTCGTCGCAAGTTGTTCGTCATGGTCGAAGGGAAAAGCTGCGCAAATAGTGAGAATGCACTTGTGCGGCGACTGACATCATTCCACACTCGTTTTCTTCCATCTGTTGGTGCGCGGCACTATTGCCGCGTATCATCTTCTGTTGCGTGTGCGGTATGCGTCTACCCCTTGGCCATCCGCATCACGCTTGCGTCTTCCTCGCACTCCGTTCTCTTCAGCTCGGACCGCGTTTCTTCTCACTGCTGCGCTGCCTGACCATGCGCCATCCGTGTGGAGAGGGCGGGGTGGCAGCGGTGATTCAAGGAGGGACGTGCGGAGGGCCGTGTTGACTCTGGCTTCGCGGTGTTTGCGCATTCACTGAACGACGGCGGTCACGAGCAGTGAAACAAACGAATACACACCAACCAACGCGGAGATAAAGTGCGGCCACTCGCCGACGAGACAGGCATTGCATCCTCTATATGTCATCGAGCGGACTCAAACCAACTCGAGTGGCCTGGGCTATGGGACTGCTGCGTAAGCGGTGAATCCAAGCTATGTGTCGACGTACCATTCTTGTGTCCTATGATTGCTGGACGTGTGTGTGGAGGCGGGTTGTAAGGGTGGCGCTCTGAGTGGCCGCCCGCGACTCTCTCCCCTTGGGCATACTTTCCGTGCTCTACTCATTAGCGCCTTCGCCAAACTCCGCCTCCTCACCTTGCCGCAGCATAGCGGTACCTCTTTTTCATCCGTGCGGTCGGTCACGAACACTCACTAGTCAATTCTCGCTTCAGGCAACACGGCACTCGTCGCACTTCCTGTTTAACACGCACACACAAAGAAAGAATAGAAAATTTCAACTGAACTCAAACCTGCGACTACTTGTGCGACACACCTCGCGCGCCGATCGCACTTCAGCCAAAACACAGAGGCTGTCTTTTCGATATCAAGGCCCGTTGCGGAGCGGGGCCCACACCGCCACCTTCTTTTCCTCGAGGGCATACGTCGTCCACCACTCAACGTGTACTTCTACGGAGGACGTAAATAAAGCAGCAACTACCGCCGCCCCCGCAACTGTAGCCCAGACGAAGCGCGGTCTTTCGACGGGGCGCAGAGGAACACATTACACACTAGATGCACTTCTCAGAGAAAATCTCTTCCCACTCATTCAGCAGGAACGCCGACCCCCCCCCCCAAAAAAAAAAGAACAACAGCAAACAAAGGAAACGAGAAGAGGTGGCGAGAGTGCGCAAGGCAACTCAGTCACGTCATCTTCAGCTGTGCTCACGATTGCGCCCATCTCTGCGCCCCATCCAAACCGCAGCTCAAGCTCACGCACTCAGACACACCCAGCTTTCTCGTCAACGCACAGTGATCACGCCTTGTCCTGACGCACGCACACTCACGCGCACACTCATATCGGCATCTACATACTCTGCTTCACTGCCGACTGCCCTTCTACCGACCCACCCTCTTGCCATTCACTCACCCCTCTTCTCTCGCTTGCTCTATGACTGACATACCCCACCCCCACCCGCACCCTCTTGACGCATAACTGCACATCGACGCTGTGCTGCACGCCTGACTGCCATCAGCCCGTTCGCGCCCCTTCGCCTCCTCTTCCTTCGTGTATCCTCTGCATTTCACGCTCTTGCCCACCCAGGCGGCTGTTGCCACGGAACCGCCTTTTTCGTTTTTTTTTGGTATCTGTGCGTGTGTCTCGGCTTGCGCACTGTGCTCTGCGATTCTACTGCGGGCACTGCTGGCTGATCGCTGCTCCTACCTTCTCCTCGACTTGCGCTGGCACCGTACTGCACTAGCGTCTCCTCCGCCTTTTTTTTATTGAGTGCCACACAGACGCCTTTTTACCTCGCCCGGCATTCGACTGCTGTCTGCTGCGCAGCACTCGCGCCGGGTCTTACGCCGGCACTAGAACCTTCTTTTTCGTTCTCTGCCCGAAATGCAGACCCGTTCTAAGGCCAAGGGTCGCCGTGGTCGTCCGTCGGCGCGGCCCTCTGAAGAGGTTGAGGTTGTGGAGAGCCAGCCGCAGGAGGCCCTCCAGAATGAAGAGCAGGAGCCTCGGCAGCAGCAGCAGCAGAGCACTGACATGGCTGAGCCGAACGCAAGTGGCTTTCGCGTTATCCAGATCTTGGAGAACTACGGCGTGGCGAGCTCGGATATCAAGAAGCTCATGGAGTGCGGCTTTTACACGGTCGAGTCGGCGGCCTACGCTCCGAAGAAGGCCATCCTGGCAGTGAAGGGGATCAGCGAGAACAAGGCCGAGAAAATTATGGCGGAGTGCGCCAAGCTGGTGCCGATGGGGTTCACTTCCGCGGTCGCCTACCACGAGGCGCGCAAGGAGATCATTATGGTCACCACGGGAAGCCGTGAGGTGGACAAGCTACTCGGCGGCGGCATCGAAACTGGGAGCATCACGGAGCTCTTCGGAGAGTTCCGCACGGGCAAGACACAGCTCTGCCATACGCTGTGCGTGACGTGCCAGCTGCCCATCTCTCAGGGTGGCGCGGAGGGCATGGCGCTCTATATCGACACCGAAGGCACCTTTCGCCCGGAGCGCCTCGTTGCCGTTGCGGAGCGGTACAAGCTGGACCCGGAGGATGTGCTCGCTAACGTGGCGTGTGCGCGTGCCTTCAACACGGATCACCAACAGCAGCTGCTGCTGCAGGCGTCTGCCATGATGGCCGAGAACCGCTTCGCGCTCATCGTCGTAGACTCTGCAACCGCTCTCTACCGCACAGACTACAGCGGCCGCAACGAGCTCGCGGCGCGGCAGATGCACCTCGGCAAATTCTTGCGCTCGCTGCACAACCTCGCCGAGGAGTACGGAGTGGCAGTGGTTGTGACGAACCAAGTAGTAGCCAACGTGGACGGCTCCGCGCAGATGTTCCAGGCGGACTCTAAGAAGCCGATTGGAGGCCACATTATGGCCCACGCCTCGACGACGCGGCTTAGCCTGCGCAAGGGTCGCGGCGAGCAGCGCATCATCAAGGTGTACGACTCTCCGTGCCTGGCCGAGGCTGAGGCGATCTTTGGCATCTACGATGATGGCGTTGGTGACGCTCGGGATTGAAGAGCCGTGGATGTCGCGGCAAGCAGGCACTTCTGCGACATCTGTGACTTTTGCGACCATGTGCTCTCTCCTTAGCGGGGGCGCATCGAAAAATGTCGCACGCCCTTCTCGGCCAGCTCGTGCGTCACGCTGGACGTTTCACGCCTTTTCTTTCGTCTGTTTGCATACGCTAGACGACCGACAGCGCCACCGTGTTCGCTTGTGTGTGTAAGCGCGCTTTTCCTGTGAGGAGTGAAGATGCTGTGGCGTTCTCCGTTTTAAGTCCTGACAAGTTCTCTTTGGTGTGCGCGTGTGTCTCTCGGTGTACGTGGACTTATGATGCCTTTGTGTTCTCGTTCTTCCCGTCTGCATTTCCATTTTATTTTCGTGTTTTGCCGTTCTTCTCCCCGCTGCATCACCTGCGTCCTTCCCTCCTCTCTTCTTCTCCTTTTGCGTGTCGATCGGTGCGGAGTGCATTAAAGGCCGCTTCCCCGCGCGTGTGCTTCGAGGAGAAGTGATGCGAGTATGCCTTCTGGCGTCGTTGGTCCTTGTCTCCTTTCTCTTGATTTGGGAACACGTGGTGACAAGGGAAGAAAGGAGGACAAGGGCGGTCGCTCTCCGCACACGTACGCGCACGCACGCACCTGAATGCTGAAGGGTGCAGGATTCTTTTTTTTTTCTATTTTGTTTGAGGTCGTCACGGAGCACCATATGCGATGCCGGAGGAGAGGGGAGGGGTATGAAGGGGCCTACACAGGACGCATAGTGAGCAAGGTTCACGTGACAGGACGAAGTGAATATGAAGTGGCGAGGATGGAATGCCGAGAGTGGCGAGCTGGATAAGCGAGACGCATGCGAGCACTCAGGGGTCATCAGTGACTGCTAACAGGTGCACACTCCTTTTCCTAGTACCTCCCATATTGCCTGCGCACTACGGCCAACCCATCCCTCGCCTTATCGGCTCTCCACGTGTCCTGCTGTGTGCTGATATGCGCTCCCTCGACCGTGCATCTCCTGCGCGTTGTTCGTTGACATACAGGCTAGGAACACTTTTTTTTTGCGTTGACGTGCGGGTGGCGGTGACGCTTATTGAAGACGAGAAAAGCAACAAAAAAGCGGCGAGTCACCGGAACCTGGGGTCGGTGTCTACACAGATGTGCTTGTTTGGGGAAGGGAGCCGCACAACACATGACCAGTGGCCTTTACCCTAGCTGAATTTGTTTCCCGACACGCTCCTTCTCGCTATCCGCACTCGTGCCGTCCCCCACCATGTACTCGACGGTGAAGGATGCACTCGCGCGTTTCACGAGTAACACACGCTCGGTGTACGCGGATGTGCGAGCGTCCTATTCCCAAATCGGTTGCGCGGACGCGAGCACTGGCCCTGCTTGTTCTCGCTCTTTTCACGGCTCCACTCGCTGCACATTGCATCTGCTTCCTGTACTCGCTGCCCTCTTCCCTTGTCTTGGGTGACGCATCAACACACAAACACACATACATATACCCGAATATGTGCGCACACTTGAACAGAAATAACCAATCAAGGAAGAGGTCCTCTTTCTTTTTCTCCGCTTCCGGCCCCCTCGAGCAGATGACGACCAAGCGCCGCAACCACGGACGTTCGAAGCCCGCTCACAGTCGCGGTCGCGTCAAGCCGATCCACTGCTTCAACTGCGGTCGTCTGACCCCGAAGGACAAGGCCGTCGGCCGCTTTGTGGTGCGCCGCATGCTGGATGCCGCTTCCGCTCGCGATGTGGCGGAGGCGTCGCCGGTGTACGGTGCAAACTTCCCGATG
Organism: Leishmania infantum JPCM5; assembly: GCF_000002875.2. NCBI lineage: Eukaryota > Euglenozoa > Kinetoplastea > Trypanosomatida > Trypanosomatidae > Leishmania > Leishmania infantum. Next base: position 193,936 of record NC_009412.2, on the reverse strand, counting down.
CCGAAGCTGTACATGAAGCAGCGCTTCTGCATAGCGTGCGCTATCCACAGCCGCACCGTGCGCGCTCGCCCGGTCGGAAACCGCAAGATACGCTACACAAGGAAGGTGCCGTTCCGCCCTGCCGGCAAGAAATGAAAGAACTAGTTAAGAGTGACGAAGTGCGTGAGCTCTTCCCACTGAACGGATGAAAGACGGCGTACGAGTGGTTGTTGAGAGGACGCGAAGCCGAGGAGCACTGCTGTGCTGAAGGGGCGGCAAGGACATCTGGCCGTTCTCTTCCTTCCCACCCCCTCCCTCTCCCTCCAATGTCTCTCTGTTCACGTTGACACTCCCTTCCCCTCCCTGTCGCCTGTGTTATTTCTTGCACAAACGGATCGTGTGCGTGCATGCGAGTGTTCGTCTTCGTATGTTTTTTTTTTCGTTTCATTTTCCACCAGCCTCATTTATTCAGCGAAAATCCGAAATACGCAGACAGCGAAAACGAAGAAGAATGCGTGCGCTCGCGTGCGGTCGCTCCTCGTCAGCGATGGCGATGTGTCGCTCGTGCGAGAGTTTGGTGACGAGGAATGTCTCCGTGGAGTCAGGGAAGACACGGTTGCTGGGGGGTGCATGCACGCGGATCGTGTCGGGGACGAGGCTGGTCCTTTCCGACAGGCTATACCTTTCGCCACCGGTGCAAGTTTCTTGGCCGAAGACACACGTGCGTTGCCGTATATTGAGGAATTGGTGTTCTTGTGACTTCCTCCGTGCGTGCTGCGTCAAGCTTGTTTCTCTCACTCTCTCACGCACACACCTCCGTAACCACAAAATTCTCAGAGAATCGGCATCCCTTTTCCGTCAGCTCTCCTTCATTGGACAACCGCAGCAGCTGCAGAAAAAGAGAGCAGCGAACGCGTCACGGAAGCTGCGCGCACCGCCAAACGCGGAAGCACTTGTCGGTGCCTCCAACGCCCCTACAGACAAATACACGTACGCATGCAGGCACACCTACACCAATAAAAATTGCACTACCATACATTTTTCTTCTAGATATCTGCTCCTGGAGGAGAGGCGGAGAAGCGAAGAACGACGCTGCCGCGAAGACGCGTGCGCGACACCCCTTCACTGCGTTTCTTTTTTGTTTTCCTTTGCATCTAGGTGATGACGAGCATCGAGAAGTTGCAGCTCTGTGGCGTGCGCAGCTTCGACCCCAACCCGGCGAATCAGCAGTTCATTCAGTTCCAGAAGCCGTTGACGGTCATTCTCGGCAAGAATGGTGCTGGCAAAACCACCATCATCGAGGCGCTGCTGAACGCGTGCACGGGGACCATGCCTCCCGGCACTGGGACCGAGAAGGGCTCCTTTGTGTATGATCCCAAGGTTGTTGGCGAAACAGAGGTGAAAGCGCAGATTCGACTGATATTCACCGGCAAGGGTGGTAAGCTGATGCAGGTCATCCGCTCCTTTCAGGCCACACGCAGCGCGCACCGTGTCACTTTTACAACACTGGACAATACCGTCGCTTTCCAGGACTTGGCCACCGGGGAGGTGATCTCGAGCACGTACCGCTCCAGCGATGTCGACCGTGTCGTGCCGGAGATGCTCGGCGTGTCGCCAGCTGTGCTGGAGCACGTCATTTTTTGTCACCAGGAGGAGTCCAACTGGCCACTGGGACCACCGAAGGATGTGAAGCGAATCTTCGACGACATCTTCGCCGCGACTCGGTACGTCCTCGCACTGGACCGGCTCCGCGATAACAGCAAGGAGTTTCGCCGCCAGCTGAAAGAGCACGAGGCGAGTCTGATGGCGCTTCGAGAGCACCGCGAGCAAGCAAAGCAGCTGGAGCAGCAAATAGCGCAGAAGGAAAGCGTTGTGAAGGCCATTCAGGGCCGCAGCATCGGCATCGAGCCAGAGCTACGGGGCCTGCGCCAAGCGCGTGAGGAGCTGCGTACGGTGGAGGAGCAGATCGAGACATTGCAGCGTGAGGTGGCGGTCACGAACGGGCGTCTCGAAGAGCGTCGCGAGGCGGTGCGCCGGATGGGTGTGCCAGCCACAAGCCAGACGCTAGACGATCTGCTCGAGATGCGCGGCAGCTTCACCGCGCAGATGCAGCAGCTTGAAGAGGGTCTCGTGCACGACACCAAGCGCTACGATGCGGCCACCGCGCGGCGACGCGCTCAAGAGGAGGAGATGTACAAGTGCCGCTCGAACGTTCAGCTGCTGGAGCGTGAGGCGCAGCTGCACAAGCAAAACGTGGCGCAGCTTCGTGAGCTTATCCAGCACCTGTCTAACGAGTACGTTCTGAGTGAGGGCAACATCGACGAGCGCAGTCTGCACCGTCTTCTCCAAAAGGCGGAGGACGCCGTGGCGGCGGAGCGTCAGCGTGCTCGCGCTGCCTCAGAGAGTGTTCAGCAGCACATTCGAGACGCGGAGGACGGCGTGCAGGGCGGCTCCCGCGTCGTGGATGGGTGCAAGAAAGAGATAGAGGTGCGCGAGCACGCCGTGGAGAATGTGAGACGCCGCATCAAGGAGAACGCCGCTGCCATCGCGGCACTTGGCGGGGATGGGTGCCGCACGAAGCTGCGCCAGGTTCAGGTGGAGGTGGAGGAGCTGCAGCAGCGTGTCGCTGCCGCCGAAGAGTTGCGGAAGAAAGGTGACGGGGAGCACCAAAGCCAGCGCATTCTCATGGAGCTAGAGGAGCAGAATAGTACCGTGGCTCAACTGCGTGAGGAGATGATGCAGCAGAAGCTGCTGGAGCGCCAGCAGCAGGATCTAGTGTTGATGCGCCAGCAGATCGATGAAGCCAGGGCGGCCGTGGCGGCGGCGCTGCAGCGAGACGTGCTCCCGATTTTGAACGAAGTTGGCGTACAAGTTCCGCAGGATGCGGCTGCCGACTCTTTTTCATTGACAACCTTAACGTCTTTGCGCTCCCAAGCTGCCCAGATACGGCAGCTGAAGGCGGAGGAGTTGCGTGCTCTCCAGGCGCGTGTGCTAGAGCTGGAGAAGGTGTGCGCGCTGCACGAGCAGAAGATGTCCTACAGCACCGATGAGCTGGGCCAGTGTCGCCGCACTGTGGATGCCGGCACTAGACAGTGCGCCGGCCTCGTCCCGGACATGGACGTCTACGAGGAGGTGCTGCTGCAGGCTAGGGAGGCGGCGGAGACGGCGGCGCAGAAACGCCACGCCCTGGAGGCCCTCGCGTCGTGCTACCACGATTTCATGGTTGTGGCGAAGGAGGAGAGGACGTGTGCCGTCTGCGAGCGTCCCTTTGACAGCGAAGATGCACTGGAGAGCTTTCTGACGCGAAAAGCGGACAAGCAGCGCGCCAGCCCAGAGGCACTAGCGGCTGTGCAGGCGGCCGTCAACACAGCCCAGGAGGCGTATCAGAGTCTTGAAAAGCTGCAGAGCGTCGTGGTGACAGTGCGACAGAACAGGCATCGTATTCCGGTTCTAGAGGCCGAGCTCGACGCGCTGGGGGATAAGATGAAGCAGAACCGCGCAGAGCAGCGCGGGGTCTGCGCGGCCCGCGATGCTGCCCAGCATGTGGTGCATCAGCTGGACACCATGTACCAGCATCTGTGCATGGCATGCACCATGGGAGAGAAGACGGTAGCGCTGCGCGATACTCTGGCAAGGAAGGAGAAAGACTTTGAGGCGGCGCAGGCGGAGCAGCAACCACACGAGACACAGCGAAAGTGGGGCAGCGGCGATGGTGCCACAGCGAGAGCTGAACCACCGCAGCGCTCTTATGAGGAGCTGTGTGAGGCCTACGCGGCTGCGACGGAGCGATTGCACAAGCTCAACAGGCAGTTCACTGAGGCCCAGCGGATGGAGCGCGGCCAGGCTGAGAATGCGGCAGAGCGGGAGCTGCAGGATCGCAAGACAGCGATGTTCCAGGCTGAGGTCGCGGTTTCAAAGCTGGAGGACTTGGAGGCGGCCGCTCGTGAACTACAGGAGGAGGCTGCTCAGCACCGCACGCGGGTGGAGGAGCTGAAGCGCCAGGCAGCAGAGGCGCAGCACTCCGTGGAGGCCCATCAGCAACGCGTTCTGCAACTCCGTGCCGAGCTTCAGAAGACGGACGCTGCCGAGCGTGGTGTTTTGGACACAGCAGAGAAGCAGCTTCGCGAGCTGCAGCTGTCGCTGCCTCCGGTCCTCAGCTACGTGCAGAACGGCTGCGCCAGACAGCTGGAGGAGCTTCGGGTGCACCTGCGCGAGACTGAGAGCGCGTACAAAGCCGCGGCTCAGGAGGAGGAGGGGCTTGCCAGCCGGATGAAGGAAGCGCGGAAGACACTTAGCGACCAGCACCGCCGCTCTGCTGAGATCGACCGCCACATCGACATCCTGCAGCAGGAGGCGTCCATTGCGGCCGACGAGGCGCACTTGGCGGAGACAGAGCGCACCCTCGCCTCCCTGAAGTCGGACCGGCTGCAAGACGTGGAACAGCTGCTGGGGGAGGAGGCAAGACATGCAAGCCTGGCCACACTGCGCGAGCTGATCACCGCCAAGATTACGTCGCTGGAGAAGATACGTGCGCAGCAGGATGGCAACACGGAGGCGATGCTGCTCGATGTAAATCAGCTGAAACAGCAGCTGCGTGGCGACAAGTATCAGAACATCGAGAAGCGCTACCGGTCCACGTTCCTGAAGGTGCAAACAACGGAGATATCCATCCAGGACATTGAGAAGTACTACAGTGCGCTGGAGAAGGCGGTGCAGTCGTACCACCAGGAGAAAATTGCACAGATCAACCAAATCATCGCGGAGCTGTGGCGCCAGACGTACCGCGGCAGCGACATCGACACGGTGGAGATTCGCTCAGAGACGGAGGGCACGACGACGACTACGGCGCGGCGCAGCTACAACTACCGCGTTGTCATGAAGCGGGGCAACAACGAGATGGACATGCGTGGTCGCTGCAGTGCTGGACAGAAGGTGCTCGCCTCCATCATCATTCGGCTCGCGCTGAGCGAAGCCTTCTGCTGCGACTGCGGCATCCTCGCCCTTGATGAGCCGACAACAAACCTCGACGACGACAACGCTCGCAGCCTGGCGGACGCGCTGCGCACCCTCATCCAGGCGCGGAGGGCGGTGAAGCACTTTCAGCTCGTCGTTATCACGCACGACGAGCAGTTTGTGCGTGCGCTGGGAGGGCAGTCGCTGGAGAAGTTCTACTACGTCCATAAGGATCGAGAGGGCGCCTTCTCGGTGATTGATGAACGCACCTTTGACCAGCTTTTTGCGTGAGGCAGCAGAGACAGTTCTGTGCACTGCGCAACCGCCATGTCTGAGACACACTCTTTCGTGCTCGCTCGCCGCCGTCGCGTGCATGTGCGTCGTAGGCCTTCGCAGCTACCCCCCTCCCTCTCCCACCTCAGTTGTTGTGAAGCGGTCTCCGTTGATGACTTGTTCTTCGCACTGCTCGGCGAGCTCTTTGCTCTTGCTTCGAGGATGTGTACGCAGGTTTGTGCGCGCGTATGTGCTTGTGCGAAGTGATTCTTACACGCTCCTCTCGTTCCTTCGCTCTTTCTCTGAGCTCTGTTGGGGCGGATGCGTGGTGTCCGCCAACTGCGGTTCTGCCGTGTGGCAGCTGTGGTTGCCGATCCCGACGTGGTCTCGCCCTGTTCCTTGTGTTGCTCTTTGCTTTTCTGGACGTGACGGACATCCGCCTCCATGTCTCTCTTTTCCTCCCGCTCGCTCACGTTGGATGCAGTCGGCGGCTCCTTCTTTGTGCTATGGTTCTTCGCTTCCTTTCCTGTCTCCCGGCGTGTGCTGCAGAGCAAGGCACTCTCTTTCGGGCGGCGGAGCAAGAAGTGCTCCTCCAGTGTCGACGGCAACGACAAACCCATTGAACGTTCTGCTGACGTTTCGGAACGTTGCGGAGAGATCGACGCTGCCGCTCTCTCATCTTCCTCCTCTTCGCACACGGGGGAATGCTGTGCTGCTGCTGCTGCGTTTTCGTCCAACTCGTCTTCGTGCACGGTGCTCGCAGTCGTCTCTCCTCCTGTCCTCCACTCTCGCTGCTGCTTTGTTTTGCTTCTCCCAGGTCCAGTTCCTCGCCTTGGCGACCATCACCGCCTCCTCTTCTGACCGTGTTCTGCGGAGTTCGTGAGTGAAGTGCTACCCGGTGTCTCCCTCCTTCCCCCAGAAACCCTTCCACGAACACCACGGCCGCCCTTTCCTCTCTTCCTGACACACAGGCAGAAACTCCTCGTCTCTCCCCCCACGCACCTACACAGCAACAAAACGGTCACAAACCGTAGAGATAATGACGACGGAGGTCGGCCCTGACGACAATGTCGTGAACAGCTTCATCATTACCCCGCCGTCTCCAAAGTCGGAGTGGACGATACACGACTTTGAGCTGCTGCACAAGCTGGGAGGAGGCAATTACGGTGATGTCTACCTGGCGAGTGTGCGCAAGAGCAATTACGTTGTGGCCATCAAGAAGCTCTCGATCAAGAAGCTGGCAGAGTTTGACATCGTGAACCAGCTGCGTCGCGAGATCGAGATCGCCTTTAACACGCGGCACAAATACCTCCTGCGCACCTACGCCTACTTCTTCGATGAGCACGACATCTACCTTATCCTGGAGCCGTGTAGCAACGGCATGCTCTACAGCGAGCTGAATCGCGTGAAGATGTTCCCGCCGCCGACGGCAGCCCGCTACGTGGCGCAGCTGGCCGAGGCGCTTCTGTACCTCCACCAGCACCACATTCTGCACCGCGACATCAAGCCGGAGAACATTCTGCTGGACCACAATCAGAACATCAAACTCGCCGATTTCGGCTGGTCTGTGCATGACCCGCTGAACCGGCGCAAGACCTCCTGCGGCACGCCCGAGTACTTTCCACCCGAGATCGTTAGCCGGCAGATTTATGACATGAGCGCGGATCTCTGGTGCCTGGGCATCTTTTGCTTTGAACTGCTTGTGGGCCACACACCGTTCGTGAGCAAGGACAACGACCAAATCTACAAGAAGATCCATGCGATGCAGTACACCATCCCCGATAGCGTCCCACCAGAGGCGAAGGATTTGATTTCGAATCTGCTCATCCGCGAGGGGTCGAAGCGGCTGGCACTACATCGCGTGCTGAGCCACCCCTTCTTGCTCAAATACTACTATGTTCCAAATGGCATTACGCCGCCGACGGGAAAGCGACCGCGCAGCTAGCGAGACATGCCACAGGGAGAGCAGGCTCTTGCTTGTTGCATGTAGGATAATTGCTGTCTCTCTCTCTCTCTCGTTCTCTTGGTACCCGCAGCATTATGCGAGTGATAGTCGTGATGCGCTTCAGCAGTGCACAAGCAAGAGACAAAAAAGAAGAGTACGGGTGCCGCTTTCGTGCTGGGGCCTTCTTTGTAGGCCCCCTTCCTCTCGAGCGTGGCATCATTCCTTTGCACTTGCCTGTCTGTCTGCCCGTCTGCCTCTCTCTCTTACCCCTCGTGTGTGTGTGTGTGTGTGTGCCTGCCCTAGATGATCTTCCTCTTTCGTTTTCTGTCTTGCACTTTCTTCCCCTTCGACTCCTTTCGCGCCAGATCTCTCTCACCGTTAGCCTTCCCCACATCCCCACTCTTCCTTTATATATGCGTGTGTGTGTTTGTGTTTGCTCCTAGATGCTCTACAGCTCTTTGCTTTTCCCTTCGCCTCTCTTGGTTTTCGGGCTGCGGCGGCCTCACGCATCTAAGTGGGTCGCCTCGGCTGAGGCCATGACGTTAGGGGGGGGTTTCCCACCTTTTTTTTCGTTTCTTCCCTGAAACGAAAAAAAACCGCTCGTTGTTGTTTTGCCTTCCTGCCAACGTGTGTGTGTGTGCGTGTTGCTGTTGTTGCTCCACATCAGCTCCTCCTCGGTATTTCTTTGTTTCGTGTGTGCATGTGTTTCGCTTCTCTTAGACGCACAAGTGTGCTATCGAATCGCCACCCGCAAACCGTTTCGTGCGGCAAAACAAGCTGCTGGTAGTCGGTAAGGTCGAAGGGATCGAGGCCTGAATGCATGCCTCGCTCAGTGCTTCCTCCCTCCCACTCGCTTTCTGCGTCTTTTATTTTCGTCTACGCTGTTTTTCATTGCGCGGTAGCGTGGAGTAAGAAGGCAGGGATAGCTGCCTCCCGCTTCGGCGAGTGCGAAGCGCGTGGTCGCCTGTCCTAACGCTGCTGGTGGATATCACTACTGCTGTTCTCTGCTGCTTCTCGGTAGTGGGGGACGGCTTTCTTTGCCGTTGCATTCTGGCATGTGTGAGCACCACTTGCCCTCTCCTTATCACGGTCTCTTCCTGCCTACGTCGGCACCCCCCCCCCCACACACACACACAACACACACACACGCGCACGCATAAGCGCATCTGAATGATCGGCAGAGCCGTAGGTCAGAACAGCGCCATTGCACGCATCGACAGCAAGCCCTATAGATTACTCCACGGAAAGACAAGGGCCCGTCAGAGACGGAGCATACACGGGCCACCACACACACACACACACGCACGCACAAACGAAAAAAAGAAACGGCTTGCTGATCGATACGCAGCCGGCGTGGTGCGTTCGTCTTCCCATCGGAAAGCCTCGAGTGCGCCTCACAACTCGCATACATTACACCCTCGCTTAAAGATAAAGGATAAACCAGAGACGGGGTGGGTGCCGCGTGTTCTCGCGCGCCGTAGATCTTGCGGTGAGCTTCCTATAATGATCCGCAAGATCAGCTCACACAAGACGCATCCAGGCACAAAGACACAGCTCATCGACCCTCCTTCCCCCGTTTCCCTCTCATAGCCACTGCACATTGAAGCTTCGAATGGAGTACAAGGGCAACGCCCTCTCGCCAGTGGATGCGGAGATCAGCATCCGGCAACTGCGCTCCTTCTCTATGGAGGAGGTCGGTACGTCTTCCTGGAAGGATCAGCGTGAGGCGATTGAGCGGCTGAATATGTGCACGCACAGCAACGCCATGCAGAAGACGGACGACTTTGTGAAGTCGTTCCTTCTGGAGCACGACAAGCTTGGCGACGTCCTGCACGAGTTGCTTCTGATGGAGGTGTGGAGGCAGCGAGTGCTTCCAGGCGTTGTCGAAGCCGTCACGCACAACCCGACGGCGACTTACATGTACTGTTCCTACGAATCAGTGCTCGTGAACCTGCTGGAGTGTATTTGCTTCTACGAGGAGGTGGTGGCTGGTTTCGGCGATGATGTGCTGGAGCTGATTGACTACTGCTGGCGCCAGGTGGTTCGTCTCTTCTCCGAGAAGAGCATTGGCGAGGTGCCGATTGCGGCGGCGAAGGAGAGCCCGCTTGCGTACCTGGAGCAGCAGCTGAGGGAGCAGCGCATTCAGCGCGCCATGGGGTGCATCTCTTTGCTGTGGTTCGTCACGGATCGACTGGAGGCGCTGCCTCTGTCGGCCATGAACAGCATCTTGCGTAAAAACGATATCCCTTTCGGCTTGGCAGAGGTGCTGCTACTCCAGCCGTGGCTGCGCCGCTCAGCCGGCGTGGTGCAGAAGTTCCACAAAGGGGCTTTCGTTGTCGCGCCAGGGAACGAGTCGGAGCGGGTATGCGTGCCAGAGGCGCATGCGTGGTTCTGCATGCACAAACTTCTGTGCGATGCCGAGTGTCGCAGGCAGTATCAGTACACACAGAACAAGAAGGCCACGCTGCTGCGCGTTCGCTCTCTGCTGAATGAGACACTGCTGGATCAACTGCCCGCGCTGCAAGATGTGCAGCGCGCGCTCGAGGAGCTGTCGTTCATGGAGCCGCCGACCGGCACCGAAGAAAAGTTCCGTAGCACCCTGGTCATAGAGCAGGTGCCTCGGCTAATGTCGGCCATTGACCTACCCAGTGCGGATTGGGCCGCGCAGGTGGAAAGGATGAAGCGACTGCTCTCTGACCGTAGCGAGGCAGTCAGTGACGCCGTGCGCATGTCTCAACTGTTTGACCTCATGTTTGCCGATCACCATTGAGCTTCATGCGCGTGGGTATAGGTGTGCGCACGTGCACAACAGAAAACGAAGAAAAAAGGGGCGAGAGTTGGAGGGCGTTGCGGTCTCCTGGACCTCCCCAACGCTTTCCTGTTGCGTAAGAGAGGGCGGCTGTTGTCTTGCGGAATGATGTATAGACCTTTTTGTGTGTCGTCGTACGTAAAGCGAAACCGTACTGAAGAGGGAAAAGCTGCTTGTGTGCAATGCTGGTCATCGAAGACGATTCTGTTCATGTCAACTACGTGAGTAGGTGCAGGTATATTCGGTGCCTGCGCTTTTCGCTGCCATCTGCGCTGCTACAAACCTCTCTTCCTCCTTACATTCATTCCTCCCTCTCTCCTTCCCTCTCTCTCGTTGATTTTTTTTTTAACACGCCCACGCCACCACCACTTCTCTCTCCTTGTGACTCTTCTTGCCCGGCCGGTCGGCGTACACGCGCCACCCGGACAACACCCGCACACGCACGCGTATGTGCAGGCTGGAGGGTCTTACCTACACACACCAAGAAATAAAGCCCGAAGAGTCAGATTGGGCCCAGACTTGCCCGCCACCCCCTTCTGTCCTCTTTTCTTTTTTTTTCTTTCTCCTCTCCCCTCCCCCTCCTCCTACCCCCACACACAAACACACACACGCATACATACACGGAGTGCCGCAAACACTCTCGCACGCCCCACGCGCACCATACGCTACAGGTTGTTGCCGGGCCCCGCCCTTCTTTCCTTTTTATTTCTTTTTTTTTTGCTGTTGCTGTTTGTGTTGCACAGGTGCCTCTTTTATCTCACGGCCAAAAATAAAAAGAGAGGAGAAACGCATAGACAAGCAAAGGGAACGAACACACACGCCATACACACACACACACACGCCATCTCCACCTCTCTCGCTCTCTTTTTCTCCTCCAAGCCCGCGGGCACGCTCCTCATTGGACAAGGAAGCTGAAACGAAGCTAAAGAAAAAGGCTTCATAGTGACGCACAAAAGGAGAGGACAAGACAGACACGAAAAGGAGCCGTCAAAGAACTTTCCATCATAATTTCTCCCCTTCCTCCCTCCCTCCTCGTCTCTGGGTGTGCGGCGCTTATTGTTCGCTGATGTGGCGGAAGAAAAACAGAAATCAAAAGAATACACGATCTCGTTTTTTTTTCCGTCTTCGCGCGACTCTTTTTTCTTGACCTCTCTTACCAGTTTTGCTGTGTCCGCCGTGCACACTTCCTCCTGTCGCTCTCTCTATCTCACGTGCTTCTTTTTTTTTTCGTAATCGGTGAGTTGAGCTAGGCAGTTGTCATCCCCTCATCCTCCCTTTTCCCGCTTTCTCTCTCTCCCGTGCTGAGTTTTTCTCTTGCTTTCCGCTCTTCTTCTTCATTTTTTTTTCGCTGGTGTGTGTCAGTGCGAGTGTGTGTGTGTGTGCCTGAGCGTAAGTGTGAGCCTCAGTGCTTCTCCCCTTTCTCGTTTTTCTTGTCTTCTATCTAGCCCGCCTTCCAGGTACAGGGACTGTTCTCCTCTCCTCCCTTGTGACGAGGCAGCAACTGTAACGCCGATTTCTGCGACTCATTCTAGTGGCCACTTTTTTTTCTGAGTAGCAGCCGTCTAGTGTATCAGCCTCTGTGTGTGTGCGCGCGTGTCTAGGCGTGAGCGTGCCTTTGCGCTTGCATCGTCCATTCCTTGCTCATGTAGGTGCTGGCCCCATTTGCGTTGTGTGCTCGCCTCTTCGCCATCTCTCTGCCTCTCTCTTACCGGCACCTTTGTAATCCTTGACCGCTCTCCTCTCTTCTCTGAGCAGACATCGCTGCTCCTGTTGCTGCCTGTGCTGTTCGTGTGGGAGACCGTTTTTTTGGCTTTCTCTTTTGTGGTTGCTGTGTGTGTGTGTGCGTTACGTGCCTTGGTGTTTTCTCGGTAGACACACTCCCCCTCCCCCTTCCTCCCTCTTTCCCTCTCCCTACCATATCCTCTACCTACCCGCTCACGCTCTTTTCGTTCTTTGCTGCTGTGTGATTCCTCTTCCCAACACAGGCACACGCTTATGGGTATTGAATGTATAGATATATTTAGAAACTGCGCATATAAAGCGAAGGAGAAAAAAAAAGGACAAGAAAAAAAAAACAAATCTGGAATACAGTTACAAGCCCTCCTTCCTTTGTTATTTCACGTGTGTGTGTGTTTGCTTTGTTGTCTTGACGTTCCGTTCGCTGGACGCACTGCCGCAAACTAACAGACTACAAAAAAAAATAAAGGAGGCGCACATTACCCACTTTTCCCCCTTTTTGTTGCGTCTTTTTGTGTGTGTGTGTGTGTGTTTTCCCCCTCTTTATACGCGCTCCGTGGTTTGTGCGTTTTTTTTTGCCGTTCATCTCTTGTCTCTCTGTTTATCACTTCCCTGTGCTTGTTGTCTCTCGTCGTCATCATCTCTCATTCGTGTGCTCGTTTTTTCTTCTCCCTTTCTTCTTTTGCAGCTCTGTGATTGCTAGCCTGCACGTATCTGTGCGCGCTTGTGTGTGTGTATGTGCGCGTGTGTCCTCTCTTCTGCCCCCTCCCTCTGTCAATACATCGAAAGAAAGGCGTATACGTACTCAGACCGAATAGGAGTCACCCACACAAGATAGTGAGCAACAGCGAGAACGACTGGTTCCTTTTTGTTGTTGGCTTGCTGTTGGGTTGTTTGGCTACATCCCTCCCTCCCTCCCTCCCAACCCCTTTCCTTGACACTCCGTTTTTTTTTCTGTACTTTGGTGTGCTAGTTTACTTACGTGTTTCCGCCTCCAACTCCTTCATCTCCTCCCTCTCCCTCCCTCTTGCTTAGTCTGCCCATCTTCCTACATGATTCTACCTCGGCGTACTTGTTTGCTTCCGTTTGTCTGTTCTGCACACCCGCGTGCGTTGGCTTTGTCTGCCTGGGTCTATGGGTGTATGTATGCGTGTGCGTATGGGTGTGTGTTGAATAGTTGAATTCGGTATCATCATCATCTGGTTTGTTTTGTGTTCGACGTGTCTTTTTTTCTTTGGTTCGCCGGGTTTTGCGTGCATCTGTGTTTGCGCGCATTGGTGGCGGCATAAACATATATATATATATATACTCCTTTGATCCGTTTTAGCTTCTTACTTGATCGCTTCTCCGTCTCATCTCTCTCAGTGTCCTGCTGCCTTTCCTAGCGTTCCTTCCCACACTCTCCTCCGTTCAGTGTCGACCTTACCTCCACTTGCCTCGCCATCTTTTTCCCTCCTCCTCTTTCTCCTCCCCTTTGGTCCTCTTCATCTGCTGCTCACCCCCTTCTCTCCCCCCTCTCTCCGTTCTCGAGAGCGCGCGTGGCTCTCTTGCAACTCCCTCCTTCCCTCCCCTTTTTTGTTCCCACTTCACCTCCACGACAATACCGAGACTTCTACCTACCTAATATATGTATGTATATGTATATGAGGAGCGTGCGCATCACCTACATTTTGCACACCTTTTTTTTGTTCTGTCTCTGTGTGTGTGTAAGCGTGCTTGGACCTCTCTCTTCCTTTTTTCCCCGTGCCCTCCCCGCCCTCTTACCCTGCACCCGTCCTCCCCCTCTTGGTGTTGTAATTGAGTCTCGTCTCTCGTGCACTTCTTTTTTTTTGTGGTAGTGTTGCCTTTTCTCAGTTTCGTCGGATCGCGTGCGTGGGTGTAGGTGTGGGTGTGGGTGTGGGGGTGTGGCATCTTCGGGGCATCGTATCACTTGTGCAAGTGTGCTGCTGCACTTGGTTTCCTCCTTGCTGGTTTTTGGTTTCTATTTCAGTGCAGGCGTACGTCTGTGAAGAGTGACTCGACGAGAGCGTCGTTGTATCTCCGCTCTGTCGGTGCCGTGTGTAGGCGGACATAAGTCGGTCGCGGCCGTTGAGACCGCAAGACGGGGCACCGCCACGCAAGGGTGCGATAAAATACAAAAAAAACAAGCAAGCCCAAAGGGCGGTAATCGGCTCAGTGCGACTGCGTAGACCTTCTGTGGGCTCTATCATTTTGTTTTCTCAAATCGTCTTAGATACCCAGAGCGGTAAAAAAAATGCAGATGTTCATGGGCATTGCAGCCGCGGCTGAGGAGGACAACCTCATCTCTCTATGTCCCGAGGATGACGGCGATGTCCCTGACATGCCGTTCTTCGCGGCGAGCAACCTGGACGACCGCCCCATTGCCCCCGCCGCTGAGGACTACCCGCTAGGGTGTGAGGTGGAGCTGCGTGACGTCGAGTTTGCCAAGATCGCACAGGAAAGCAGTCACTGGGAACCGATCATGGAGGCCGTGTTCGCTGTTCCGCGGCGCCGGGTGCGGGTGGACAGGCACACCGGGGATTACACCTTTGTGCTGTGTAGCGATATCGACGGCTTCGAGCGCGTCGGCTGCACCCTCTACCGTGCGTGCCTGAGTGAACCAAAGGTGAAGGCGACGCGGTACTACTCGAGCATTCGCAGTGGACTCTCCGGCTTGGAGCTGGAGGACAACGCAGAGGAAATCCTCAGCAAGCCAGTACAGCTGGGTGCGGCCACGTCCACCGCCGCAGAGGCGAACAGGACGGTGATGGACGCGAGAGTGGCGGCAACTGCATCCACCGGGAACAACAGGGTAGCGTCGCTGAAATCTGTGCGCGGCGCCGCCAACGTGGCAAGCTCCGCTGACGATGCGCGCCGCCGCAGCTTCATGGCATACATGAAGAAGGGAACGGCTGAAATCGGCAAGCGCAACTGCGAGGCGGCGCTCCGTTACTACAACCGAGCACTCGAGGAGATGCCAGAGGAAGAGGCGCGGGTCCGCAGCAGTCGATCTGTGGCATATCTTCTGGCAGGTGAGAAGGACCGGGCACTCGAGGATGCTAATCGTGTGGTGCACCTCGTTCCGCGGGAGAGTGTGGGGTACATCCGAACGGGCAACGTGCTGCGTAGCATGAAGAAATTTGTCGATGCGCAGAAGATGTACGCGACGGCGCTCAAGTACGACAGCTCCAGCGCGGTGGTGCGCAACCTGCTCGAGGGCAACTCCGTGGCGATGCTGTACGAGGGCCGCACAAAGCGGTACAAGAAGATGCGGATTGCGTACGACGACTCGATGAGGCGCGCGATTGCCGTGGTAGCGCAGAACATCGACGCCAACGAGATTGTGATGAAGGAGGCGACTAGTTGCGTCTTTCCGCTCTCGAGCGGCATCTACCGCGTTGTGAACGGGCGACAGCGCTGCCCGATGTGCTGCCACTGCGGCCGCCCATTCGTGGATGAGGCTCAGGTAACAGAACAGATTCCCGGGTTGACGAAACAGCTGCTCAACTCTCTCCACGTTCTGGTCAACCCCGTGCCGTGCGATAGCAACTGCAGCGCTCTCTACTGCAGCGAAAGTTGCAAGTCCAAGGCGTGGGTGGAGCACCACTGGGTGGAGTGCACGCAGCGTGGGCGATGGCGCGACGGCGTGCCGGTCGTGCATCGCCTGCTGGATCAATTCGTCACGACCTGCTCTGCCAACTCTGCTGCGGAGGAGGCGCCGTGCGACGTCTCTCCTGCACCGCAATGCGTGGCGGAGGACACGCGTCCCATCATTACCGCCGCCTGCGTCCGCATCGCGGTGCGGATGATGTCGCGTATGGTGAGCAGCGTGCTGCCTGCGCAGGAGGCCGTTCAGCAGTACCGCTGGCTGCCCATCGCCGACGTTGTGCGAGGTCAGCGGAGAGAGGTGAAGGAGTTATTGAGGACATGCTACTCCACCCTCTCCCGCGGGTTCTCTTCCGAGGACAGCGACCAGCTCACCTTCGAGGTGTTTCAGGAGTACTACGAAAAGGCGAAGTCGAACTCGATCATGATTTGCTGCTCCGTATGGCCCAAGGTGGTGGAGCGCGTGAGTAGCCACCTCGATTTGGTGACCGCAGAAGACAGTCCAGCCGGGCTGCATGGCACCGAAGCCTCGTTCCACCTATGCCTGCAGCAAATCATGAATGCACCGCGCCAAGGCGTACCAGGCACTTACCACATCTGCATCTCCATGTTCGAATTGGCCTCTATGATGACATCGAACAACTGCACGCGATCGGAGGTGATGCGGCCCAACGTGATGGTGCGCACCTTTGCGGAGTCGGCGGCGAACCTGCGCCTGCGAACACTGCGGCCCGTCGCGAAGGAGGAGGTGCTGACGATGGCTTGGCCGGCGTACGGCGCTGCGTGAGGAAAAACACCAAAGAGACTGCCTCCTCCTCCCTCCTTCGTTTTGCCCATCCATACATGTCCGCCTAACTGCCTCGCCTTCCCTCCCCACGCGTATGCATGCGTAGCATACACGGGAAGCCGCTGTTGTGGTGTTGGAAGGATGATGTGTACTCGTCTTTGCTCTCCCTCCGCCTGAGCATCACGTGCGAGCTGCATCTGCTCGCCCCCGTTCTCTTTCGGCTTCTCGGGTCCTTTGCGGCTTTGCCTATGCCTTCCCGGCTTGTGGTCGTGCGAGGACGGCAATGCCCCGCTTCACCTCCGTCGTGGCGAGTGCCGCTCCTTTGTTACCTTGCCCTGCCCCCTCCTCTCCCTTCCTGTGTATGCCTCAGTGAGGGTGCGTTTGCGGTTGTGCGGGGGGGGGGCAGTTCTCATACCCACTTGGTGGTGAATCGGATCATGTCGGTGTGGCTTGCGCGTCTGCGTTGTGTGTGTATCGGCCGTCTTTAGAGCGTCGGATCTCGTTTTTCTTTTGTGTTGCTCTAATTTTATTGATTTTGTGTGTGTGTGTGTGCCTGTGCGTCTCATCGTTTCTTCATCCATTCATTCATCTATCCATCCGCCGGCCGCCTTGCGTGGCGGCGGGTTGGTTCCGCATGCCAAACGAAAACACCAACAACATATACGTGCACACATACGCTCAATCTTTTCTTGTACTCTTAGCTTTTTTGGGGGGAGGGGAGGGGACTCGTTGCGCCGATGATGATCTTGTGCGGTGCTTCTTCTGATCTGTGTTGGCTTTTGTGTGAGGGGGCTCCCCGTGCGCATGAGTGTTTCATCGATGATATCCAATGCGCCAGAGTCTGTGCGTGTGAACCCCCCTTCTCCCTCTTCCCCAACCCCCACGGTCGTGCTGCCCAAAACGGAAGTCACGAAGAAGAAGAACATGTTTCGCAGAGATGATCACCAAAGTGGTGAAAAGAAAGAATTTACCTGCTGCCGTGCCGCCGGCGCACACCGGACATAAAAAAAATATACAAGACGCCGACAGGCACGCAGAGGAGGAGCGAAGAAAAAAAAAACAGAAAGAAGAGGAGCTGGCGCAAGCGGCGCACAAGGAAGGCTGGGCGATGCGCAAAACCGGAGGGAATCACGCGCGCCCGTGCGATTGCCTACCAAGGCAACGCGTGCCTTTCATCAGAGTGCGGCGCAGCGATGGAATGGAGAATCAAAGGCAGGCACCAGGGCCATCGACCAACTAGCGGCGACGCACGATAATGAGTCGGGGGCGGGGGCTTGTGAGAAAAGATGAACAGACAAACAAGCAGACAGAGAAGCGGGTGCACGCAAGAACACTCATACACGTAACGAGGTAAACAGCGAGGGAGGGTTGGGGGAGGGTGACTACTATCAGGAGGTGATGCTGCTGTCTTGCAACGGGGACACGACCGGCGGTTGCCGGCTATCGGCGAGGTGTAGACTGATGGAGGTTCTCAACACGGGGGAAGTAGCAATTCAAAACATCAAGGGACGAGAATGTCAACGCTCTTCGTCATCGGTGCCTTTACTACGTGTTTTGTATTTGATGGTTTTCGTTATCTCACCTCTCACGTTCTCTTTACATTATCATGGGTGTGGCGATCCTCTCTCTGTCTTCGTCGTATTGCTTCTGCTGCTTCATGTCGCGACGTGTATATTATTATTATCCTTCTGCACAGCATGCTTTCCTCCTCACGCGATTCTGTGCCGTCGACGGTAGCATATGGGACTCTTTTTTCTCTGGTTGCGCACGATGATCTTATGGTTTTAAGTGTGCGTGCGCGCGTGCGTGGTGACTGCGTGAGTCGCGCGCGTGCGCGCATTCCTTTTGCGTCGTATCTGTCTCTGTTCTCCCATCTATCGTTCTCTCTAGCCGTCCCTCTCCTTTTCCGTTTGCGCCGTCCAGCCATCCTGTACGTCTCCTCCGCCTCCTTTCCGTGGCTATGCCACGCGAAAGAACGCACACGTGTGCCCATACAGGTGCGTGTGTGTGTGTCTCTCTCTCTGCATGCGGTTTTCTCTGTCTGTTCAAAGGCTCTTTCGCACGCCCCCACCCCCTGTTGGAGCAGATCCTTGCTTTTGATGACCGGCTCGCGAGAGTTTCGTTTTTTCCTGTGCGCTCTTTCCTTCACTGCCTATTTGTTTTGCTTTGGACTGGCGTCCATCTCTCTCTCTGTGATTCTCTTCCTCATCTTTCATCCTCTTGGTGCGCGAGGGCCGAAAGCGAACGGGGACTTCTTTCACGGCGTTTTCTTCATATCGGCCGCTCTCTCCATGTGCGTGCGTGCGTGTTGCATGCATTCGCCGGACCCCTCCTCTTTCTGCATGGGCAGGCTCTTTCTGTCTCTCTCTCTCTCTCGGTTCTCCTCTCTGCGCCTTGTATGCCTCTGCTGTTGCAATGCTGTTTTGCGTTGTTGTTGTCTCAGCATTGCCACAGGGAAGGGGACGAGGTGCGCGCATGCGTGCTCAAGTGTGCTTGCGTGTGTGTGTGTGTGTGTGTCTGAAGGCGCACCACAGTGGAACTTCCACACCGCTGCTTGGCATGTTTCTTCTTTTCCCCCGCTACACAACCCCACTCGCTGCGCCTCTTGATCTCTCTTGTGCTTCGACCAGTAGCCACTCTTTGCATGATGGGAGTGGCCTTCCATGCTCTACCTGGTATAAGGGCGAGGCGGCTGCATATAGTAGGAGAGAACACGAGTGCGGAGGCTTCCCTCGGCCTGTGCAGAAAACAGGGAGGAAAAAGATCAAGGGCACCTCGTTTTCGCACGCGGGAAGATGCCATTGCACCCACGTAAGGACACCTGTGCATGGAGACTGGCACAGGGACGCAAAAGCCGAGTCGTGTGTGCATACAAATCGCGTTACTACCTCGGCAGAAGGGGAGAGGATGCGGGGAGGGGGGCATCGAGGCTAACTTGCTTCGTGGACCCTTCGCATCACTTATGCAGCAGCTTGGCTCCCTTTTTTATCTCGTTGCTTCTCTCTGAGACTCCATACCCTATATAAAGTCCACAGGCACACGGCGGCTCCGTTTCAGATCCCTCTTTCTGCCTTGTGTGCGCGTGCGTTTGCCTTCGGTGTTGTGGCGTTCTTGTTCAGTGCCTTATCTTGTCTGACTCTCTCTTTTTTCTTCTGTGTGTTTCCTGCCGCCAGCTCCGTCACCTTGCCCTCTTGCCTCTCTCTCTCTGCTGCAACGGTAAGAGAAGGCGAGAGGGGGAGAGACAGTAGAGAAGACTGCGGAGCGGCCAGGGGTGATGTGTGCGTGTGCGTGCGGGTGGATTGCTGCTCGCCGCAACTTCAACGCTGGCCTCTTCATGCCGCCCTCCTTCTTCCCCTTCATCCCCTCCTTTCATTCCTCTCTCCTCCGTGTGCTGCCCGTCTCTCTTCTGCATGCGCGCTTGTGTGTGTGTATGCTCATGCAGCGATCACCTCTCTCTCTCTCCCACGCGATCTCCCGAGATGTCTTTCCCTGCTGCCGTGCGCCCCTTTTCCCATGCACGAGACAGAAGAAAACCAAGGAAGAGTTCTTCCCTTCCGTTCCCCTCCCTCAGCTCCCTCCCCCACTCCGCCTCTTCATTGGATCCCCCTCTCTCTCTGTTTTACGTCTTGCGTATTCTTTGGTGTTGTGGTGGCCAGCTTAGGCCAGTAAAGGAATTCGTGTACATGTGCGTCTCTCTATTCATCTCTCTTTTTGTGTGCGTGCGTTGGGGGATGGGGGAAATGGGCAGCGAGTTGCGCGAAGGGGTGGGGGAGTCGTTAAAGACAGAGGTGCCTGCTACACAGATACGATGAAGGCCCCAAGCAAGATGACGGCAACGACGACGACCGAAAGAAACCCACAGTTGCTTGAACTTCTCCGTAACTGCTCTCTGCTGTGCTCATCCCCACTTTTTATTTGGTGTACGTTGACGCAGGCTTCGCGCTGTGCTGCAACGGCACAAGAAAACGTTGGATAGAACAACTTCCTTCATCCTTGCCTTTCCCACTGTAGTGAGCGAGTGTAGTTGTGGAGGTGATGCCTGACAATGTGTGCGGGGTGTGCGCCGCTCTTGTCCTCGCACGTTGACGCACACCTACACATGGACACAGAAACGCAGACGCTGGAGGTTGGGGGGCGGAAACGGGAAACGGACCGAGAGAAGGGCAGCAGCACCGTCTCCTCTTTTTCTCATCTGTTCGCTTCCTCTGTTGGCGCGTGCTTTCTCTCTCATCCACAGAAGCGAATTACCGCCGTTCTATGCTTCGCTGCCACATCTACCTGCCCCCCCCCCTCCTTCCGTTTTGCCCATCAGACACGCGTAAAACAACAACGACTTTGAGGTTTTTTTTTTCTGTTGCTGCCTGACTGATTTCTACTCGATTTCGCTCAAGAGCGCCTCCCCTCCTCTCCATCACACCCCTCTACATTTTCGCTAGTTTCATGATCTTGCTTCGTCGTTTTCTTTTTCTTGTTCAAGCTTTTATGTCATCTACCATCTCCTCCCTAACCTGTTTTTCATTTCTTTGTGTCGGTGTATGCGCGCGCGTGTGTGTTTCTTTTCCGGATTTCAGCGACGCAGGTCGTTCCCATAGCCCAGGCACATTTTTCGCCTTCTTTTTCTTTCTTGTTGCCCCCTCGTCCTTTTTTGTCGTTGATGTTATTGTTGATCTGAACTGTTCATTCTGTTCCCTTGCCTTGCCTTGATGGTCCCTACGCCCTTCGTTTGTCGTGATTCGCTCTTGCTCCGCCGTTTCTGTTTCATCATTGCTCACCACCACCACCACCACCACTAGCGCTTCTACCTACCATGCATTGTGTATTCCTCTTCATTTGTACTGATTTACCCGTCATCCATCTTCACTGTATGGCGACTAACACTGCTGCTGCTGCCTCCGTCGTCTTTTGTATGTGGCTGTTGGTAGCCTTGTAGGCGACCTATTTCTCTTTTTTTTTTTGGCGGCTCTCCCCCTCCCTCTTCCCCGTTTGAGCATTGGCATGTGCGTGTGTGCCTCGCCGTGTTCGTTACCTGTGGATGTGTGTGTGCGTCTTCTCCATCGGTGCTTTATTCGCTCTTGTCTGTACTACCTTTCACCTCCTTCCCTTCGTTTTTCCTCTGTGCGGGCGGATCTGTGTAGTGTTGGTCTCTTCTATACCCCCTCTCTCTCTTTCTCTTGTTTTAGCTGATTTCATTATTCTTATTTTTCATCGTCTTATTGCTTTTTCTTCCCTCGCGACCTCCGTTCCGTCTATACACGATCACACATATACACACACACACAAGGCCGACACAACAACCTACTTATCTCCCACCCCAACACCAACTTTATCACTTCTGCTCCCACACACACACGCCACACCAAAAGAACAATAAAAAATAAACCGAGAGAATGTCTCCATTCTTTATCCTGTGCTTTTGCGTTGCTTTCGCTGACTCGACTCCACTCATGACGTGCGGGGGTGGGGAGGGGCCACTTCAGCGTGGCATCTCAGGACACAGGGGGGGCGCTCGCTCTCTCTCTCTCTGTGTGCGGAGGAGCGAAGCAGCCCCCCACCGCCCACCCTCTTCGCTATCCCTGCCAATGCGAGGCCACTTCTGGTGGTGGCAAGCTCAAACGCGCCCTCATGATGTGTCGGAGGCGCCAGAGCGATGCGTCGCTGCTGACGCCGGCGGCCAGGTCCCGGAGTGGGGCGGTGTCGGTGCGACCTGCGACCGTGAACACGTCTGTGCCGCCCACATCGATGGGCAAAGCGCCAGCGGGAGTCGAGCGAATCCCACCCAACCCTCACACCGCCCACTGCGGGGGGGGGCCGGGGTGTCGCCCCGCGAGGGGTGCACCGCAGGGGTGGCGGCCGGCATAATGGGCCGGCTGTGAGGCGGCCTGCGCACCGGCGGGTGCCGGGTGGAGAGAAGCTTGGCTCATGTTGTACGACAGAGAGCGGACACGTTGGACAAAAGCCGTTTGTGTGTTCACTGATCTCTCTTTGGCCTCTTCACCTGACTTTCGTTTCTGGTCTGCACTCCAGCACATGAACACAGGCGCATAGCTGCACATACGTAGTGTCTCCTCCTCTTTTGTGCTCATAGTCGGTGCTTCCATTTTGCTGTTACAGAAACGCACACGCACACACGCACAGGCTCAGCGGCTCCGTGTCTCCCTTTTCGCTTGCTTTGGTTTCTTCCGACTTTGATTCGGGCAGCGCACGTCGCTGCGCTTCTTATTTGCTGTCGTTGGCGCTGCTTTCGGCTCTGCAACGTGCCTCCGTCCTTTTTTTTTTCACACTCTGAGGACGAACATTGACGAAAAGTTGTGCAAGCGGGATGGCGTCGAAGCTGGACATTATCGTGTTGGGCGCCACAGGCTTTACCGGGCGGCTCACATGTCGCTACCTCGCACGAAAGGCGGAGCTAAAGGGGCGCTGGGGCATCGCTGGTCGCAGCCAGGCCAAGTTGGCGGCTCTCAAAGCAGAGCTGGATATCAATGTGCCCACGTTTGTGGTGGACGCCGACAAGGCAGCAACTGTGGATTCAGCGTGCGCGCAGACGACGTGCGTGATCTCTTGCATGGGGCCCTTCACGCTGGTTGGCATGCCCGTGGTTGATGCGTGCGTGCGCAACGGCACCCACTACATCGACTGCACCGGCGAAACCCCGTTTGTGCGCCGCGCGATCGCCGCATACCACGAGACTGCGGCAAAAAAGGGCGTTGCGATCGTGCCATGTTGCGGCTTCGACTGCGTACCGGCAGACCTGGGAAACTACGTTGTTCATCGCGAGGCTGGGGAGTCGTTGACAGTCGTGCGTGGTTACTTTGAAGGCAGTCCTGCTGGTGTATCGAACGGCACAATTAACTCGATAGGGTGCGTGCTAGACAACATGACAGGGGAGGATATGAGCCCCCTGGCGCTGGTGTCGAAGTCAGACGTGCAGCCCGCGTGTACGCCCACGCGCTACGGCGTGTGGTACGAAAACGGACGGTTCACCGGCTTATTTGTCACTGCCTCGTGTGATGAGAAACTGGTGCGCCGCACCAACAGCCTCATGGGCTCCTCGGCCGCGTACGTGGAGGCCATGCAGGGGTCCTTTGCTCGTGTGATGCGCCTCACGCTTTCGACCTACGTAGCGCTTATAGCGGGGATGATTGCGCCGCTGCGCCGCTGGATGCTCAGCAAGTACTTCACCGGCACCAGCATTGGCCCATCCGACGAGGCCATGGCCAAATCCAGCTTCCGCTGCGACTTTGTGGGCAGGACGGTGTCTGGCAAGCGTGTGGAGACGACGATGTCGGCCAAGGAAGACGCCTACACTGCCACGGCGCTGTTCCTTGGTGAGTGTGCCATGAGTGTGCTGAAGTTGGCGCGCAAGCAGTCGCTCAAGGGCGGTGTCCTGACGCCAGCCTACGCCTTTGGCGATGAGCTGGTGCATCGCTGTCGGGATGCAGGGATCAGCATCAACACGGTGATCATCGATCGCGCAGCAGAGCCAAAGAAAGCACGGTAGCTTCGTCCGCCACGGTCGACAGAAACCTTTGTTGCTTGATGATTGTGCGCGGTCATCCTATTCAGTACCTCTTCCCCCGTCCCCCAACCCGAGCGCCGTCCCTTGTGCGACTGCTCGCGATGCGTCAAGTTCGTGGTGGCCCGCTCCCCATTCACGATGCACTTCGCCCGTTCCCGCCCACGCCTCCTTTTTTTTCTTAATAGTGCTTTTATCCGAAGTGTAGCCGTTCTCGCGTGTGCTATGGGAGTCTGTCCACATGAGGTGCCGTGGGAGGGGGGAGAGGGCTTCCAGCGAAGTTCAAAGGCAAAACGAGCAGCTCAACGGTAGCAGCTGATGTGTGCTCTTCGACGCGTGCAGGCAGTCCGCGCGCACCTTGCACGAATACCTGTTCTATGACAGCGGCGCGTCGAGTCTGAGTTACGGCCGCCTCCGCAGAATCGGATGCTCGACCCTGCAATACGTACCAGCGGGAGGGGGAGCGGAGACGCAGCGGTGTGCGTTGACTGCCCCTCCACCCCACCGAGAATCTCGTTCTCTGCTCCCTTTTTCGTGAAGTTCGCGCTCTTTCACTGTCTGTACTCTTGCCTGTCGTCTCTCTTCTGTATCACATGCGGCACGTTACTTCCTCTGGCGCCATCAAGGAAGGGCGAACAAACACTTTTCATGACCACCTGTCTTGGCGTCACGATGCGCGCAGTGATCTCCGCCCTGCTGCTCTGCGGCCTTGTAGCCGAGGTGACCTTCGCCGACCCCGTCCGCAGCACCGAGTATGCCGGCCGCGTGGCGGCCGTCACCTGCTGTGAGCGTGTCGAAACCGCATGGCCCATCCTGCGGTCTTGGAGCCGCACCTGTGCCAATGAAAGAGCACGCGGTTACGCCACGGTAAAGCGGTTTGCCACAATGCTGGCCGCCTATTCGCGTTCATCTGCGCCCGCGCTTACCTTATCGCAAGTTTGCCGCGGTAAGTACCTGAGCCGTGAGGCCGTGCAGGCGTTCTTTGAGCATGCGTTCTGCGGTGCTCTGCCGATAACACACACCGACCTCGTCCACAGCGCCTACAGCCCACTCATGGAGGATGCCCCGCACGATGAGGATGCGCTGGCGTCGGATGTTGCCGTGGAGTGTCAACGCTTGCAACAGAGGTGGACGATGCAAGCGGAGCAGTGGGAGGAACTGCTAGGCGGCAGACACGATCTCGCGGATGCCCAGTACGGCCTCTGTCCGCGTTCGTGCACATGGGTGAAGGACATGTTGGCAGGCGACGCTTACGACTTGTGAAGGAAAAACGTCTCGCAACGCTCCTCTTTTTTCTTGTTCATCGTCCGCCCTCATGACGTGCGGGGGTGGGGAGGAGCCACTTCAGCGTGGCATCTCAGGACACAGGGGGGGGGCGCTCGCTCTCTCTCTCTCTCTGTGTGCGGAGGAGCGAAGCAGCCCCCCACCGCCCACCCTCTTCGCTATCCCTGCCAATGCGAGGCCACTTCTGGTGGTGGCAAGCTCAAACGCGCCCTCATGATGTGTCGGAGGCGCCAGAGCGATGCGTCGCTGCTGACGCCGGCGGCCAGGTCCCGGAGTGGGGCGGTGTCGGTGCGACCTGCGACCGTGAACACGTCTGTGCCGCCCACATCGATGGGCAAAGCGCCAGCGGGAGTCGAGCGAATCCCACCCAACCCTCACACCGCCCACTGCGGGGGGGGGCCGGGGTGTCGCCCCGCGAGGGGTGCACCGCAGGGGTGGCGGCCGGCATAACGGGCCGGCTGTGAGGCGGCCTGCGCGCCGGCGGGTGCCGGGTGGAGAGAAGCTGGGCTCATGTCGTACGGCAGAGAGCGGACACGTACAGGACGAAAAACTTTGTCGGCTGCTCATTAGCCCGAAGTGTGTGGACGTGAGGAGGAGACGCAGCAAGACGAATGGATCAATTAAGATCGCAATTATGTGCGATGGCAGATAGACCGCTCTTTCCACGTCGCCTCACATTGTGCCACCCTTTCGGCGCAGTGGCCGAGGCACTCGTGGAGCGAAGCGCGCACGCACGCCGTGACGCCCGCCATGTTTCTCGTCTCTTTGGGCGCGCCACTTCTTTTCCTTGCATCTCTTATGTTGTCCGCCCCTGGCACATTTTCCCTCCTTTTTGCGGCGCTTTCACGCTGGTCGGCTGCCACGCGTCACGCATCGGACGCACAGCTGTTGTAGGCGCTGCCCCTGTGCGGACCTGCCTATCTTCCTTCTTCAGCCTCGGACCCTCCCCCTCCGCCGACCCTCGCTACTGTCATGAGGGAGGCAGAGGCGGTGCGGTATGACCGCCAAATTCGGCTATGGGGCAAATCGACCCAGCAGCAGCTGATGCACACAAGCGTCGCGCTGCACGGTGTTGCCGGTGCCGCTGCGGAGGCAGCAAAGAATTTGGTCCTGGCAGGGGTGCGCGCGGTGGCCGTCGCCGATGAAGGCCTTGTCACAGATGCCGACGTGTGCACCAACTACTTGATGCAGGGCGAGGCGGGAGGCACGCGCGGCGCTCGCGCGCTCGGCGCACTGCAGCGACTGAACCCACACGTTTCGGTGTACGACGCAGTCACCAAACTGGATGACTCTTCGGGAACACGGGTGACGATGGCTGCCGTGATCACTGAAGAGGACGCCGTACCGCATGTGCAAGCTGCTTTGCCGTGCGCTGACATCGTCGCACTGCATGCCACGTGCGGGCCCACTGTTCTGGCGCTCTTCCTCTATCGGCGGCTGCCGGCGCACTCGTTGGCGGAGCAGTGGCGTTGCCTCGTGGCAGAACCGAGTCTTTTGGCAGAGAAGCCGCGCGGCTACCAGAGAGCCGTTTTGGCGCTGCACGTGCGTACAGAAGCCGTGTCGCTTGGGTTCGCCGCTGCCGCCGCGAAGGCATACGAGGTGGTGAGCCGGTTGCAACTCCAGCAGCTGACGGCCGCCGATGTGCAGGAAGTACTGCAGACCTGTGCGCACGGCGCCGGCTCGGCAGACTGCGTTAGCGACACGATTGCCGGCGCGTGCATCGCTCAGCACCTGATCCGCCAAATCGGCGCCCTCAACCAGCCGCCGGACGCGCAGTCGTATCACTGGATGCTCTGCGAGTGCGGCGCAGAGGTGGAGTGCCTTGTCGGGTTGTAGCGAAGACGAAAGTAACGGTGAACGGCGGCGGCCGTGTGAGTGGGAGTAAGTGTGTGGTGCACGGCACTGATTCTGAAGGCGGAAGAGCAACACGGCAGAGCGCGGGGGCTTGCCGGCCCCCGCGGCAGATCGCCCCGCGGCCGCCCCACCAAGCGGGCAGACCATGACCCCCCCCCAGCCCCTCCCCGCCGACCCAGCCAACCCCTCCTCCACCCCCCACCAACCCACGCCTCCCCCCCCCCGGCACCAGCCCCTGCACCGGCCAGGCCGTAGCGCAGCCTCATGGGGAACAGCCGTCGGTGGCGCGAGGGGGGGGGCCGGGATTAGGGCAGACGAAGCGCAGAGAGGGCCCCCGGCCCGCCATATGCGCGGGGTTTGGGGGGGGGGATGGGGGCGGGAGGGCCGCCGGTGCGCCTTGCGAGCGAGTTGTTGAGGTGAGCGACGGTGGTGCACCGCTTTCCTTCGCAGTGTTCGGTGCTTTGCTAGTGGCGCGTCCGCACGTTTGGGAGCGGGACGGTAAAGCCCGGAAGACACGCACAGTCCGGTGTGCGCAGGGCGACGGTCAGACAGAGGGACAACAAACCAGAGCACCACACACCTGCCCTAGAACATGAAAGGAACACCACGTGCGCGGGTTTGTCTTGCCGGCCGCTAGCCAAACGGCGTGGGTGCGATGGCCTCATTAATCTCCGTCGGCGCCGCCGGCCTCCTCCCGTACATCACCAAGAGCACCACCTGCGCGCAGCACGCAAGGAAGCACAGGAAGTTTGGGACGGCGATGAACATGTCGTTGGTCATGAGGCCCGCGACGAGCCAGAAGAGCGTGTTGAAAAAGGCACATCCGACCATGACTGGAGCGAGAACCTCGGCGTTCTTCGTGACGACGATGTGTTTGAACGCCAGAAGGGGGGCGCTCAGCATCACGATGCACGCCACGCTGCCTTCGTAGCCCGTAATCGTCTTTGCCGTCTCCGGCCGCCCAGACATGGTGAGAACGATGCTCAGCAGCAGGTGTGCCGCGCTGAGCACGAAAAAGAAGGCGTACGTCAGGACGCTTTTGGAGTAAGTTGTGGCCTGCAGCGTGCGCCCCGACATCTCCTCTCGCCGCGCTACTGTGAGGAATACGAGGCTACAGTAGGTCGAGACGGCGTTGCCGAGGATGTTCGCGATAAGCAGCGGGTAAGAGACGGAGAAGATACCGTAAGAGGTCCACGTAACGGCGTTGTACATCTGCGCACCGTAGAAAGTGACAGTGGAGGCCCCCACGGTGCCCGATTGCTCCAGCCGACGAATCGCGATCACTGGCGACGCGTTCATTATCACGGAGAACCCACCTGCCGTGTAGGTTAAGAGGTTGTAGACGATGTTGAAGGCGGTCATGGTTGGCCGAATGAAAATGTAGCGCTTTTTTTCTGTACGCCACATAAGCAGCGCCAGCCACCGCGGAGGACGAGGAGGTGGTGGTGGTGATAGATGCGGGTGACCGTATCGGGTGTAAGAACAACGAAAGCGGTAGGTACGGAGCGTGAGGTAGTAGTGGAGAGGCTGCACACACAGACAAGCGCGGGGCGGATGGGTTGAGTGGGGAGAGACCGAGAGACACACGCCGCGACGCACTCCGCGGAGCGCAACGTGGGTGGGTATAGGAAAGAGCAAGCGCAAAGTCGTCGAGTAGGGCACACCGACAAGCGGTTATCGTGCAGTCGGCCGAGTCCTGTACGCGCGCGCGTGAGGGGGGCCCTAAAAGGCGAAAGAGTCTGAACAACCTGTGTAACACCGACAGGAAGACAGCGGGTGCAGTTCAGGGAAGGGGAGGGGAGAAGCCGAAGGGGGTGGGCACTCGGGAAAACTCACCGTGCACACACATACACACGAAACACTTAGCCAGCAGACTCTTCTACATGTCCGTTATAACATACAGCGTGAGCCAAGCTTCTCTCCACCCGGCACCCGCCGGTGCGCAGGCCGCCTCACAGCCGGCCCATTATGCCGGCCGCCACCCCTGCGGTGCACCCCTCGCGGGGCGACACCCCGGCCCCCCCCCCGCAGTGGGCGGTGTGAGGGTTGGGTGGGATTCGCTCGACTCCCGCTGGCGCTTTGCCCATCGATGTGGGCGGCACAGACGTGTTCACGGTCGCAGGTCGCACCGACACCGCCCCACTCCGGGACCTGGCCGCCGGCGTCAGCAGCGACGCATCGCTCTGGCGCCTCCGACACATCATGAGGGCGCGTTTGAGCTTGCCACCACCAGAAGTGGCCTCGCATTGGCAGGGATAGCGAAGAGGGTGGGCGGTGGGGGGCTGCTTCGCTCCTCCGCACACAGAGAGAGAGAGAGCGAGCGCCCCCCCCCTGTGTCCTGAGATGCCACGCTGAAGTGGCCCCTCCCCACCCCCGCACGTCATGAGGGCGGACGATGAAGTGGGGGTGCAGTCCACGCACACACGCATGACGCAAAGAGCAGCTTCGGGGAGAATATGTCGAGTGCCCCGCCCCCCTCACCTTACCACATCATGTGGTGTCTCCTTGGAGCGGAGGTGAAGAGTCATGTCGTGCGGTGAAGCGTTGGGCCAACTCTCGGCCGGGGATGCAAAGGTGTGGAAGGAAAGGCGAACGGTAAGGAGAAGCGCGGAGAGTGGGGAAGTATGAAGGCTTTTTTTGAGCGCGTGCGCAGCGGGTGGAAAGCGCAGGGCGAGAAATGGGATAGAGAAGCGAGGGGCCCCCTTCTTCAACGACACAGGGGAAAGAGGGGGGAGCAAGAAGAGTTGGCGCCACCGTGCGATGACGGGCACAACACCCTGGACCCCTTGAGTGTTGGTTCAACGAGGTGTGTTATCATGCTGGCAAGGTGAACAATCCAGACGTTCGTGCTTCCGCTGACAAAGCCTACGTTCACTTCAGACTGAAAAACAAGTAAAAACGCCAAGCCCGCTTACCCACGCACGCATGCCGGCGCGCGCTAACATCTGGACATCCACACGTGCCCATGCACCCACCCTGCCGCCGTCGCTTAGTGGCTTGTGATCAGGTTCAGCTGCTCCTGCTCCTCACCGGAAAGCAGCACCGTTTCCTTGCTCACGGTGCGAGCCAGCTGCGACAGGCGAACACGCGCCGCCTGGTGGAAGACAAGTTGCGAGCTCAGCGTGTCCAGCACTGCGCGTGCTGTGGTCGGCTCTAGCTGCTCTTTCTCCTGCAACTCGATGGCACGTGTTGCCATGCCATGCAGCAGCTGGGGCTGCTTCCAGTTCTGATTGAGCGTGATGGAGCAAAGTTTCATCATGTCCGGCCCAGTCAGCTCGCTCGCGTGCCGCACAACGTAGTCGACAATCGTTTCAATGCCCTCGTCCATCGTCATGTTGGCGCCCATGAGCCACAACGATGCCAGCACGTCCGTGGCGACGGAGACAGATGGCAACGACTCCACCCCCGCGGCGATGCGCCGCGAGAGCGTCGCCGCCAGCTCAGGATGAGCCTCCTCCACAGCGCCGTATGCGTGGAGGAGGTCGCACTGCGCCTGGAGCGGGAACTCGTCTATAATCTCGATCGCCTTCGTTCCTACCTTGCGGTAGAAGGCGGCATTCAGTAGACTCATGCGGCTGAGTCCGCGAAGCGACATGAGCACGTCCGGGGCGGCAAGACTGTCGATGTGGACGATGAAGGTGCGACAGAGAATGTCCATGAGGTCCTTGTTCACAAACCTCACGCTCCCGAATGCGAAGAAGAGGAGGCTGATCGAGCGGAACTCGAGAGTCGCGATGATGGGGCGGCGCAGAAGTTGCGTGGAGAAGACGCTGTAAAGGTTCCGATTCGTGCACTGCAGCTTGGCAAAGCCGTGCAGAAGGGCGGCGATGTCGCGGGCGCTGGTGAACAGCTCAAGGTTATCAACAGCGTAGTCCGAGAGAGCCTCCGTCATGACTTGATGCGAGAGGCGCTGGCCTGCATCCGTCATCTCCCCCAACCCAAACACGCACTGGCTCAGCTGGTGTGCCGAGAGGGCGTCGGCCATGAGCGGCAACATGTCAACGAGAAGGTTGGCGAGCGCTGTTTCGAACCCGGGGCGCGCGGCGACGAGGCAGAGGGCGGTGAACGTGTCGGGAGGCAGGCCCAACACGTGTCTGCTGACGGTGTTGTAGTGCTCTGCTGCGACCTCTGCCGAAGGCGTTGCTGCTGCTGTCGAGCTGCGATGCCTTAAAGTCAGCAAGCGAGCTAACACTAGTGGGGACAGCGCCGAAGCAACCGGCAGCACGCATGTCACGAGCGCCTGGGTGTTATCTGCATCGACGGTGGGGATCAGCTCGAGTAGCTGGACGAGGGCGACGGCCAAGTCAACGGTCATGATGCTCGAAAGGCGCTGCGCCGCAACTAAGTGTGCCACCACCGCGTGCGGCAGCTCCAGCGATGTCGCGGATGAAACCAGGGTGCTGCTGTCCAGAGCGAAGAGCGCGGCTGCCACCAGCATCTCCGGTGGCAGCGCGTCCCATCCTCCCTGGCGCACTCTTTGCACAAGGCCTGCGCCCACTGCCGCCAACTCTGGCGAGCCGTACTGCACCTGAATCGTTGCGAAGTGCAGCAGGGCGGCGAGGCACGGCGCATCTGCACTGATGGTGAGCTGAAGCAGGGGAGCAAAGTGTGCTGCAACGGCATCGGCGAGAGCGTCCAGCAGCCGCTCCTGCCGACAGTTGCCCGAGTGTAACGCCGCCAGCACTTCCAGGCAGAGGGCGATGGATGGTGGAGTCACTGCCGCCACCAAGTGGTCGGCGACGCGGCTGCACACGGCCTGCATCAGGTCATCCGCTCCAGCGAGGTGGCGGCCGCCGATGGCCATGACAGACAGGAGCGCAGGCAGCGGCATCTGCTCCACTTGGGGTAAGAGGTGTGCGACCACCATGTCCACGACCTGTTTTTCCAAGGCACCCGTCTGGTCGCTTGGCGCCGTCCACCGGGAGACTGGCCGGCCAAGGGCCTCAGCCAGCTTCACCAGCACCGTTGTGGGGGCCGACAAGATGCACTCTTGAAGGTGTGCGGAATGGCGCAGACATTCCGGTAGCACTATGGACAGTGCGCCACGACGGTCGTGGCGGCCCGCGCGGACGAGCGCCACCACACCCTCCGCCGTCAGCGACATCGACTGCTTCGTCAGCATCGTCAGAAAGCTCGTCGGCACCTCCTTTACACGCGCAAACACATAAGTGGCCATGGCGACCTCGTCCGCCGAGGACGTGCCGATGACGGTGGTTATCTGGAACAGGTCCTTCTCTGAAACGACAGCGCCGGCAACGGCATCCTTGTACACGCGATGGATCACTGACACACGCTGCAGCGCCTCGGCAGGCGGTCGAAAAGAGGAGAAAGATGTCCCTTCTCGTGCACCTGTCACCGCGGCTGGGGTGTCGGCATCCCTCTGCTTCAAGGCAGTGAGCGCCTGTGGGTAGTGCTGCGCCTGTGCGTACACGCAGTTTTCGTAGTTGGCGAGAACTACGCTCGGCAAAGTCGGCGAAACCACCCGGAGCGCCACCGCTTTGTCGAGAGTCGAGAGCGTCACCGGATCTTGAATGTGAAACACCCCTACAGCCTCGAGCGTCCGCTGCAGACGATCGTCCGCGACTTCTTCCTCTTCCGTGAGGAGCGCGAGGGCAACTTGCCAGGCGTCGTAACGCGCCTTCAGGAGTTGGATCGGGGTGCGAGCGGCGCCGTCTGCAGCATGCGTTGGCGCTGCAGCGTCCCCCGGAGAGCGGGCAGTCTCGAGGAGGTTTCGACGCTGCTGCGCCCACCGCGCGTACGGCGCCGCCCACCTGTCAGCGACTTTTAGTGGCCGGCCACGCACGCAAGCCTTCAGCACGGCGAGGCCAGGAGAGTTAGAGGCGGCAGCGGACGATGCCTCTAGACGCGCGGCCAACCGCTCTACCGCAGCCGCGCCGTCCACCTCCCCAGCGTACCCACATACAACGGCGACAAACTCCTCGGCGACCGCTGTCGACATGCTCGTCGACTGAGCGCCGACTTCCACTGCATGTTGCGTGGCCAACAGAAAGATAGTGGCGTCGAAGTAGCGCTGCGCCTCTGCCGCCAGCTGGACAACGGCGAGTATGTCACTCAGTCGCACCCTGTGCGTGGCTGCGGTCTTCGCAGCTGTTGCCGACCGGTTCCACTTTACAGTGTGCGTGTAGAGCGTGCGCGCAAGCGCATCTGTCACGGGCAGCGACGGGGCCGAAAACCACTGTAAGGCGCTGGCGCCATTGGCAATGATTCGCACTTCCTGCGGGGCGCAGCGAGGCAGCACTCGCAAGCTGCGACGCGCGAGGGTCTCGGTGGAGAGCGGCGAGGCGGTGGTTCCTTCATCCGTCGCGGTAGAGAGGTTCGGCCGCAGTTGGGCGACAGCAGCAAGGGCCAAGCACAGCTCCTCTTTCATGAGCGACGTGGCCACAGCCGGCACGGTAAGACGCCGCACCAACTGCGTAACAGCCGCAGGCATGACGAGTCAGTTCTGCTGCAGGCCACCACCGGCGGCGAACACAACGAGAGGGGCACGCGATACCTCGAATAGGCACTTCGACGGGAGCGCCGTTGGCGGACGAGGGGGGAGGAGGCAGGAGAGGATGACACTGAGGAATGGAGGGGTTTGTGTCCACAGCGTAGGGCCATTCGCTCTGCGCGGACTCTGCTGTGCTACACTACGACCGCACGACAGCTCGTCCAGTCAGCGGGGCTACCCAGTGAGTGCGCAGATGACGGCGAGGGATGGAAAAGCAGAAACCGGACTGGAAAGGAGAGGACGCTACTGTGGGCGACCGCGGGGAGGAGCGCACATGCCAACGAAAAAGAGGCGAAGAAGATGTGGCCAGGCGTGGAAACGGCGAAGAGTGCGGCGCACTGCGCACGGCCCGAGTAGAGAAAATGTCGAAGACAGCCGTGGGAGAAGAAAGAAGTGCGTGTGCGTGTGGGGGGGGGGGAAGGGGCGACAGGCAGTCGAAGACCTCCCCCCCCCACGCTTGTCTAACTCGCCCTGCACCTTCGCTCCGCCCCGCATGCTCTCTCCTCTCTCGGCCACACAGAGAGGCTACACGTGCGCAACGAGCAGAAGCAGGGGGGTCCGAGAGAGAGGGAGAGGGGGACGTGCAACGCGTCCGCCTCGGTGCGTCACTGACTTCTTTTTTTCGCTTGTTTCCGTTTGACTGCCTTTACGCTCTCTACGGTTACGCGATTACTCGGGGAGGATGATCGAAACGCGCTCTCAGAGAGCTGGCGCCAAGCAACAACCCCGATTTCGTCCAACGTGTCCGTTCTCTGCCGCACGACATGAGCCAAGCTTCTCTCCACCCGGCACCCGCCGGTGCGCAGGCCGCCTCACAGCCGGCCCATTATGCCGGCCGCCACCCCTGCGGTGCACCCCTCGCGGGGCGACACCCCGGCCCCCCCCCCGCAGTGGGCGGTGTGAGGGTTGGGTGGGATTCGCTCGACTCCCGCTGGCGCTTTGCCCATCGATGTGGGCGGCACAGACGTGTTCACGGTCGCAGGTCGCACCGACATCGCCCCACTCCGGGACCTGGCCGCCGGCGTCAGCAGCGACGCATCGCTCTGGCGCCTCCGACACATCATGAGGGCGGCCGATGGAAAGGAGAACAACGGCACACGGTATTGAAGCGTTGCGGGACCAGAAGTTGGGAAGGAGCTTGGTGGGAGGAAGCGGCTCACTGCAGCATTGCCGAGCATGTCTGTCCCCGGCCGCCTCGCTGTTTTTCGCACCGGATGCACCTACCGCGGCGTTTTCGGCTACAACGAGGTTGGCAGGGCAGTCTCGGCTCCGTCTGCTCTAGCCCGTTTAAACTCCGGCTCCGCTGCCTTGGTATCGTTGTCACCCGCCGCTACGGATGTTGCCGGCGCACCCTGTGACGCTCTGGGTGCATCCTCGGAAGCTTCCTCGCTATCCTCGATGACCTCGTACGCCTCATCGTCTGCCACCAGCACTCCGCCCTCCTCGCCGTCGCGCATCAGGCCAATCAGGCGGAACACAAGTTTTGTGCGCATGACGTCGCCCTGCCGCTTCAGCTGGATGGCCACTTTTACTCTATCCAACAAGCGCGGCACCGTCTCCAGCTGTTCCCGCGGGATGCGGCTCTCCTGACCGTATTTGGGCACAAGCACAAAGACGTGCGTCTCCGACACGCGCACCACGTAGCCTTCCTCGTCAGGGATCTTTCCATCCTCAAAGTTGCGCAGGTAGAAGCCGGTGAAGAGATTCTGAGAGTCCCGGCCCGCCCGCTGCGCCTGTTCGTGGCGGTAGTTGAGGTTTTCTGCTACGGCCTCCATCCTCTCCGTGTTCATGTGCTGCTCACTAACGTTTTCGATGCCGATGGCGGCCGCCAGCTGACGATGGACAATGACATCGGCGTAGCGGCGTATCGGCGACGTGAAGTGGGTGTAGATGGGCATGGCAAGTCCAAAGTGGTAAAACTCGTCCTTGGGGATGCCACCGCTGGAGAAGTACTGCGCCTGTCGCAGACATCGCGTGGTGAGGATGCGAATGAGCTTGTTGAAGTACGGGTCCTGCGGGTCCTCGCACTTGTCGAGGGACTTATTCAGCGTCAGAGAGGTCGTGTCGTCGAGGCGCACGTGCAGCTTGCCGTACAAAGCGTCATTCAGCGTGTCGAATGCGCCTTCAGCAGGTCGCTCGTGGCGGCGCAGCAACGTCCACTGGGGGTAGGACTCGTACACCTTCGTCGCGACCGCCGCGTTGGCGTACAACATCCACTCCTCGATCATCGAGTTCGCCTCGAAGGTTTGGTAGACTTGCATGTCGGTTGGGTTGACATGCTCGTTGTCCACCTTGAACTTGAACTCCTGCGACGCCAGAAAGAGGGCGCCGTCCTTTTCGCGCTGCGCCTTGAAGTGCTTGCTGAGCCGCATCAGTTCGCGCAGCGAAACGGCGATGTCAGAGGTGTCGGTCGGGTTGTCGATCATGCGCTGCGCGTCGCCGTAGTAAAGGGCGCCGCGGGAGCGGATGATTGTCTTGCCAAACCAGTCGCGCACCACGTTCAGGTTCTCATCAAACTCCCAGAGAATCGAAAAGGCGTAGCGGTCCTCAGCCTCCACGAGCGAGCAGAGGTTCTCCGTCAGCAGCTGTGGCAGCATGTTGATGCGCCGATCCACCAAGTACACGCTCGTGCTGCGCTTTGCTGCCTCATCGTCCATGGCCGTGCCCTCGTGCAGAAAGTGCGTGACGTCGGCAATGTGCACACCCACCTCGAGGTGATTGCCGTTCACGACGCGGCAATGCAGCGCGTCATCGATATCGCGGCACCCCAGCGGGTCGACGCTGACAACGCACAAGTCGCGCAAGTCCAGCCGCCTTGCCTCCTCGTCCTTGGCCACAGACCACTGCCCCTTTGGAAGGCAGTCGTGGACTGCCTCGCTGAAGTCGTAATGGGGCACGTCGTTCTCCAAAAGAATGACCATCGCCTCCGTGTCACGATCGCCGATCTTGCCCAGCACCTCAACGTAGTGCCCAACTGGAAAACTGCTGTACAAGGGCCAATCATCAATCACCACGCTAAGACGCTTGTCCATCAAGTCCTGCACGTGACGGGTGCTGATGCGAATGCGCGGGATTCGGTTGTTCTTGGGCTGAAACAGGATGGAGACGTTATCCGACATGTTCGCCTTGACCTGCTCGAGCTCACCCTCATCAAGACTGCCGCAGAACGGCCGGCGGTTGGAGGAGAGTAGGCCCACCACCTTGCCGGTAGGCGTGAAGCCCGCCGTGATGGCATCTTCTTCGCTCGCAGACTCTGAAAGGGGAGCTGAGCCTTTTGGGCCACGCCAGCTCGGCACGGGCAGCAACTGCACCGCCACGACGTCGTCGTGAATCGCGCGGTTCATATTGGCGCGGCCCTGTATGAGAATGCGCTGGAAGGTGTGGCCCTCGAACTTGCCGCGAATCTCGCCAAAGAAGCAGCTTGTCTCACTGACGCGCAGCTTGCCTTTGTACAGGCTCCCGTCGTGCACGCCGGCGTCCATGGCGGCCATGCCGAGATGCGGCGTGAAGAGCTGCCGCGTCGACGGCGACTCTTTCATCCCTTCCGGCTCCTCGTATTGAATCTTCTCCAGCAAGTCCGAGTCGCTGGCGATGGCCAGCTTGATGTAGTCACGGAGCGATACGCAGCGCAGGTTGCTCACCCGCTGCGCCTCCTCCGACGCGTCCATAGCCTGCTTGAAGGCCCGATCGTGCGAAACGACAATCACACTGGACGTCGATGAGTCCGCCATGCCCGGGAAGGCGGCTACCACATGCCGCGCGTACCACTGCGCCGCCACTCGAATCGCGCGATCGTTGAAGTCGTTGGGCGACTCCTCCCTCTTGCGCATGCAGTGCGTCTGCTCGTGTCGGTCGTTCGCGAAGACAAAGCACTGCTTCTTGTCGTCCCCGAGGAGGCGCTGCAGCCGAGCATACATGGCCTTGTTGCGGTTCTGCACCTCCTGCATCACTGTGGTGAGGAGGATGATGTTCTGCACGCGGTAGTCCTCCATGGCGTTCATGTTGTGCAACACAACGTTCGTGTCGGGTATCACAATGACGGCCGTGGGAAGAATGCACGGCTCCCTCACGCCTGCGACAGCCGTCGTGATGCAAAGAGGGCAGTCCACGATGCCGCAGCCGATGTCTTTGCGCGTGAGCGCGCCGCCGCCGGCGCCGCTCGACCTGTCGACGTTGTTGCGCACATTGTGAATGGCCGCGCGCTTCTTGGTGAACATCCTCTCACTAATGGAGGGACCTGCAGGAGTGGGAGACTGAAGATCGATTGGCCTTTCACGTAGAGGAAAGGCGAAAAAGGGTCACCTCCGCCTGCAAGCTCCCGTGACGGGCAGAGAGAACGAGAGAGACGGCCTCAAAGAGAACGTTGTCGTGCTCACGCAGTTGCTGCCCAAGAGGCACAGACACTCAGACACGGAAGTCTCTGCAAGCGCACAAGTCCAAACACGCAGCCGTACACTCTTCTTTCGAGGCGCGTTTTATTGTTTTGTCGTCACGAGCACGAATGTGTCCGCGCAGCGGGCGAAGAGAGCGAGAAAGAGAGACGGGGGGAGTGCGCAGGGGAGCGAATAGCAGGTGAAAGTTCCACCGTGGACAGCAACGAACAAAAAAGGGGGGGGGTAAGTGATCCTCGCATGCGACGCATGTCACCGTCGCTACGCTGCGTACAGCACGTAGCAGCCGGTGCTCGAGATTTGGAGGGGGCGAGGGGCCGGGGCCGAGTCGTAACCCAGAAGTGTCTGTCACGCAGTCGCCCGGCAGCCGCTCGGCGTTGGCCCAGGAGCCCCCCACCCCTCCCGCGTTTGCCTTCCACCCTCTTTCGCCCACCTAACGAAGAGCATCGGAAAGAAAAGGTCAGACCCTCCTCCGATTGTCTGTGACACAGCGTACACACACACACACACACACACTTTTGACTCTGTCCGTGCACCGGTGCTGTGTCATTGGTCAACACAAATGCAGCAGACATGCAAAGGAAAACGATGCGTCGCGTTCTCAGCAGCGCGTGCAGCTGTGAGTAAGACGGAAGTGCCACGCAGGCGGCACCGTGACAGCGCGGCAGAGGCGGCGAATCATGCTGGCCAACGGCAGGGGCGGGGTGGGAGAGAGACAACGCGATGGTACAAAGACCAAGTAAGCGAAGTAGGTGCTGCTCTTGCGAAAGGGCGGGCCCCGTCATCTACCGAGCCTCGTCCCCTGAGCTCCACGCTTCTGTCTTCACTTCTCTGATCACCTGCCTGTGCCTGTGGTCGCGCAACACGCCTGATTCTTGGAGTCCTTCACGCATCGGTGTGCAGGACAGCTCCGACTCGCTCTGTGACGGCGTCCACAAAGTCGAAGCACTGCCCCAGGCTCTCCTCCGCGGCGTCAACGGCGGCGTCGCCGTCGCACGTTGGCGCCGCAGCTGCAGACACATCATTCCAGCCGGTCGTGAAGAGCTGCACTGTCTGTGGAGAGGCCACGGGAGAAGTGTGAGGGTAGAGAGGGCTGCTAGCGACCGCGCACGTCGCCCACGACGTGACGCCGACCTCGACAGACTTGGCCAGCAGTCGCGCTGTGCAGCCGGACTCCTCTGGCAGTGCCAGTGCCAGCAACCCTGATGGCACGCCTACCGCTAAAGCCGTCTTGGACGCCGTCTCCAGCCAGCGAGGAGTCAGGCCTGTCACGGCGGCCTCCCACATCACGCTCTCGCACCCGCCCGTCTGCCGAAGCAGTTGGCTCGTGTACTCCGCAACGCGGATCGGTGGCACATGCGTGCCTTCGTACGCACACGTGAGCGCCGACCGCATCCAAGCGCGCCACCGAACACGACCGTCTGCCCCGACCACGTCCAGCACCCCTGGCAGCACCTCTGCATAAAACGTGTCCACAGTGATGCCGAAATCGAGCTGTGCTACAAGAGGTCCAGCCGGAACGGGAACGCACAAGGTGCGGTAGGCGCCGCCGTAGCAGTCGCTACTCACGAGGCGTGCCACGTCCCCGGCCGTGACCAGGGTCACCAGGCGCTGCTCCTTGAGTGCCACGTCCCAGGCTGGCCATGGCCACTGCGTCAGCGCGCCACTGGCAGTCCGCTTCGCCTCTGTCCTGCAGGACTCCACATAGTGCACGAGTGAGGCGGGGACGAGAACCTCGTTGGCGCTGGTGAGAGTGAGGGCACCGGCCACGATGTCCACAGCGACGTCTGCCAGCGGCGGTGTCCAGCTCTCTCGATCGGCCCTCCGCATCGCTGAGCGAAGTGCACACGGCCCGCACTCCAGCATCTTGACGCGCTGCGCCGTCGCGCTCAGTGGAATCATGGAGGACGACATGGCGGAGAGGAAAGCGCCGGAGTGTGTGCGAGGAGGTAGGGAGTGAGGGGGGAGCGTAGACGTTTGACAACGCCTCCTATGCGGCGGATTTTGCGCGTGCGCTGTACTTGAAGTCGCTGCAGTCCTTGTTCGCGGCGATTCCTTGGCGCGCGCGAGAAGTTCGAGAGGAGGGGGCGGGGTGGTGGTGGAAGGGCAAGAATACAGGAAGGAGAGAAAAATAAGGCGGAGGAGGGGCTGCACGTGTGTGTTCCTGCATCGGAAACGTGCTTGGCGGGGGCACTGTAGATCACCACCCGCCTCGCTGATGTCCCCAGGGACATCGCAGAGGCGTTTAGCAATGATGCGACGTGCCAGCGGAAGTGTATCAGGTGAGAGGTCCTTCTCCAGATCCCCTTTCGTATCCTCGTCGTCGTTGCCGCTCCGCTCAGCAGACGCGGACACCAGAGGGGAGAAGCACATGCACACAGTCCGCATGGAGACGGACTCGACTCTGCGCACCCTAGACGGCTGCACCGTGGCGTCTGTGCGTGCATGTTTCTCCTCCTTTTCCGTTTTCTCGGATGAAGTACGTGGGGTTGTGGAGGCACACGACCACCGACGCAAAGAGTAGACCGGAGAGAAGGGGTGGGTAGGTGATGATCGAATCAACGCACAACAACGAGGGCGAGAGAGAGACATCAGCCGAGCACACAGGCACATTCATGCGCAGAGGGACGGGAGAGGGAGTGGAGGAGAGAAAGAGATGACTGCTGAGCACTGGCGACGCGAGTGAGAGTCAGCCGTTTCGCCACTACAGTAGCGGATCTCTTTCTCGGCACACGCACACAGTCACACGCCTCCCTCTCCGCTACCGGTCGCGTTATGTTTACGTTTGAGCCTTCGCGTCGGCGTTTTGTTTGCCCTCACTCGTACAAGCGTCATCTTTTGAAGTTCTTACTTCTCGTGCAGCTTCTCCGTCTTTGGCACCGCTGCAAAAGGCTTTAGCCTCCAGCATGCCTTCACGAAGAGAGGCCAGGCAAGCAGTACTGACATGTGTGCCAAGTCCAGCATCGCCTGCGAGGGCACCTCATCGTACACGGAACTGACCAGGCACGCTAGGGCCATCACACACGGCACAGCGAGCACGCACCGCCACCGGTAGCCGCAGCCCCACAGCTGGTCCAGCACGGGAGACACACACCACACCGCCAGCAGCGGGCACAACACCCGAATGACGCTGCAGACGTGGTGGAGGGCAAATGGCAAGTCGCATTCCCACCGGTGACTATATGGAGAGAGGCCGCAGCAGGCGAAGAGCAACGAGCTCTGCGTGAATAACGCGCCCACGGACAGCAGCGACAAGCCAACGCCGCACAACGCGATAAATTGGCGCGCTGCTCCACCAATGGTGTAGGTCAGAGTCAGCGTGTACGCTGCCCCGACGGCATGCGGGACAGCCAGTGGCACGCAGACGCGCATCAAGAAGGAGACGCCGTTCTCGCCGTACCGGCGCCCGTACAGCTCGAGCTGCCACGGCGTGGTGGGGTAATCGAGCCGGTAAGAACGATGGAGCCCCTTCATCATACGCGCGACGATCAAGCACAAATAGACGATGGCAAGCATATTGGGGTAAAACAACCAGTGGCTACGCCACCTTTCCGCGTGTGCAGTTCCTTGCAAAACATCATTGGGGGTGTCGTCGAGCTCCTCCCACCGGTTCATGTTTGCTCGGCGCCTCCGGAAGCCAATGGTGCGGTCGTCCTCCTGGCCATCTTCCGTCAACCCGCGCACCCACCGCGCACTTTGAGGTTTGGTCTTGAAGATGCGTTGCGTGTAGTCGTGTGTGCTCTGCACGACACTCACGCTATCATCATCATCGTGCGACCAGCGCGGTCGGGCGGCATGCATCGGCTGCGATGCGGCTGCTGTCACGCGACCCTCAAGCGGCACTGACGAGCAGGGTGGTGACGGTGTGTCGGAGTTCATTCTTCGACCGGTGGCCGGCGACGACTATTCAGCACGATACCAGCACACGAACAAGAAGGCAGCGCGAGTACACGCAGACACCGACACGCGCCAAAGCAACCCGGCCAATGAAAAGCGAGGCGAAGGAGGGGTGGGCTAGGAGAGCCAACGGGATAGATAGAAGGCGGCAATCGTGGACTGTGGCGCTGCCAAGTCCGTCGACAGGTGCACGGCAGGAACAGCGACGACGGCGCAGCCGAGAAAAGGACGAGGGAATGGGGCCCGCAATGATTGATATCGGCCGCTCACCAGTAAAACGAGGGAGACACAACGCAAAAAAAAAGAAGAAAAAGGAGGGGGTGAGATCGTGGGGGCTAGACGAGGCAGACCATTGAGGAGGACAGACGGCGGTCTCACCAACTTATGCAGAAGCAACCTCACGCGTTTCTGGACAAACGCGGGCAGGTGGTGAGGGGAGCCTCTCACCACCTGCCAAAACAGAGAAGTGCGTGTGCTCGTGTGTACGACAAGCAGCGCAGGTCGTAATTCCCTTTTCGCAGTCGCACTTCTTACGCGAGGGAACGTTCGCGAGAGAGGAGAGAAGAGAGACAGAGAAAGGGAGGGGGAGACTCAACGACGCCGCGGCTGCCCCCGTACGTTAAGGAACATGTGGGCTGGTGGAAAAGCGCTGCACAGGGCCCATCTGTCCGTTGGGGCTGCGGAGAGGAGACCTGGAGGTGCATGCACACAGCTGCGGGCACAACATCTCACACTGTGCAGGAGGAGAGGGAGGTGCGGAGTCCACAGTAGACATAGGCCACAGAAAGGCAAACGGAGCAGTTGGCATACGGACACGCACACCCAAGACGCGTGTGTTCGTGGCGAGCGGTTGGGTCGGGAAGAAACGGCAAGACAGGAGCTGCGCTCTTTTCCTTCTTCTTTGGTGGTGGTTTAAATGCCGGCGCGCGCACGCACCCGTTACACGTAGAAACTAGTTGAAAGTTACCGAGAGCAGCAGTCACTAGCCCACGCCCCGGCACACCACCTTCAGTGCCATCGCTTAGGGGACTCCACACGCTCTCTCCCTTGCGTCGTGGAATCTCCACCACCCTCCGCAGAGAAGGGAGGTGGAGGGGGGATGCGCCGCGCAGTTGGTGGCGCTTATATTACCACTCTTACTCGGTGCGGTGACGCGGTTCGTAGAAGCCGCCGCCCATGCCACCGCGTCCTCGGGCGCCATCAAGCAACCGGCCGAAGCCGAAGCCGCGGTCGCGGCCCATGCCACGACCACGCATCGGACTACCGTTTTCGCCGAGGCCGTCGCGCTGACGCTTGCGGGCGATCCGCACCGCATCGGCATCGTGGCGGAAACTGCACCGCGTCCCCTTATCGCACTCCCCAAACCGGAGAAACGTGCGGCACACTGGAATCTCGTTTGGCGTGCAGTGCCAGTAGGGGCACTCCTCGGCGTTCAGGCAGCGGCCCTGAAGGAAGCGCCGGCACGGCACGCGACTCAGACGCTCCAATTCCTCCGGCTCCATCTCGCTCCGCTTGCGCATCTGCGGCCGCTCGCGCGGCACGCGAGTCTTCTTCGAGCGGAAACTGCTGCGAATTGCCTCCTTGTCTTCCTCCGTTACGAGGGTGAAGCGGTGCAGCTCGGATGCATGCACGACAACGAACACAGGGAACTCGCTGACGAAGAAAAGCCGGCGCAGATTCTCGTTGAGGGTATCGTAAGGGTCGAGCAAGAAGTACCGCGCGTTGTTGCCCAGCCGTTCCGCCTTGGACAAAATCACATACTTTTCCCGTGTCAGGAAGTCCTGCACGAACGCTTGATGCTGCGCCTCTCGTGGGGTCACTGGCTCGATAGGCGGCATTGGCAACACCACCTCGTAGGCGCGCAGCGGGAGCAGCTCTGCCGGGGCACTCAGTGGACATTCCCTTCTGCTTGCTGCGGCCTCAGCCTCTACAGCGGCGACCGTAGGCGGTGGTACATCGCCCTCACCCTCGTCGCTCGCCACCCTCGTTACCTCTGCCGTGGGCAAGACATCCACACCTGTAGGGGGTGCCGCTGCCGATCCGGCATCCGCTGCAGTTTCCAGCGGTGCCGCCGCACTGTCGTGCGGCGTCGGGTCCGTTTCGTCGGGCACCTCTCCCTCGCCACCCTTCGCGGTCTTTGTCGCTGATTCGCCCACGTATTTGGAAGCCCGGTTGTACCGCCGGTTGATGTGGTAACAGAGAAGTGGCGGGTTGGTGGCCCAGCAGTACTTGAGAATGTCGCCAAGCCGGTGGCGCTCGCTGCCCCAGTCTGTGGAGATGGTCGTCACCTCAGCCCCGTCATGAGCGCTCCTAAATTCAAACTCGCAACGCCACACAATCGTGTTCGTCTTGCGATCAAGCCGACTCGTGTTCTCGTCTCGTTTGCGCATCCCCTCCGACATGATCTGGCAGATGACACCGCGGCGCCGCGCCGCTTCACGCAAGGCGTGCAGGGGAGGAGGCAGCGCCTTGTAGTTGTACCGCCATGACGTACGGGGAAAGCAGCGCTCGATGTTGTCGATGACGCGACGGCAGTTCTCTAGGAAGTGGTAGTCGCGCTGCAGTTGCCGATCCGTGAATTCGCTGAGCGGCACCTTGACGGCTACA
Organism: Leishmania infantum JPCM5; assembly: GCF_000002875.2. Classification (NCBI taxonomy): domain Eukaryota; phylum Euglenozoa; class Kinetoplastea; order Trypanosomatida; family Trypanosomatidae; genus Leishmania; species Leishmania infantum. The sequence continues at coordinate 149,790 of NC_009412.2, read as the reverse complement.
TCCCGCACACCGGTGCACTTGAAGTCTTCTTTGTGCACCCGTACGCATATCATGCTGCACGTCCGACGCCCACAGCCGGGGCACGTGTACATGGCGTGCGTCCCGCAGACGCAACAGTCGCTGGCCTTGCTCTGCGTCTGCTGCTCCGCATGAGGCGTTGGGGAGATGTGTGAGGTCTCGAGGTCACTGAGGAGCGCGGCGCTCAGCGTGACTCTGGAGGCCTCGTCTACGTCACCTGAAGCCCGAAAGTAAGGTTCGTCGCGCGGCTCATCGTTGCCATCGCCGCCTCCGCCGTCGTCCTTGTGGCTGTCGTGGTCCGAGTCGTTGTTGCCGTCGCTGGCGCTATCTTCGCTGCCGCAGTGCTGGAAGCCGCCGTCACTCCCCCGCGCGTCTCTGAGATGCGAGCTGCAAGTGTCTTCGCAGTCGTGCATGTACTCGTGCGGTGCCTCGTACCCCTCACTCCCAGCATCGAGGTGTGGGGCTGCAGAGCTCGCGGACCTTGCCCTCAATGCCGCTAGTCGATTCATCACGGCTCTGGCGCAGACGCTACGAGGGGCAAAGAGGAAAATGGGGACGCAGGAAAAAGGGGGCGCGGCGATAAGACAGGTGGGGCTGTGATGACACGGTCGCCGCCTTTCCCACGCTGAACAGCACGTGCTTAGCAGGCCCACTAGATGCTTTAAAAGGCGGCAAGGGAGGCCCGCGAGGAGCGAGAACGCGCGCGAGAGCAGGAGGTGTGGTGACGAGAGGGAAGTCACCGGCTTTGTACGCCACGACTGCACCTCTGTTCAGTCTTGTGCTTCTCTGCCGGCGGTGAATGCTTCTCTTGGCTGTCTACTCACCTACGTTGGCGAGCAGACGCGATCACGTGTGTGAGTGTGCGTGTGTATGCGTTTCGAGTGAAGAGCAAGCGAGTGCCCAGGAGTGAGAGGAAGAGTTCGGGATGAGAGTGCGCCGATATGCGCGCATACCAGTGCTGCGGCTGCGGTGCGAAAGGGAACGAAGAGAATAGAGAGTCAACGCGCAGCTCTCGAGGCGAAAATCGACGGTTTGGGGTGAGAGGTGGGGAAAGGAATAGCAGACGCGTCTGATAGCTGTGACCGTCTACTGTGACGCCCCCCCATACGTCGACTGTGAGCGACAATACCAAGTGCGCCAGCTACCGCGGGGAAGTCGGCACGAAACGTGGCACTGCAGGGCCCACATCCCTCGCTTTCTCTCTACAGCGCACTGTGCTGCGTAGTCTTCCACGAAGAGACATAGGACGACTAGGTGGGGGAGGGGGTTGCGGAAAGTGACGCCCACACGTGGATAGAGGTTTCCTGGTAATGTACATGTCAGTGGATGCAAGGGTGACGGCGACCGTGACACCGTGCCGCAGAGGGCGCATCTTGCACGGTTCCTTCACATGCCGGACAGCACAGAGGCCGCTATCAGTCGCCAGCGGCCCTCTGCTGAGGCAACGGTGATCGGCGCAGCCGACTCCGCTCCCGGCTTCTCGCCGTCCATGTCGATTCTGTACTTTCTATGCGCGTACGATAGCGCCACCTCCATGAGCTCCGGGGTCATGTAGGGTATCACCACGACCGGGTACATCGGTGTCCCATCGACACTCTCCATGGGCGCCAGCGGGCTGATGGGCTTTGGGACGATGACTGGCGCCCCCTTGCGGTCGCCATAGCTGGACACCTGCTTCGACGACGGACGGTCTGCCTTGCTTGGCGAGATGGCCTCCGCGGCTCTCAGGCGCTTCTGGTAGTGCTCCGCGACTAGAGTGACTGGGATGTGGCGCAGTGCCTCGAGAGGCGAGGCATCATCGGCGTCCGTGAACGGCATGAAGGTTATCACGGTTGGGTCGGTGGCAAGCGGGCCACCAGCGTCTCGGCTGTGTGAGTCTGCTTCCATGCAATGCACTGCGGTCATCTCCGCTGTCGTGCCGTCGCTCATGGTGCTCTCCTCGTTTCGACTTTGCAGCACGATGCGGCGCACGGCGCCTTCCCAGACTTGCAACAGGTCACGACAGTGGTCGCTAATGATGGCGCAGTTACGCTCCACGAGGAACGTCTCGCCCGACGTGCACGCGACCAGCACCATGTCCTCTGGCCCTACCGCCGTGCAGGTCGGCAGCGGCACCGCCTCTGTTGGGTTGGCTTTCCTCTTCATGAGCCGCTGCGCAATGTGTGTGTGTGTGTGTGTGTCTGCGTCTGTGTCGTGCAGTGCGCAACTCTGGTGAACACACCAAAGGAGAGAGGCACATAAGTTGCAAGGAGGGAGCGAGTATACTCAACGAGGAGACGCGCATGCATACGGACGATGAAGAGAACGATGCAAGCCGATGGGCCACGTCACGGATGAGTCACTCGCAGTGCAGAAAACGTCCGTGAGCAAGCGAGTACACGGCATGTGAAACGCGCCGTACATCCATCCGCTAAAAGTCACCGCCCTGGGCATCACGGGCGAGGTGTGTGAGAATTTCAGAAGTAGCAGGCTGCACAGACACTTCCCTTCTACGCCCGTAGCGCGTTCTCTCGGCTCTGTCTATCAAAAACAGCACGCGCACACAAAGACGGCGACGCGGCTGCTTTGGTTTCAACGCGTATCGACTTGTGTGTGCGTGTCGGACATCTGCGGCAGGTTCATCCGCAGTCGCCTCATGAACCAACCTCTCCTGTGCATACATATATCCAAGATAGATCCAAAGGCAAGCAGTGTGGAGCCGCAGCATCGACGCACTCGACGGGCCGAGTCACACCGCTGCGCCGCTGTACATGTCTGTCAATGTGCGCGTGCGTTTAATGCTTTTAGCACTCCAGCGCCGCTGCAACACGCATCACCTCCAGCGCGGCAGTGGTGGGCACCTCAAATGCTGGCCGCTCCTCCGATACACGGCGGTTGTAGCGGTGCTTGAAGTAGAGGTACGACACAAGAACGTTTAGCTGATCGCCCTTGAGACGCGGAAATAAGACACGCACCGAGTTGTCCGTCCGAAGCGTCTCCTTGAGAGTGGCTGGGTACTGCGGATCCGGGGCCATCGCATTCTCGATCCCCGTCTCTACTGGTGCTGCACCGGCGCCTTGTGGCACGCCGTCGCCCTCATTCTCCTTGCTCCCACCTCCTCCGTCGCCAGCGGCCGGATCCACCGCTGCTGCGATAGGCTGCCCGGATGCGAGGGCCCCGTCCACGGCATTTATGCTGGGCGACGAGGCACCGGTGCACGATGGCTCGTCCTCCTTGAAAAACGCCACCAAGACGTTTTCCGTAAAGAGTGGGACGCGCTTGCGAAACGCGAGCCGCAACACAGGCGACTCCATCAAGCAGTCCCGGTGCACAAACGCCTCCTCGCCGCTACTCGTGGCCAGTACGACGTAGTCCTTTGGGTTCATGTACACGGTGTCGATGTAGGACGGCGGCGGCGGAGCCGTCCACATCGCATCAAAGGGCTGCCCGCTCATCTTGCCGTTGTTGTAGTGATCGCGGCGCCTCCGATCTCAACGCTGTGTGCTAATCCGATGCTCCTTTTCTATCGCTGCGAACGTGCGTAGTGGGCGTGGCCAGATCCAGTGTGTGTGTGTGTGTGTGTGTATTTTTCAAAACGCCGTCCAAGAACGGGCTGCAGGGCGTGGCGGCGCGAGGGAGACGAAGACAGGAAAGAGATGCGGTGCAACAAGACGGAAGCGGGCACGTGCGCGAGGTGGCGAGCTCGGCTCCACCGCCTTTTTTCGTTTTATTTTCTTTTCGCGACATGAGGGAGAGTGGAAGAGAGCCACAAAGTAACGTTCACAGTACACGTCCCTGCCCTCCCGTCCCCCTCACACACACACGCACACGTAAGTATGAGCACCCAAAAGGGTGCACAGTGGTGCCTCCGAGAAGCGCGTACACGAACAGTCCAGCTGGTATGCCGGGTCTTCTTTTTTTATGCCTATTTAGTGCCGTATTTCGCCACCGCCCATTATCTAACTGCGTCGCTCGCACGCTTCTACCGCATTGACGGTGAGCGCAAGTATTCAGGTAGTTTTTGTATCCTTTCTCAGCACCTTGCCCTCCACCCCACCCACCAAAACCTCTGGGCAGGGCATGAAAGAGGAAGACAGAGGGGCGTAGGGGGGCCGGACCTCCACCGGTGAATACATCTGAGATGGAGGAAGGATAGCATCAGCATCACATGACTGAATGCAGCAACGATTAGGAGAGCGAGAAAGAGGGAGGGGCATACGCTTTAGGCTACCGCATGCATCCGCGTTTGGACGTGGGGCGCCCGTTACTGTGGAGACGTGGTCATATGAGTCGAATGTGTAGACATGTGTGCCACAGCCGTCACACCCCACACCACCGCATCAGCAGTAAGAACGCACTGAAACAACAAGGTGAAGGCGCGAAGACTGCACACGAGAAGCAGATACGGCTGCAGGGGCCCAGCAGAGCACTTCGTGCCGAAGCGCAACGCGCGAGAGAGCGTGTGGGAGGCACTTACATATGCGCACATCAAGCCATCATTGCGTTCTCCCGCGCTGTGCGCTCTTCGTGCCGTTGAAGAGAACTTAGAGGAGCAGCATGGACGCATGGAAGGCGGTCATTCCCGGTGATGCCCCTCTCTCCCCCTCCACACAGTCGCACACAAAGCCGCGTTCTCTCACCGAAAGAGCCAGGCAATGCACTCCAGCAGAGCACAGCAGTTCAGGCAGATACGACGACGACACAGCAAACAGATGTGCCCCACAAGCAACAAAGAGAGCGAGAGAAGAGGGTGCACGGCATCCCCCGCGGTCCACGATAGCTCCTCTCCAGTCAGCATAGCACCGCTGCTTCTACAGTGCGGAGACGGACGCACGCGCGGCTCTCCTCATATACTTGACGGCGGTGCAGGAGGCAGAATGGAGACCGAAAAAAAAAAAGAAAATCAGCCGCGGCACAACCTTCACGCAGCCGTAAAGGGGTCCTACACACGGGACGCGTGTTGGGCAGGCAGGTGCGCACGTCTGGCCCCCGCCAGAACGGTACACGATGATGAGAGCAATCGGCAGTCACCTGCCGCTGTTGCTGCGCTTCTTCTCATTCCGTTTGGCGCCCTTCCCTTTCTGCGTTGTCGCACGTCAGTTCCCAAGCTGGCCGGTAGCTCCCGTCATCCCGCCTCAAGAGCGGGTTGCGGTTTGTATCTGCACTTCGGCCCACTGATGAGTAGCCGCTCTCGTACAGGCTGCACTGCGGGATGCACATGAGCCTGGTGTACGCCCACACATCGTTCACGGACCAGTGAAAGAGGGGGCATGCGCGCAAGAAGTCTGGCCAGCCTGGCGTCGTTTTCTCCACTGCCTCCTTCTGATACCGGCCGTGCGGGTCCGTCTTGCGCGTGCCCATGAAGACCACCTTGAGCGGGTGTTTCTCCGTGAGCGTCCATAGGCTGAGTCGCATGTCCTGCGACGCACCCTGGTGCACTAGTGGCAGACCTCGCGCAACCTCCTGCATGTACCACGCGCGAAACTTGCGCAGCTCGTCAAACTCATCATTGTGTTCAACCACAAAGATGCAGCACTGCGCCAGCACCGGTGCTGTCACAGCGCTACGAAGCAACTCGAACATCACCACGCTGTCCTTTCCGCCGTTAAACGCAACTCCGATCTCGGAAGGCGCGTAGCGCTTGAAGATGTCTCGAATGAGGTACTCGGAGGCGTTGACGCGATCCATCAGCTGTGGTGACATGACCGGTAGAGCAGGCTGCTCTGTCCCCTGGACAGCACACTCATCATCACGGCATCCGCTCTCACCCGGCGAAGCCTGTGCTGCGGACGTGTCCTGCGGCATGAGCGACACGAAGCGAGGGGAGGGACGAGCGCGGGCGGTGCAAAATTAGTGTAGGCGGGGAGGGGCCGAGAAAACGATGCGAAAGCCACACAGGAAAAGAAGCCGTGCGGAAGCCAAAGAAGAGGGCTCTCGGGAAACCTATCGGCGTCCGCTCGCTCAAGAAACCCTCCGCGAGGGCAGCAGCAGTGTCAGCACGGAGAGCCGCTCGAGAAGAACACAGGATGGCAAGGCCGCGGCAACCGAGTCGGGGGCTATACAATGCCCAATGGCACGGTGGATGGGGTAGAAGAAGAAGGGGTAAGACGAGAAACGGAGTGGGCAAACAACAGCGTGCAGCAAGAGAAGAAAAAGAGCAGCGCCACTGCATCAATCGTCTCGTGCCCGGCAGCACCCGATTTGGCTCGCGTGTGTGCAAGACAGGTTGGTGAGGCAACAAGTCGGTTCTCTCTATCTGCGCGGATGTGTACGCATGCGCTCTGAGAAGCGGTGGCTAGGACTGCGTGAGTCTCTTCACCAGCTGCGCGTCCGGTATATCTTGTTGTTTGGTCTACAGGCCGGTGCGGTGGCACGGAAGACGTATGGGTGGAGGGCAACCGACGAAAGAACGACCGATAAGTTACGATGGGGCAACGAGCTGACGCCGGTGTGTGTGCACGCAACAACAATCTGGAAAGAGAGAGAGCGTGCGGACCAGCACACACGCTACAGCACGCGCAATGTGAAAGGTGGACTGAAGAGAGACGGGCCGTAGAGGCAGCACGGAAGAGGAGGAGAGCAGGTGAGCGAGCGGGAGAGAGAGATCGGTGTTTAGTCATGGGCAAAACGAAAGAAACGATGAGGGCAGTTGCAGAGAGAGGGGGGGAGTACCAGAGAGGAAGTGGTGCCACCGCGAATGCCTGTGCGCAACCATGGTGTGCGACGACCCCGCAAAGCATCAACGGCGCAGCTCCCTCGTTCCTCTTCTTTCCTACGCAAACGGATGCACACTGAACACCGAAAAAGGCGTTTGAGGGTTTCGAGAACGAACAAAAGGCGGCGGTGGGCGCAACATCACCAAAGTCCCGCACATCACATAAATGCTCCACAGCAGTTATAATCGCGGCTTCGCTGTTTCTCGTACTGGAAAAGAGCTGTGTCAGCTGCGAAGTGTACATGAAAAGGTGGAAAGCGCCTTTCTCATTGCCGTCCCAGTGTCGACTGGCCACCGCGCACCACTCATTTTTCGAATCTTAATCCTTTCTCCTCTGCCACGCGTGCAAGTGCAGAGTGGAGAGCAGCCGCACCTGTGGCACCCCCACCACCGCGCCCCGTCGCACTTTACCTCCAGGCACGATGGCCGTTCAGTTCATCGCCAGCGCAAAGGGTCGCACCAGCAAGTGCGCGAAGAGAGCGGAGGGCAGTGGCACTGAGCGCGAAACGGGAAACAAGACGGCGTCCTTCACGACGGCAGCACTCTCCCGCAGTGCCCGCTCCACATGCAAGGCGATGCTGCGCGCCACCAATGCATCATAAGCAGCAATGCCGTGCTCGCTGAAGCACTGCAGAGCTGTCCAGTAGAGCTTGCGCCGCGCAGGCGTGCTGTGTGTCGTCGGGAGGCCTAACCAGCTGCGCAGGCACAGCGACACGAGAAACACCACGTCCACCTGAGCGCTGGACAGCAGCGCGGTGCTTGCAGAGTGCTGCTGTTCCAGTTGCGCGCACACCGCCAACACGCGAGCCTCAGTGTTGGCATACGATGCCCACTCTTCGGCGCTGCGTCGTGCCAGACACTGCTCTACGTCGTGACGTGTGACTCGAAGCGCTGTCCGGTTCGCCAGCAGGCTTCTGGCGACCGCCGCCAGCGCCTTGGAGTGGGGCGGCGGCGACGCGACAGGAGCCTGTGCCTCGGATGGGGGCGCACTGTAGCTCGACGACAAGCGGCGGATCATCGCCTGCAGCTGCTGCGCCTCCTCCTCTGTCGCGGAGGAGGCGATGTCGCCCGTCGGCAGAGCATCGCCCTCGGTGAAGCTGTCTACGTCACACACCGTGTCGACCGTCAGCTCCGCCTCGAAGCCGTCCAGTAAAATCGCTGGCAGCCGTTTTCGACCCTTGCCGGAAGTCACAAAGCGCACCATAAAGTATATCGGGTCCACCCCGCGGCGCTCCTCACACAGCCGGCGCAGCTGAAGCATGCGCTGCTGTGCGACGGCTGGGTCGAACCACGCCCGGAACTCCGCAGACGGCCGCACGAGCACACAAAGGGCCATGGCGGAAAGCAACGTTAGAAGGGAATCTTCGCCGAAGGGCGGGCGGTTTGTCGGCACGGCGGCCGAAGCGGCGCTGCCGGCCGAGTCTGGAGTGAGCTGCGCCGGCGCAAGCCACAGGTCCGCGAGTTGCCCCCAAATCTCTTCCAGCAGCTCTCGACTTGGGTCACTTCCACCACCGCCGTCGTCGGCGGGCAAGGCGGTCGATCCAAGGAGAAGGTGGATGGACTGGTAGCAGGCGCCGGCGCGGGCGGCACGGGCAACACCGAACGCGTCTTCGCCAAAAGACAAGTCCGACCAGCCGACTTGCGGATACGCCTCCACGGGCAAGAGAAGCGGCCATCGCAGGCGCCGACTCTCTGCGCTCGGGCCGCCTCGAAGAAAGGCAAGCGAAGCAGCACGCGCGGCCTCAGCCAGGCCATCGCGAGCCACCGCGCATGTAGACCAGCGGAGCAGCAGTGCCACGCTGTGCGGGGTGAGGGAGCGCAGACAACCAGGCGGGCGCGACTTTTTCTTCGTGGATGGGCTGATCGACGTGGTCGAGACGGCCCACATCTCCGACGTCGCGTCGAAAGCGCCCCCACCAACTTCGACAATCGCGTTCAGCAGCTCCGTCCAGCGTGCCGGCGGGTCGGTGACGTCCTCTTTGACGGTCCGCATGTACGGCTGGAGCGCGGTCCACCCGGCTAGCGTGGTCGACACCCAAACCAGCTCAGTCCAGCGAAAAGCGCTTCCGCCGCCGCACACGTCATTTACGACAGCTGTGAGGGTGATCGGCAGCTTCGGGGCTTGCGCCTGAAGCAGCCGCGTCCAGCACTCGCGTACAACGTCTGAGACGTCGACGGTGAGAGCGCGGAACAGCGAGTGCGCTGACGACCGTCTTTCCTTGCGAGTTAGCAGCAACGCGCGAGATTGGGCAAAGAGCGGGCCGTCCACGAGCTTCCATGCGTACGGGCTGCAGCAGAGCGCCTTCTCGCCGGTGCCTATGAGCAACGTTGCCAAAAGGCGCAGGGCAAAGACGAACTGAGCGTCGTGCGCCGGCGACGTCACCGTTGGCGCCCAGCCGAGCACCACCTTCGAGGTCACCTCGAAGGTGGCTTCCTTGTCTGCCGGCGACAAAGAGCCAACACAGCGGCATAGAGCATGAGCACCCACTTCGTACAAGCCCGCGATGGTAGGCGGAGGCTTCGCCGAACGCGACAGCTGTAGTGGTGAGGCTGTTGAGACTTGGCGGCAGGGCCTCTCTGAGCGACCTCCCCGCTCTCTATCTGTGGGCGAACGAACCAAACAAAAACGTGAAGAATAGGAGGGAGGAGCAAGTGTGCAGCAGACGCTCCACAAGCCCCCTTTCTGCTCGTGGTCGTGCGCGATTCGGTGCGTGAGTGTGCCGGATGGCGACGCAGTAGATTCAGCAAGGCACACACACACACGCGCCCGACACACATGAACACGCGCAGAGATAGGCTCTCCCACGTACCGCAACTTACTTGGGGTAAACCGCAGCAGCGGCATTGAAAGAAGCAGAAGGACAAAGACGATCAGTGTACGATGGAATGAGAGGGAGAGGGAGAGGGAGGCGTCAAAGGATAACCTCAGGTCATCGAACATACCGTGGTGTAGTGAGTGGGCACTGGGGAGAGGGGAGAGGGGGGGTGCGGGCTCAGAGCCAGCAGGTCCCCTTCCTCATAAAGCTCATGCACGGCACGTGCGCAGAACGCATGCCACGGCAGATCCTTGCTGCGCGAGATGGAAAGAGGTGCAGGCACCACGCACACGCACGCAGTATTTGCGAGAGGCCGTAAGTCGAAGCACCAGACAGCACACGCTGCGGCCGCACCCTTCGCCCCAGTGCGCGCTCCTTGCCTCTTTCGTTGTGTGCGCCTCGAACCCACAAGCGCGCACATGTAGAAAACACAGACTCAACTTCTAGCCCGGTAAACGCGCACGCGCCACAGGAAAACAGAGGTAAAAAAAAAGCACCATACATAGGACAAGGAATCACGCAAGTTGACAGACGGCTAGAGGGGGGGGGAGAAGAGCGATTGAAGGGTGGAGGAATGCCAAGCAAAGGCACACATACACATCCACCCATCTGCACCTCTACCAGTCCGCCATGACACCTGCAGTCCCCGTTAGCCCTCCCCCTCCCTCCTCGCCCATTTCGCCTCCACCCTAGTCCCGGCAGGACGCGTTTCAACACCTTCGACCGTGTCTCTCATCGGTATCTGCGTGGGAAGGGGAGGGAAGGGAAGGAGGCAGTGAGGACATGAGCAGATGAGTGAGGCGACACTGAGCCACCAACAAAACGACCGCAGAAGAAAGCGTGCACCTACGTTTACCGCCCTGGCTTCTAAATGTTCAGTTCAAATTCCTTCTTCCACGCTTCGAACTTCTTGATGTTGTCGGCGTTGATGCTGCTCGGGACCTTCTTCATGGCGGCCAGAAAGTCACTCATGTTGATGGGCTGCTCCGCCACCTGCCGGCCAATCTCCGCCGCGTTTTCCTTCAACGTTGTCTTGTCCGCCTCCTTCATGAAGCGCCGCATAGTCATCATAGCCGCATCTCGCACCAGGTTCGTGATGTCGGCGCCGCTGTAGTGGCGGCCCTCTAGCAATTGGGACAGCTTCACAAAGTCGACATCACTGCCCAGCTTGATAGACTTTGTGTTGATCTTGAACAGCTCCACGCGGTCCGCCGCATCGGGCAGGGGTATGTAGATGCGCTTTTCAAGGCGGCGGCGCATCGCTTCATCGATGTCCCACGGGTGATTCGTCGCGCCGAGCACCATGACGATCTTGTCGGTGTCCACCCCGACACCGTCCATCTGCGCCAGCAGCGTGCCCTTTGCCCGTCGCGAGGCCTCGTGCTCGTTGCCGCCGCCTCGCTGCCCGCACAGGGAGTCGATCTCGTCGATGAAGATCGTGCTCGGGGCGTAGTGGCGCGCCATCTCGAAAAGCACCCGGATAAGCTTCTCGCTATCGCCGCGCCACTTGCTCGTGAGCGTCGCGGGGGATATATTGAAGAATGTGGTGTTGCACTCTGAGGCGACCGCCTTGGCAAGCATTGTCTTGCCGGTGCCCGGCGGACCGTACATGAGCACGCCTTTCCACGGCCGGCGGATGCCTTGGTAGTAATCGGGCATGAGCACCGGGTACACCACCGCTTCCTCCAGCAGTCGCTTCGCCTCCTCGAGGCCCGCGATATCATCCCACGTGACCGGCAGCTTGCCGACGTGCATGTCGGCCTCGATGAGCTGAACAAGTTCCTCCTCCCCAGCCCGGCCGGCAAAGCGGGTCGCTGCACTCTTACCCTTCACTCTCCCCCTTGCAGCGGCCCCCGTACCACTCGACGCGCCAGCACCTTGACGGAAGCCAACACCGGGCGCCGCAGCCACGGGTCTACCAACGCCGACCCCGCTGCTCGAGAAGGGTGGCGACACCGCTGCGTAGGAGGAGGCCGCGCTGCGCGCTGGCTGACGCGTAGCTGGTGGGATCTGCGGGCCCTCTGCCGGGCCGAAGCGGTCCTTGTCGCCGTAGAGCTTCGCGTTCTGTACGCTGATGTTGGACCCGCCGCTGTTCGCGAGCGAGGCTCCGATTCGTGGCTTCTTTTTGGTCCCCGTCCTCGGCACGACAGCTTTCTCGGCGCTGCTACTGCTGCGATTCTCATCGCAGTCAGGCGGCTCGCGCCGCTTGGCAGCGTTAGGGTCAATGAACAAGTGCAACTCCGCCTGCGTATCGCGGATGATCTGCGCCTCGCTCTCCAGTTCCCCTAGCAGACTCATCCACTGGCTACAGAGAACGTCGTCGATGCTTCGGGTGTGCAAGTTGATCTCATTTCGAATGCTGCTGTAGTACTGAAGGGCGGTTTTGTAGTCGCAGTAGAGGGCGCAGTTGCGGGCCTTATGGACGGCCTTGACGATCTCGCTCGCGACAGATGCTTGCATGGTGCCGCGCACACGCAAAGCTGCGCGGAAACGAGGAGGAGAGATGGACGGAATAAGCGGCCCCAAACCGGCCGACAAAAACGCACGATGGAAGACGTGATCCGGTGTTGGACGAGGAGCAACTCTTTCTGTGCCGTGCCTGCTGCGTCTGTGTCTCCGGTGGGGAAGGGGAAAAGAGGGGGGGCAGGGGGACGAAGTAGTGACAGCCGGAAGCATGCACACGGAGACATGTGTGCGACTGGTCAAAGAAGAGAGGTGCACGCGGTAGGCTCAAGTGAAGAAGATGAGGGAATCGAAAGGGACACGCATATCGTTCCTACGCATTAACGCAGAGCATGACGTCCGCCTCCAGGTTCCTGCTCCCCGCCATGCCCATCCGCGCTGAGGTTCTCCGTTAACAGTTTCTGATCGCTCCACGACTCGAGTGAATAACGCAGCGCAGACTCCGAACCTGCTCGACGTGCGCATCCATCTTGCCATTAACTCGGTCGGCTTTCCCTCGTCTTTGTTGTTGTTTTTCTTTTTGGTTTCAACTGCTGCTCTTACCGCGCCTCATCATTACCAAGCATACGTCGCCTGTGAAGTAATTACGACTTCAACGAAAACACGCAGACTAACAAACACAAAAACGCACGCACGCACGCACGCCGTACCCGCGTGGACGGCGAACGGGCATCCACCCAAATTCGAGATGGGCACGAACGGTCCGCACGCGCCCACGCGGAAGGGACACACATGCACACGCACACACACACGCATACGCACGCACAAAAGCACCCTAACAGACACGCAGACGAAAACAGGGGAAGAAACAGACAGGAAGCGAAGAAAACAACTCAATGAGTGACTGTTAGAGCGTAGGAGGAAGAGACGAAGGAAAACAACTCAGCGGGAGGTACGAGACGCCAATACAAATGCGAGGAAGAAGACCAAAGTCTGTGGAAGACGACCCGGGGGTGAGGGGAGGGAGAGGTAAAGAACGCAGCAGTGCACACGCACGTACACACAAACTTACCGGAGAGAAGAGGGGAGAGGGGAGCGGCAGAGATGTAGTGCTTGTGGGGGTAAACACATGAAAGCAAGAACGAGGTGAAAGGTAGGGGACAGGGAGGTTTGGGGGGGGGGGTAGAGAGTGGGGAGGGGAGGGAGTAGAGGAAGGATGAAGGAGAGGAAAAGGCAAATAGCAAAAATGTGTAAAACAGCGAAGACGAGAGGGAGAGAGACACCGGGGGGGGTTAGAGAGAGAGGAGGGAGGTGGGAATAACGAGCCCCAGAAATAGAGAGAGGAGGAACGGAGCGGAAAGAGAAATCGCACAGCCACAGGCACATGCAGACAAGGACGAAGGGTGGAAAGGGGAGGGGGAAACGAGAACACGAACACAATCACCACAGAACACAAGAAAATAAGAAAAAAAGAGAAACGAAGAGAGCGAGTGAGTGTCGGAGAGGGAAAAGGATGCAAAATATGTGGGATGGGGTAATGAGGGAGGGGAGGGAGGCCCGTCTCGCATAAACACAATACATACATACACATATGCATACACAAGAACAGCAGAAATAACAAGCATAGAGTGCAGAGAGGAGGAGACTCGTGGAAAGAGGTGTACGAGAGAGGCAAACAGTGGGCGAGTGGTAATGGAAGAGGGGAGTAGGAGGATCAGCATGCAAGACGTTAAAAAAGAGGAGGAGCACTATAGATAACGCAGGAAACACAAGAGAACGTAAAAACACCAACAGAATAAAAAGATGGAGACGGAAAAGGGGGAGGGTGAACACATTGAGCATAAAATATGAACGATGAGGAGAGAAAATGGGGGAGGGTGATGTGAGGAAATAATAAAAAACAAACAAACTTCTGCTCTGGTTGCGTTACTGTCGTACTGCTCTTCCGGGCAACTCTTTCTTGGCTGTATGTTCATGCTGCTCGCGCATGTGCGTGCGTGTGTGTCTTAGCGCGCCTGACTTCATGTAAGTTTGAAGGGTGACGAAACGAAGCGAGGGTGATTCCTGGCAACGCTGAGCTCATCCGTTTCCATCTTTGTACGACAGGCCCGCACGCACGCACACACACACACACACGCCGACACAACTGTGCCGGTGCACGGTGCTTAACCCATCGTCTCCCCCCTTCGCTGCCGCCGAAACGACGACACAAAAGAAAAGGCGAGAGGGAGGAGGGAAGAGGGAGGTAGCGGGCCAAAGAAGACGGCAGATGCGTCATGCACGGAAAAGGAGAACGAAAAATAATTAAGAGACGCCGAAGCACAGTAAGACTTAGAAAAAAAAAAGATTGTATGCGCATGTGAAGAGGAGAGGTGTGAGCGAGCGAGACAAAAAGGCCCAACAGCCAAAGACAGGTACTTCAAGAAAACGGCTGCAAGAGAAGGAGAGTGGCGAGCAGTAGGTGGGTGCGGGGAAAGGGGGATGGGAAGGGGCAGATAGTGCGTGCGCACGGCGCTCAGCACCAAGTTCACTCTGATGCCACTCACGCAGGGATCGTACGCAGACAAGAATACGTGCGGAGTCCTCTGCAGTACTGCCGCTGTCTCTCTCTCCCCCACCGTCTTGTGCGACCGCCTCTTTGGCGCGCGCACACACACGAAAGAACGTGAGTGCAGACAACGAGAAACGCCGGAAAAGAAAGAAACGACTAGCCGTACTTCGCCATCTGTCCAGTGAAGGCCTGCATGTTTCTTTTTCTCTTGCATGTATGGGTTCTGCATGTGTGTGTGTGCGTATATGTGCATGCAAGAAAAGAGGGGTGGGTGGCGTGGGTGGAGAAGTTCAGTGCTCGAAAGGAAACACAAAACATAGAGCGAGAGCGCAATACCACGCAGCACCGAGCTGAAAGAGATGACGCGCTGCTGATTGTCTTTTTCGGCTCTGCACCTCTCCGGTGTATTGCAGGAAGAAGATGGGAAAATAAAGAGAAGCATGGCGGGGGAACACAACCGCACAAAAAGAGATGGAAGATAGGTAAGCAAGCGGTGTTGTTGCAGAGTATAGAGAGAGATGGGCGGGCGGGAGGGAGAAGAAGCAAGCGAAGCGGTCCCGTCCAGATGTTAAAGGCAAAAGAAAAATAACACCGAAATAAGGCAAACAGGGAATGACGAAGAACACGAGAAAACACTAGCCCTGTGTATGTAGGGGAAGAGAGAGAGCGAGGGAGGGAGGGAGGGAGAGAGAGAGGGAGGAAGAGAGAAAGGGACCGAGCGCGATCGAGAGACGGCGAACCGGCGATATGCACGCGCACGGCGCATTCTGTTTGACTGCCTAGCGGCATGTAAGTAGCTCTGTGGGTGGGTGGGGTGGGGGAACGCAGAAAGCTGGTTGTGGGGAAGGGAGGGGGGAAGATAGCGCACCTCGCCTTCTCCCCAACCCTTTCGTAAATTAGTAAAAGCGTAAGAGATGAACGCAGAGAGAGAGGGCGGGTTAGCCACACTGTCCAGTAGGGACGAGCAGAAGCGTGCGGGATGGATTCACTCAGGTCTGGTGGATCCTGATGACCGGACGAGGACCCTCACAACACCCGCTAAAAGGCAAAGAAAAAATGAAGAGGAGGAGGGAGGCCGATGCCGGAAAAACTACACATTTTGTTTTTCCAACGTGTTCGTTCTCTGCCGTACGGCATGAGCCAAGCTTCTCTCCACCCGGCACCCGCCGCTCGCACTCTACGCACTACCCCCGCCGCTGTGCAGGCCGCCTCACAGCCGGCCCATTATGCCGGCCGCCACCCCTGCGGTGCACCCCTCGCGGGGCGACACCCCGGCCCCCCCCCGCAGTGGGCGGTGTGAGGGTTGGGTGGGATTCGCTCGACTCCCGCTGGCGCTTTGCCCATCGATGTGGGCGGCACAGACGTGTTCACGGTCGCAGGTCGCACCGACACCGCCCCACTCCGGGACCTGGCCGCCGGCGTCAGCAGCGACGCATCGCTCTGGCGCCTCCGACACATCATGAGGGCGCGTTTGAGCTTGCCACCACCAGAAGTGGCCTCGCATTGGCAGGGATAGCGAAGAGGGTGGGCGGTGGGGGGCTGCTTCGCTCCTCCGCACACAGAGAGAGAGAGAGCGAGCGCCCCCCCTGTGTCCTGAGATGCCACGCTGAAGTGGCCCCTCCCCACCCCCGCACGTCATGAGCGGGTGGGGGTGCAGAGACGTGCGAGAAGAGAAGAGGGAGAGGTTACCAAACGGAAAGGCAGAATAGACTAACAGGGAAGAGAAGGTGGAAGACACAGCCACACACACACACCAGCGTGGTTCGCGCGTGAGGGAGGGGCGGGGGTAGCGTTGCCGACCGGCATCTTGCTGCGCGTCGAGACATATATAGGGGACAACAAGACGAGCAAAGCAGGAGGCGTGCAGACGAGGAGCGACGGCGTCGGTGATGGGGGCCGGAGAAGTGCGGAGTAAGAGAAAGAGAGAGACCCGAAAGGTGAAAGGGAGGGGCGTAAAGGACCCGGTGCTTTCCCTCAGAGCCCGTTATTATGGAGAGGATGAGTGGCCTGGCGTGAAGAGCACGAGGACGGCAGAAACAAAAGGAAAAGCAGCAGAGGGAAAGTGTGGAGCCAGGAGCGCTGCTGCGGTGTTTGCGGGGTTGTGTGCGGAGGCGAGCGATGCGTCACTACAACCCGTAGCGATAGACACAGAAAGGAAGAGGGGGTGAGGGAGAGGATGGGGTGAAGATTGTGTAAAGTCGTTAGAAGAAGGCGAAGGGATGAGCAGGCAGGGAACGGCGAAAGCACCCAGATAGATGCGTGCACGCCCACGATTGTGTGCGTGCAGGTGTGTGTGAGAGAGTGGGTGGCAACGCAAGAGGAGGTGCTGTGACGTGTTTGTCGGAGTTCTGGACACTGTGGTTGCAAAAAGCGAGCAAGGGAGAGGGAATGAGAGCAAGTGGCAGTAGGCGCGAGGATGTCGGGAGGTGAGGGAGAACCAAAGGAAATACAAGAGCTGCTGCGGCTACAGCCATCCTCTGGTCCCCAAGTGCTGAGCGGAAGGAAGGGAAGGAATCCCTCTTTACGAGTGCCACAGAGACGACGTAGCACTAGACTGCATTGGACAGAGAGAGAGGGCACGCCAAAGACCCAAAGGAACCGCTGGCATCGTGCTGAGTCAGCGCGCGCGAGACAGAGAAACAGAGTGCAAGTTTGCG
Source organism: Leishmania infantum JPCM5 (assembly GCF_000002875.2). Lineage (NCBI taxonomy): Eukaryota > Euglenozoa > Kinetoplastea > Trypanosomatida > Trypanosomatidae > Leishmania > Leishmania infantum. The sequence continues at coordinate 132,651 of NC_009412.2, read as the reverse complement.
GGGAGGCGCTGGGGTGGAGGGGTCGACCAGAGGAGGAAGACTAGAACGAAGAGGGCATCTAAGGTATCTAGAACAACAACAAAAAAAATTGCGCTGACAAAGGCAGCGTGCTCGCCCGTGTGTCGGGTCTCGTGCAGCGCTCTGTGGCCCTTCCGTCCCCACACCCCCTCTTGCACATCCACCCGCGCCCTGCAGTGCCAACGTACTACTCATCGTGAAGGAGGCGTTAGCAAGAAGGCATAAAGCAATGTGGAATCGAGGAAGGCAGCGCCGGCAGAGGGAGGGGGGAGGAAGAGAGGGAAGAGACGGGCTCACGCGCGCGATCTGAAAAGAAAGAAAGCCACGAAGGGCAGAACCACAACAAGCGAAAAGCACAACGTCTATGGCGACGACGCTATTCTGAGCAACATCACACCCATCACGGCAGTATCACCGCACACACGGCGGCAGAAGCAGCCGAGAAAACCCGCACAAAGCGGACGCATATACGTGGCACGACGTCGCGAGAGAAGAAGCGCAACTGAGAGGCACGCGGTCATCGGTTGTACTGCTTGTTGATGCTCCCCTTGAGCGCATCCAGCTTCTTCTGCTCCTGCAGCAGCTCCGCCTGTACCTCCGCAAGACGGCGTTTCTCCGCGGCAATCGCCTGTTGACTGCGCGTTTTGTCCAGTGTCTCCTGATGCATGCGCCGCTCACGCTCCTCTGTCTCGCGGCAGGAGGACAGCTGGTACATCTCCTCCTTCTCCTTCTCGGCCGCATACAGGCGCTCATGCTGCAGGACCTTCTTGGAGGCCTCCCTGGCGTTGCGCTCCGCCACGGCAAAGTGCTCTTGAGCGGCGTCGCGGCGACGCCCGGCGCGGTCGATGACAGCGACAAGGAAGTCCACAGCAGCGGCTGAGAGGGGGGCAGCGCAGACCGGGTTGCCCAAGGTTTGCAGCACGAGCTCGCCACGCAGGTCGTGAGTGTGCCCCGGCTTCAGGCCTGCCGCCGCCGCACCCCCTGCTCTCTGACCCTCGTCCTCGGCGCCGCCGCGCGCAAACACGAGAGACTCAGCGGGGTCGTACAAGCGCTCGTCCTCTTGCATGTACTCCTGACGAGACCGCAGCTCCTCCTGAATGCGCTGCTCCAGTACTTCGATAAGACGCAGCTCCTCTTCACGCTGCTGGCGCGCTACCCAGTCGTACCACTCACCGACGTGCTCGTAGAGGCAGGCACGCGCGCTATCCTCCGATGCCATCACCTCGCACAGCCGCGTTTGGAGGGAGGCGACGGCCGCCTCTGCTGCGTAGCGTGCAAAGAGTGCCGTCTTTGCGCGCACCGCTGCCCTGCCCGAGAGCTCATCGCGAGCGAGGAACGCACGTCGCTGCGTCTCCTCGTACAGGAGTTCCACTTGGCAGCGGTAGTGGAAGGCGTCGATTGCGCGGCAGCGCTGCTCCGTTTCCTCAGTGCACAAGTATTTCCATTCCTGCGCCTCCTCCCAGGCAACCTGCTCGATGGCGTCAAGAGCGCTGCGCGCTGCCTTGGCGCGAGCCTGGTACTCCAGCGCAGCCCGCTCCTCAACTGCTTTGCATGTGCGAGCGAAGGCGATGCAGAGCTGCTGCCAGTCGTCCTGCTCTTGCCGGCAGATGACGCTGCGAAGAGGTGCCTCGCTATCAGCAAAGGCCAATCTTTCGAGACGCTTCGTTTCACACCAGCGCAACACTAACTCTGCATCCGCCGCCATTTGTGACAGCAAGCGAACGCGGGCACAACGCTCCTCCCTCGCGAGCGTCTCAACAGCGCTCTCGGCGCAGGCGCAAAACTCGGCCCGCGCACGCGCCTTCGCGGCAATCTCCTCTGCCACGGCAACCTCCGCACTCGCGGCAGCCTTGCGCAACACCTCGCGGGCGAGAGACTCCTCAGCGCCGAGAACAGACTCCTTCTCGCGCACGCAGCGGTGCCATAGTGCCGCCCTCGCCTCGGCCTTCTGCGCCATCCACACTCGGCGGCCGGCGGCCTCGTCACGCTCCCTGATCATCAGGGCAGTGAAAGCGGCGTCCTCGTCACGCTGGATGTTGCAAAGAGTCTCAACCGCGAGGAGGAGGTGAGAGTGACGACGATCGGCTCGCTCCACCTCGGCGGCGTAGATGACGTCTTCGTCCGCCCTCATGTCAAGAAAAAGGGTGTGGTAGCTGCGCTCCGCTGCTTCGCGGATACCCTGCCGCTGCAACGCCTCGGATTTGCAGAGGGTGGCTCGTTGGCGCGCGAAGATGCGGTGGCGCTCTTCAATGTAGTCCGCCTCTTCCACCATTTCTTCACGAAGTCGCATGCGAGTGGCGGCCTCCTCGGCTAGAACATCACGCTTGCCCTGCTCGGCTGACGCCAGCAGCATGCACCGCTGCTGAGCGTGTTGGTAGAGCATCTCACGGTGGGCAACGGCCAGCGCAGCCAAGCTCTCCAGCCCAGCGACGCGCTGGCGGCAGAGCTCCTCTCGACTCTCCCAGCAGCTCTTGCAGAACCGGTGCTGCTCGGCTGCGTGCTCGCCCATGAGGCTGCGGCACTCGACCTCCTGCGCCTGAAGCCGATGCCACTGCGAGGACTCGTTGTACCGTAACGCCTCACGTGTCGTGGCTTCGCGTTGGTGCAACCGCACCACCTGCGTTGCGTAGGCGTAGTGACGGGATAACCGGGCAAACCCCTCGCGCTCTCGCGCCAGCGTCGCATGACGAGAAGCCACCTCGCTCGCTTGCAGAGCAAGTAGGAGTATGTGTTGATCGGCGGCAGCCACATACGCCGCACGCTGCGCCAGCTCCTCCTTGTAAAGCTGCTGCCGGTACGCGGCCTCGTGCATTACAACACGCACAGCGTGCCGTCGAATCAACTCGACCGTACGGAGGTCCTCCAGCCACGACTCGTACCGCGCCGCGAGCCGCGCTCGCTGACGGCTCTCTTCGCTGCGCAGCTCATCAGCGCTGCGGGCGAGCTTTGCGCGCTCGTACGGCGTGCTGAGACGCAGGCTTTCCAGCTTCTGCTTCGTGGCGGCTGGGTCGACTTTGACGCTGCACGATTCACACCCGAGCTGCCCGCAGACGAGGCAGCGACTGCAGGATGGGTACTGCCACCCTACCGGCGGCGGCGTGTTGGAGCAGCGCTCCCGCACCGCCGTTACCACCGGCGTGACAGGCGGCGACACGATTGGCGACACCAGTGGCGGCGCATTTTCTGATGCCTCCGTGCGCGGCCGTGATGACGGTCTCGTACTGCTGCGGATGCTCTGCGGCCCCGTCGATGGGAGGCGGGGGCGTCGCCGAACGCGACAGCTGTCGTGCTGAGGCACTTGAGACATGGCGGCCAGGGCCTCTCTGAGCGACCTCCCCGCTCTCTATCTGTGGGCGAACGAACCAAACAAAAACGTGAAGAATAGGAGGGAGGAGCAAGTGTGCAGCAGACGCTCCACAAGCCCCCTTTCTGCTCGTGGTCGTGCGCGATTCGGTGCGTGAGTGTGCCGGATGGCGACGCAGTAGATTCAGCAAGGCACACACACACACGCGCCCGACACACATGAACACGCGCAGAGATAGGCTCTCCCACGTACCGCAACTTACTTGGGGTAAACCGCAGCAGCGGCATTGAAAGAAGCAGAAGGACAAAGACGATCAGTGTACGATGGAATGAGAGGGAGAGGGAGAGGGAGGCGTCAAAGGATAACCTCAGGTCATCGAACATACCGTGGTGTAGTGAGTGGGCACTGGGGAGAGGGGAGAGGGGGGGTGCGGGCTCAGAGCCAGCAGGTCCCCTTCCTCATAAAGCTCATGCACGGCACGTGCGCAGAACGCATGCCACGGCAGATCCTTGCTGCGCGAGATGGAAAGAGGTGCAGGCACCACGCACACGCACGCAGTATTTGCGAGAGGCCGTAAGTCGAAGCACCAGACAGCACACGCTGCGGCCGCACCCTTCGCCCCAGTGCGCGCTCCTTGCCTCTTTCGTTGTGTGCGCCTCGAACCCACAAGCGCGCACATGTAGAAAACACAGACTCAACTTCTAGCCCGGTAAACGCGCACGCGCCACAGGAAAACAGAGGTAAAAAAAAAGCACCATACATAGGACAAGGAATCACGCAAGTTGACAGACGGCTAGAGGGGGGGGGAGAAGAGCGATTGAAGGGTGGAGGAATGCCAAGCAAAGGCACACATACACATCCACCCATCTGCACCTCTACCAGTCCGCCATGACACCTGCAGTCCCCGTTAGCCCTCCCCCTCCCTCCTCGCCCATTTCGCCTCCACCCTAGTCCCGGCAGGACGCGTTTCAACACCTTCGACCGTGTCTCTCATCGGTATCTGCGTGGGAAGGGGAGGGAAGGGAAGGAGGGAGGGAGGACATGAGCAGATGAGTGAGGCGACACTGAGCCACAACCAAAACGACCGCAGAAGAAAGCGTGCACCTACGTTTACCGCCCTGGCTTCTAAATGTTCAGTTCAAATTCCTTCTTCCACGCTTCGAACTTCTTGATGTTGTCGGCGTTGATGCTGCTCGGGACCTTCTTCATGGCGGCCAGAAAGTCACTCATGTTGATGGGCTGCTCCGCCACCTGCCGGCCAATCTCCGCCGCGTTTTCCTTCAACGTTGTCTTGTCCGCCTCCTTCATGAAGCGCCGCATAGTCATCATAGCCGCATCTCGCACCAGGTTCGTGATGTCGGCGCCGCTGTAGTGGCGGCCCTCTAGCAATTGGGACAGCTTCACAAAGTCGACATCACTGCCCAGCTTGATAGACTTTGTGTTGATCTTGAACAGCTCCACGCGGTCCGCCGCATCGGGCAGGGGTATGTAGATGCGCTTTTCAAGGCGGCGGCGCATCGCTTCATCGATGTCCCACGGGTGATTCGTCGCGCCGAGCACCATGACGATCTTGTCGGTGTCCACCCCGACACCGTCCATCTGCGCCAGCAGCGTGCCCTTTGCCCGTCGCGAGGCCTCGTGCTCGTGCCGCCGCNCAACTTGCTCGTGTGCATTGTCGAGTCGAGAAGGCTTCTTTTTTCGACTTGGCGCCACACGGGGTTCAGGCAGGTCATCGTCATCTTATGCTGTCCTCTACACCTCGTTTCATGGGCTCCCTTTCTGTTGTGCCTGATGCGACGCGATGACGCGGACACTACGCATGGCAGCTTCCTCGGTGCCTTTGTACTTCTCACTGTTTGCTTGATGCTTTCCGTGTGCGTCTCCACGCGCGTGTTGGTGGACAACATCACGCCCCATCCAAAGAAGAACGATAGGGCGCCACTCGTGCTGAGAAGCGTGCTCGTCTTCCGCAACTCCCCCCCCCTCTCTCTGCAAAAAGTAAAGTAGCTTCCTTATGCAATGAAGCCGGGCTCCAGCGCCGCCTCAGGCTGCTGCGCAGAACCAAGCACGCGCTGGAAGCTCTGCACGACGGCTTCTCTTCCTCTCTGGGGCGAGTGCGTGCGGTGCGCACTCTGCGCGACAGGTAACCCTTCATCAGCTCACTCACCAGCGTGTGTGTGCACGTCTGTGCACGACTCGGTCTTCTCGCGGCCCTCCCCTCCCTACCCCCACGCGAAAAAGGTGGGAGGGGCCAGACGCCAGGCTTATCTGTGTGGAGCGCACTCATGCTGTGGCACCTCCTCATTAGTCTTCATGCTCTCTGCGCACACCTCATCTCACCTTCTTCCTCTGGGTGCCTTCGACAGCACATTAGGAACACGCACGTGCACACCTGGTTTTATTTCGTTCGCGTGTAGCAGACAGCGGGTGTGCCTCTGGTGCGTCCTGTGCCTCAGCCCGGATCTTCTTGTGTGTGCGTGTGCGCAAGGGCAACAAGAGGAAAGGACGACGTTAAACCGGAAGTAGCGGTCGAGGCGGATCATCATTATTAGCAGCACAGCGACGCACTCAACCACCGAGGAGATACAGGGCGCCGCTACACCATCATCGTTTTATGTCTAGAAACAACGCTGCGCAGCAACCGCGGCGTTGTCGACTGAGAGTACTGAAAGCAACAGGTGGGCCTGCGCCTCTCCTCCCGTCCCCCCGACTGCTGCTTCCTCCCGTGAAGTGCAGGAAGAAAGGAAGGCGCTAGTGTCTGTTCGTGCAGCGCAGCCTCAATCGATCGGGAAAGTAGTGTAGAATGGCGACAGCAGCGGAACTCGGCACCGGAGGTGTAGACGTGACCGGAAAGCCGATCTTTGTGGCGACTGAGCACACCCGCTACGCCCCTAGCACCGAACGCGAGCTCTCCGACCAGGAGCAACTAGCGTGGAAGTCGTTTCAGCTCTGGCGCACGTCTCTTTCCATTGAGCGTCGTGACCACGTGTACCGGACCATCACGAACGCTGACTACACCAACTTTAACCTCACACGCCATATTATGGGCACACCATTTCCGGTGATCGAAAACACCCCTTCTATCATTAACACGGCCGCCGGCGTGCGCATGTACGAGCACGGCATCGCTGCTTTCCTAGGGTTCAGCTACAGCATGTGGGTGCGCTCCAAGGCGTCGCTGCGCCACACCCGCTTGCACCCGTCCACCCGCTTCTTCGTTTCCTTTGGCACCTTCATCTTCGCCGACATGTGCTTCTGGTACCGTAGCATGTTTCGTCTCTCCGGTTTCCTGCCGAACGACTACGAGTGTAGAAAGTTTGGCGTGATGGAGTCGAAGGAGCGGCTGGAGCGGAAAAAAGAGTTGTGGGCCAAATACACCGCGTACAAGCGGGAGTGGTGCCGCCGCTTCGACTACCATGTCTACGGCATCCGCCCAGGCGAGACGTTCAGCCTCTTCTCTGCTTGCTGGTTCCCGGCGTGGTCTACGCCGTACGGTACCATCACCGACTACCCGCTGCGCAAGAACCCGTACTTCCTTAGCGCCACCCCGTTGCGGGACATGTACGGCGAGTATGCCTGTACGATGGAGCTACCGAAATCGGAGTACTCACCGCTGTCGAAGGCAAGGCCGGAGGTTAACTACACATTCCGTGGCCCGCTTGTTGCTTCGGAGAGCAACAAGTCCTCCGCCGCGTGAGGATTAGCGCGCAAACAAAAATGGGCAGCATCCGTATTGTACGCGAAAGAGAACGGGAGAGGAGAGCGCCACAATAGAGAAGGAAAGCGCTGCCGCTCTCCTACAGCACGGCCCACGGAGAGACACATGGAGGAGGTGAACCGGTGGCGCCTTGCGTGTTTACAGTTGAGTGCGGACTTCTGATGTCTTGGTGTCTGCTTGGCGGATTGGGAGCGGGACATTGCCCTTTGCCGTCTCTTTCTTATCCGCTTTTCATTTATTCATGCGTGCGTGTTGTGTATTGCTTTTAGGTAGACGAGGAAGGCGACATGACTGGTTGTGGGCCCCTTTATCCGCTCGCCTCTCATGAGCTCTCAAACCCGCGCCTGGACTGCGAGGTGCACAAGCTGCGTATGGGTGTGCTTGTACGTACGTGTCTGTTGCGCTCTTTTCACTAGAGTATTCATGTGTGATGTGTAGCTGATTAGTTTTTTTTCTTTTTTTTTTGACGTTTAGGTGGTGCAGTCGAAGATCGACACGCACCTTATGCTTGTGGGTAAGCGCTCCGCCAGTGCAGTGACCCACACCAGCTCTGTCCGCTGCGAGGACGCATCGCTTCTCTGCATACGGGTCTCCGAGAAGAAAACGATGAAGAAAAGAGCGAAGTCGAGGTCTGCGGGAGAGCAGAGCACTCGCCGGGGCCCGTCGCTGGGCGTGTGAGGAGGTGAGATCGACTTTTCAAAGCGCGGCGGCCACGCCGGCTGATGAGCTGCGCGGCTTCGCCGCTTCGAAGAGTATTTGGACATCCTTTCACTGGAGCTCTCACATGATTCGCACCCGCTTTCTCTGTGGATGTCATGTATGTTTGCGTGGCAAGTAGGCGGTGATGCGGCACAGGCAGTGGAGCGCCGGCGTCTTCTTCGTTCACTTCTCTTTTCCTCCGTCCTCCCACCGTCTACCTCCATCGCTGCCTCCACATGCGCACTTCCAAAACACAAAACATTTTATGCGCACGGCGGTTTCACACACGACGAAAGGTGAGAGTCACCGTCGCCGTACTGATACCGAGGACAACGCGGCGTGTGTGCCTGTAATAGAGAAGCCGCGTATAGGCAAGTGACACATATCGAGCGCGCCGACCCGGAGCGGCAGCCTCACTGCACCTTTCGCCTCCACCGCACGTCTGCCAGAGGTGCCGTCCGTTGCTTTCGTTGACGTTGAGCTTACGGTTGGTCCGAGATATTGAGCTCGGCGTACACGCAGAATAAAGCGCCGGCACTTCTCCCCCTTCTATACACGTATTTTCGCTGCCTTACATGCAGTCTTCAGGTTGCTCCATAGTGGTTGGAGCGTGAACGAGCACAAGCCTCCTCCCTCACTCGCCGGATGCATCGCCCGCCGTGGTCAACTCACTCGGCTAGCCTGGATCAAGTCGTTCGACACGCCGCGAGTGGTCACAGCGGTAGCTGCAAAGGCAGCGGTGGTGGGGGCACCGTTCCGTCGACATCGCTTCTTTGCTCCTCCGCGCTCGATGGCGTGTCCACCGCGGCTGCCGTCTCGCGCTTGGCGGTGCAGAGCGGCCCATCTGTGTCACTTGCGCAAACGCCGACTGTGCAGGCGATGCACGTGCTATGCCAGGGCTTCCTTGAGACCTACGAAACACCAGAGGCACTTGCGCGAGACACGGCGTGGTGGTCGGGAGAGGCTGCCTGCCTGCACGCTGCGCACACAGAAGGCAAACACCACACCTACGTACCTGGTGAAGCGCCGTCTGCGGCGGTGGAGCAGTGGGGCGAGCTCATGAGGCACATGACTGAAGTGGTTGAATCGACTCACCATATCACCGCGGCGCAGCGGCAAGAGGACGCCATACCAGCGCTCTCACTGTCGCCACTGCGGAAGCCGGATGTATCGGGCGAGGTGAACCACCTGCAGTTTGGCAACGACGTGCAGAATGGCGCCTGGGAGAGTCTCGAGATCCTCGACAGTTTGCCACACGGGGGTGGTGGGGCCGCCGCTGCCATGCACTGTGACGACGAATGCCTGCGTGTGTTGGAGGCTGCCCTTCGGAACCCCACTCAGCACCGTGATGAGGAGGCGGATCTGCTTGATAGCCTGCGGTACTTGTTGAAGCACCGCCCGGAGCTCATCGTCCAGCACGAGAACTTCACCGACCTCCAACAGGCAGTGATCGACCGCGCATGCTTGCACGAGGAAAGCGGTTGGACAGAGGCGGCCTTGTCACTGTTCCAGGCCCTCCCTCCCCGTGCCCAGCTCGATTTTACGCACGCCGCGATCTCCGCAGTGCGTTCTCTGGGTCGCACTGGCAAGTCAGCCGATCTGTCCCTCGTGCGCTTCCTGCATCTTCTTCTCATGGAGCTACCACAGGGATGGGNCCACATTACCGCCCACCACACCAGTGGGGGTCCTACGGTGACCATCTCCGGTGGAGTGTGCACAGTTGGCACTGCACGCGTCAGCAGCGAGAGATGGAGACGAGCAAGAGGTGCACGCTCAGCTTAAGTGGAAGAAAAGCTGAGGCTAACCAGTGAAGCACCATCGCAGTCGTCCCTGCTTTCCCTTCGCGTTCCCCGTGTTGACAGGCATGGACACCACTGATGCACGCGATGGCATTGCGTGCGCACACGGAGAGCGCACTTCCGAGGCGCTTTCTTTCGTTTTCGACGTGGCCACTCTAGCACGAGCAAGTGAGCAAGCGCACACGCATACACGATCACAGTCCGCCGAACTCCACTGCACTACGGCCACATCCCGGTCGTGTCTGGGACGAGCCGTCCTGCCATGGTATCGGGCCGTGCACCAGACAGGCTCTTCTTGTCCTTTCCCGTCCCATCGTTACATACGCGCTGCGCAGTCGGCGCCAGATACACTCGGTTGGACTGCACGCCTTCATCCTCGCGGGCAGCGCCCAGGTTCCTGCGCGGGGGCAAAGGCGGTGGGATCCGTCGTGCAGTTTCGGTGAATGTCGACCGGGCGCTGGAGACGGGTGACCGGGTCCGTCATCCGTGCAGTTGGCGTCGGCGCCTCTCTGGCATTGCCGATTCGGCAAGACTGTCACCTGTGTCCTTGTGTTTCCATACACAATGACCACCGGCACGCTGAAATGTGAGGCGCGCGCGACGGGCCACCGTCGCGCCAGCGCACGTGCACAGGTCCGTCGCACCAAGCCGTCCTCCATGGTTGCGGGGGCCGTGTCGGGTGCCATGAGGGCGGCAGAGCGACCCCGCAGCAAGGGCGGCCACACGTGCTTCTCTTTGTCGCCGCAGGTGAGGCGTGGACACCACTGCTGCAGGCTGGGTGCTGTCGCGGCACGCAAGGGCGCCGCCGCCCCTTGCCCGTGCGCATCTGTGCGTGCATGATCGCGATAGAGCATCACGGCGGCACGTGACCTGCTGTGTGTCTGTGCTGCACCATCTGTGCACCAGCGGGTAGGGGAGAGCTGCGCAACGGGCGTGCGGAGCACCGAGGGGTGTCGATGCCTGCACGCCGGCGTGAGAGCTGCGGAGGCGTTGTGACGGCACTGCCATGCGGCGCGTGCACCCATCCCCACGCCAAGTGCGCAAGGCGGCCTCCTGGCGTGGCCGCGGACGGATGCAGGCAGGTGCGGCACAACAGCGCTGTGGGGTCCGGGGCAGGAACTTGGCCTCTTCGAGTAGGTGCCCGCTGTGTGCGTATTTTGGGGTACCCACGACGACTGCTACTGTGTGGGCGTGAAGGTGCGCAAGGGCCTTCGTGCAGTTGCCGACCAGCACGATCCGACCACGCGGCGGCACCGTGGAGCAACGCTGACTCCAGCCGCGCCATGTAGGAGTAGCGGAGGAGATCCTTTGACGGACCGCATTCGTGCGGGACAGACCCCCCCCCTGCGCTCGGCAGGCCGAGTCGTGTGTACTTTGTTGACCTCTGCAGCGTGTGGACCGATGCGGCGCGTGGGCTGGATGTGCACGCGGAGAAGGCGGGGGTGGCGATACTCCTCTAGGCACGTGCGTGCAGCGGAGAGCTGCTGCTGGTCGCGGTGCCGCGCACTGGCGCGTGTGCGCCTTGTGTTGGGGGATGCTCATCCAGCTGCCTGGCGTGCTCCAGTGTCCAGCGCACCACCTTGCAGAGGGCGGCGCGCAGAGCAGCCTCACATGAGCTGATTCCCATCGCGTCAGCTCTGGCGTGCAGAGCGCGGCGTAGGCGGCGTCACTAGAAGGGCCCGCCTTTGTGGGTGTTGTTGGCCGCCGTCGTGCATTTTGCTGTGGCCTTGCGGGACACCTCGCAGGTCCGCGTCTGCGTGGCGGTGTCGGCGGTGTGCCGTGCCGTGGTGTCGCTATCGCTTGCACACGTCAGGTATTCGTCATTGAGCCCATCCTACGGAATGGCACCAGCCCGATCGGGTCGTCATCTCGTGTCGCACACCGGGCGACGCTAGTTAGCGCCCATACGAATCATGCGAGAACTGAGTGCAACGTCGCTTGGCACCTGATCGAGAGAACTTTCCATGCCGCGAGGACACCCTTGGCAGTGTGGCCGGGCGTGAGGTGACTATCCGTCGAGCACGGTCACCGCAGCAAAGCCAGACCGTCTCTGCTACACATTTGCCCTTGGGAACGGAGGGGAGGGCACACACCTCTGCACATGCCGTGTTGCGTGAGCAACGCGGCGCCACCGCCGTGCTTCTTTTCGTCTTGCAGAATGCAGACTGATGTCGAGGATTCCAGGAGCCGGACTAAAAAGTGCCGGCTAGGCCTTGGATCATGCGCAGTACTACCACAACGCAGCAGCAGCAGGAAAAAACAGGAGGGTGCGTATACGTGCTGCGTCGTCGAGGCCACTCGCGTCAAGCTGGTACAAACGTGAGCGCAAGTCTCTCGGGCATAGCGCCAGTCCAGACCCCTTCACGAAAGCCAAGAGTTCGCAGCCGTGCCGGAGGCCGGGCGGCAGGCCCTTGACCTCCCCACACAGAGTGAGTACAAACCCCTGGGCATCAAAGTGAGGTGGCCGGCATCAGGGCCGAGGGAGAAAATAGAGAGCAAGAGCAACATACAGCCGACACCGACAACGCCCATTCACAGGCACGCGCGCACACAAAGGAAGCGAGAGATGAGGAGAAACATCGGCCGTGCAGTCCGGCTAAAACATATCCTTCGAGATCTTGGACTGTGCAGCACCAAAAAGGGAGAACCAGAAAAGCGGCGGAGCACGAAGCATGCTGTACACACGAGTACCGCTTGCAAACCGAAAACGAAAAGTAGTTCTGTTGACTTTTTCCCGCTTCACACAAACGTACTCCTGGTACATCTGTGAGCGGGTACGGGCCCCACACTCCCAGCGGCAGACTACCCAGTAGCGGAGATCAACACGAAAGAAGTCTGAGCAGAGAGAGAGGAAGGGTAGGGAGGGGGGCAAGGGAGTACGCTCCACCAACGACAGAGAGCGGATTTATCACCAGCGACGCAGACAACAATCATCCAGATAGTCGTTGACAGTCCTTTGCCTAAAGTCTCCGTTCTCTGCCGTACGGCATGAGCCCAGCTTCTCTCCACCCGGCACCCGCCGGCGCGCAGGCCGCCTCACAGCCGGCCCGTTATGCCGGCCGCCACCCCTGCGGTGCACCCCTCGCGGGGCGACACCCCGGCCCCCCCCGCAGTGGGCGGTGTGAGGGTTGGGTGGGATTCGCTCGACTCCCGCTGGCGCTTTGCCCATCGATGTGGGCGGCACAGACGTGTTCACGGTCGCAGGTCGCACCGACACCGCCCCACTCCGGGACCTGGCCGCCGGCGTCAGCAGCGACGCATCGCTCTGGCGCCTCCGACACATCATGAGGGCGCGTTTGAGCTTGCCACCACCAGAAGTGGCCTCGCATTGGCAGGGATAGCGAAGAGGGTGGGCGGTGGGGGGCTGCTTCGTTCCTCCGCACACAGAGAGAGAGAGCGAGCGCCCCCCCCCCTGTGTCCTGAGATGCCACGCTGAAGTGGCCCCTCCCCACCCCCGCACGTCATGAGCGGGTGGGGGTGCAGACAAGTGTGACAAAAAGAAAGAAAAGAGCGGCTTCCACGTGCGGTGATGAGGGCACCAAAATGAGAAAATAAAATGAAAGGAAAGAGCCGCTTAGGGGGTGTAGAGATAGGAGAGGCGGAAAATTCGAGAGAGAACTGAGTCGGCAAGGGAAGAGGAAGGAAACCGGAAAAACGATCAAACAAAAAAGACGTTCATTCCACCGGTGCAGATATGCGCACAAAACGGCACCCACGCACGCACATGCAAACACAACGCGCGGAAAGACGCTCACCTGTGTGAGCGCGCACACACAGGAAACAAAGGAAGAGGAACAAACGGAGATGAGGGCTATCCAAGCTGGGTGCACGCGCTCACACAGTCACAGAAAACGCCTACGCCGACGTACTTACAGGTGGTTGCACACGCTCACAGGCAATCAATTTTTTTTCTCCATGTGTAGACAAAGTCTGGATGAGCGCGCAGCAGCCGCTGCTTCGTATTTTCCCCTTCTGTACGCCGCGCTGAAGATGAACCGTTGGGTCATCGCCCGCTCTTCCTGCACATGCGTGGAAATCCACAGACACGTGCGCATATGAGAAGAGCAAAGACAGAAACACGAACGAAGAAACTTTTTTATCCCCAGTGAGCACACACACGCACACACGACAAAAAAAAACAAGAGCACGCGAAAAGGAGGAAAGGGAGAAGAGAGGACATGGAGAAAGTCGACAGCAATCAACGGGGCTCGAGGCACGCGCGCGCACACACACAAACACACAAAAAGGAAGATGGTATATCAGTCGAAGAAGAAGCGAAGAAGGAACTCAAGTGGTGAAGGCAAGCGCGAGCGTGTAGGCGCTAACGACGAGGAGAGAGAAGGCTCCATCACGAGAGGCTACACAACTCATACAGCCGAAGCAGACCGCGCGGAGAAGACGGAAAGTGTGTGTGTGTGTGTGTGTGTGTGTGAGAAACAACGCAACTTTGGGAGGAACACATGAAGTGAAGAGACAGACGTAGCATGATGTGAAAATCGAAGTAAAAGTTAACGAAGGAGGGACAACATAGTCAGTGAAGACGTCTGCGTGTGCGTGTGCGCCGACCTCTCGTGGCATGGGTACAGAAACAGACAGAGAAGAGGGTGCGCACAAACTCAGGCAGGCACTTGCGCATGATGGTAGTGGTGAAGAAGGCGGTGAGAAACGGAAGTTCAGGCAAGAAGAACGTAACATGAGCACAGCGAAGCAAAAAAAAAGAGAGCTAGCGCCACGTAGCGCGGGCACACGCAGACAAGCGTCAGTGAACACTATCACCCCCGCCCACCTGCGTAGGAGCAGATCGCAATAAGGCGAGAGAGAGAGCAGGAAAAATGGGCAACATGGCCAATGATGTCATAGGGCGAAATCGCAGGGAATGCAGGGAGGGCTGGAGAACGAGTCTGTGAAGGCGTCAGATGGACAAAACAAGTTGATAGGCGATATGCCTATTCCGAAAAGCAATACCAGCGCAAGCAAGAGGCGAGTAAAAAAAAAGAGCAATCTGTGTGAGCATCTTCGTGCTCTGCGACGTGCTGAAGCCCACAGAAAGGTTCATGGCTAGCGTGGTGGCCATGAAGAAAAAGCAAAGGTAGATGCCGAGCGTCGTGGGAGGCTGGCTGTGCGTATCCGTTTCTCATCTACATATACCTCAGCCGTGTGGGCGTCATGGCTCGAAAATAAAGAAAAAGATGGAAAAGCGGTGATAGCGTGCTCGGAGAGGGGGGGCAGAAAGAGGAATAGGGGAGGCGAAAGACGGGCTTTCTTGTTCTTCTGAAACCGGCAAGCCCGCAGAAACCCCTCTGTGATACACACACCAAATAACAATAATAAAAAACACGCCCACTCAGTAAGACAAAGAATTGGGGCATCATCGCGTCTACAGCGGAGGTTAAGGGAGGGAGGGTGAATGAGAACATCGGCAACAACAAAAGAGGTAGACGAGACGACGAGAGAGGGCGCGCGCAGAGGGAGAGGAATGAAAAAGGAAAGTGCTAAGTTGAAATCGACCGCGGCAGAGAGAGAGAGAACACACCAACAAAGGCAAATGAGGGTGCCTACGTGTACGCGCACTGGTGACCGTTTCCCTCCGACTTTCCTCTCTCCCCTCCTCTGCCGCCTATGGAGAACTTTGGCAGAAGAAAAGGCCAAACATGCGACCACGCAGAGGTGAAAAGAGAAAGCGTCCCTTCACTCCCCTGGCACAGCACGACAGAGAAACGACGACCGGCATCCAGAAGCAATGTAGCGCGCGGGGCAAATAGCGCGTAGAGAGAAAGACACACACACACACAGCGAGCAGAAGACGCGCGGACAAACAGGTGGAGGAAAGGGAGGCTGGGAAAGAAGGGCGAGAGGGCAAGGCACGGAGAGGAAGAGAGAGGAAGGGTAGAGGAAGGGGCGACAGTTTGTGGAAGTAAGCAAAGGACAAGACAGAAAAAAAAAGACGGCGGTGAAGAGGGGAATGAGAAGCAGCCAAATCAAGACACAAGCATATGGGGCACAAAAGAGTGAGATGAAACCCACCACACACACACAGAGACAGGTGCGGAACAACAAGAAAAAGGGAAGCGAAGAGCGAAATCTTTGGGAGGTTGCCGTATGTGGTTTGGCGAGGAGCAACGAAAAAAAACAAAAGAAGAAAGAAAGGGTAAAAAAACCCGAAAGAAGGGGAAAACACAGAGGAGAGGAGAGGAGAGAGGGGAGGGGGCAGGAGTGACAGAAGAAGCAAGGAAGAGAAAAAAACGATAAAAGAAGACGAAAACGAGCAACGACAAAAGACGAAAAAGCTGCAAAAACAACAAAAGGAAAAGGAGACAAACTAACGGAAAGACGGCGCACAAGTTCCCCCCCCCACGCACACACCTGCTCAGTAACGCATTCACACAAACCCTCCTACCCTCCTCTAAGAGAAAGAAAAAAGTGCACACGACAGATCTGAGACAGCACAGCGGAAGAGAAACAACACCAGCCGAAAAAAAGCGCGAACACATCAAAAAATGGACTTTCTCTCCTCTTTCTTGCCCCTCCCTCCCTCCCTTCCCCACTTGCCACCGGCAGTCGCACACCGCCACTGTCCACAACAGTGTCGAGCAGCGCCACAAACAGGATCATCGTCAACGTGAGAGTACGAGGGTAAAAAAAAAAAAACATACACACTCGCTGCAAGGAAAAGGGAAGGCGGCCGATCACTTCCTTCATATAGGTGAACACAACCTCCTTCTCCTCTGCTCCTCATGCATCTGCACAGCGAAAGCCCAAACCAGCAACACTCAGGGGCGTCTGCCGTCGTCTGCATCACGGAGGGAGAGAGAGAGGCAAAGCCCCGCCTCGCTTCTCCCTATTTCTCGCGACGCTACCAAAGAGAAAACAAGAAGGGGCAATCGAAAACGAAAAGGAATGTGCAACGAGCTGTCACAAGAAGGTGAAGCTAGGAGGAGAGGGGGGACGTAGAGGAGAGATTGGACGTAACAGGGATGGCGATATGCAAGACGGTGAGAGTCGGGGGCGCAGCGGAGAGAGAGAAGTCGAGAGGATGGGGTGGTGGTGGTGGGGGGGGTGAACTATAGAAGTGTGTGAGCATCCTCCTGCCCTCCCCCCATTCTCTCGTACAACGTGAGACTCCAGAGAAGAGGAGAAGGTGCGTTTCGAGGTGTAGAATGTCGATAACGTGAACACAAACCCATGGCGTAAATTATAAAGAGAAGAATAAGCAAGCAAGAAAAAAGCCACACACAGGGAGACACACACACACACGCATACAGGCGCGCGCGAAAAAAAAAGTACAAGCGCAGACACATGGAGGAGGAGGAGGGGGCGAGATGAGGGGATGGCGGAGAGAAGACAACCATAGCACAAGCAACAACAACAAAGAAAGCCAGTGAGACGAGAGAAAAAAAAGGAAGGAAGGCCCGAGAAGAAACAGCACACACACACACACACGCACGCACGAACACACCCAGCACACTTGAAAATAAAAGTGGAATAGAAGGGGGAGGAGGAAAGAAACACGCACACACACAGAGCGAAACACTTACAGTCAACGGCACACGTACGCGGAAGCTACCCGAGAGAGGAAGAGCAGAGCACTTAGGTGACAGAAAGAGGGGAGTGGACGGTAATGAGGCTATCGTGAAATCGTGAGTTACGCACGCCAGGGAGAGGACAGCAAAACAAACAAAGACACAGACACACACACACACAAACACACAAGAACGCTTTCACGCGGAGGACAGGAACTAATAAGGATGCACACACTCACGTACACGCACACACACACATACACATACACACGCACACACACACACACACGCGGGTACCCATGTCGGCTATGAGCTTACACCACATCACATGAAAAAAAAATCAAGAAGCGAAGGAGGAAGAAAAAGACCCTTTTTTTGTTGTATTTCCTTCGAAGTGTGCCTTCTGCCACAAGCCAGTCAGCAACTTGACCCATACACAACCACAGTTCGTCTGCCGATGCTGTAACATGGCTATGTCGAGGAACAGGGCCGACCGGCACCGTCTGATGTCGTTCAGACCATCGCGATGCGACTGCGTACAGTGCAGGCTAGGCCCTGGGTCATGTTCCACATCACCGCGACGCAGCCAAAGCAGAAAAGGGGTACTCGGAAGCATATGTTTGTCGAGTCGTCGGCACGATTTGTGGTGGACTAGCGCAAGCGGGATCATGACCCCAAGTCTGTCCGGCATAGCGCCAGCCCAACCTTTTTCACCGAAGCCAAGAGCCCGCAGCCGTTCCCGAGGGGAGACTGCCGACTTTCGTCCTCCCCACAAAGAGTGGGCGCGGGGCCCTGATACCTCGCACTGAGGTGGCCGGCACCATCAGGGATCAGACAAAGAAACAGATAACAAAAGAAAGCTAAACAGAAGCACTCACACTCAGACATCACAGCACCGCTTCACACCACCGCCTCTGATAGAGCCGCCTTCCAGAGAGCGCTTCCTTTGCAACAGCCACACTTGCCTACAGATGCGTCTCTCTCTCTCACCCACACTCACACCCACACATGCACATACGCACGCCACCAAAGACGCCGTTGACCGCATTTTCGGTGTCTTCCTTTTTCTGACTCCCCTCCGCCTTCCCTCTCTGATGCCGCTGAGCTCACACCGCCACCGCTCGTTCTTTTTTCCTCATACGAAGTTGCCTTTGCGTTTCGCTTCCCCATTTTCGCTCAGCGGATGTTACCCATGCGCCTCTTGTGAGCTTGACGCGGCCGAGCATCTGCGAAATCGCCACCCTGCTGCGGCAAGCCTCTTCGTGCGCTGCTGCTTCTTTCCAGAAATAAACATACAAATACGCCCACACGGAAAAACAGAACTAGTGTCCCATGCGGCGGCGCATGATGCAGAGCGCCTCGTGCAGCTCCTCCTCCCCGCGCGGCACGGCCGATTCACAGTAGGAACACTGCACGAAGCCGAAGTGATCGCGCAGCTGCAGCACGGTGAACTTCGCCCGATAGGCCACCATCGGATAGCAGGAGGAGAGTCGCCTCGTTGCGAGGGTGTTGTCGGAGCCTTCCGCGTCATCTGGGCACGGGTTCGAGCCGTGCCCTGTCGCCATCAAATGCTCTACAAGATTGCCGTAGTTCAGAAAAACCTCATAGCAGCCAAGTTGCTCGGCCGGGCACTGGTACGCCATGATGACCCGATCCCCCGTAAACAAGTCCGGTGATGGATCGAGAGAGCCCTGGTAACACTCGGCGTTCACGTCGACGAGCACCTCAAGACTCCTCGGCGATGTGGGGAAGCCGATGATGTCGCCGCAGCGACGTAGATGATCGAGATGGTCGTTGAGCGTGGTGGAGCAAACCAATAGCGGCGCTGATGTGGCGGCGCCGCCATACGCTGGCAGCTGCGTTGAAGATCGTGACACTCCGCTCGCCTCGTGCGGCGTTGGGTGGTTTACCAGCTGCGGCAGGTCGCACCTGCACTTGCAGCAGTACGTACTGCAGTGCCCAGTGGCGTGAATGTGGTGCACCATACGCTCCCAGCTGGAAAAGAGAAACAGGCACTCACGGCACTGGTACAGGACGACGTAAGATGCCTTGCGAACCTCGGCGGTGGCCACGTGAGATGATGATGACGCCGGCTGCGACGCAAGTGCACGAAAACCGCTGATGTCCCCCGACATTGCGTAGGATTCGTCCATCAGTGGTACATCGTCCGCCGTCATGGGTGGCAGCAGCGGACGCCACTGCAGGAACGACGCGCCGGAGAACCCGGGCACCTCAATCACGGGCGGCGTCACTGCAGCATTGTCGCCGCCACTTCCCCCTGCACCACCTTGGTCCTCCTGGTCTTTCGACGGTGCAGTGGGGCAATTTGGCGACGTCATCGACGGTAATCGCATATTGCTGCCTGCCAGCGATGAGGCTGAAGTGTCGGTGAATGTGGTGCTGCTACCGTTGTTTCGCATGGTCGGCGTCACCTGCGGGCAGCCCTGTCGCAGATGCACCATCAAATCCGCTAGCGTCCCACGTGTATCGCAGCGGCGACAGACAGCCTCGTCCCTAATGCATGTTGCGTGATGCACCCGGCGCAGGTGCTCCGCGAGGTGCAGAGGGTGGAGAAAGGAGATGCCGCACACGCACTTGTACTGGAGTGTGGAGAGCCCAGTGTAGGAGTTGCTGTAGTTGTAAACGCTACGCGGCGCCTGCACCTCGCAGAGGTAGTCGCGGCGGGTGTAGAAGACACCGTAGAAGCCACAGTGGCCGGTGCTCTCCTCGTGCTTTATTGGTCGCTGAGGGCCAAAGCAGCGTAGACGCATCAAGCACTGCACGCAGAGGGGAAGGGTGTGTCCACTCTTATCCATGTGCTTCGTGGCCTTTGTCCACGTGCCGCAAAGATTCAAGCACTCCATGCAGCGAAACGGTGTGCGGGAGCCTCCGGCGTTGTCTGGCTCACATGGGACTAAGGCGGCGCTTGTGCCTCGGCCTTGCGCGCCACCCGCGAAGTCGCCGGCGAGACTGTAGTCCTGCGCTGAGCCCGGTAGCTCGAAATCTGCCTTTTCATAAGACTTGAAGTCAGGCAGCCCGATGCAGTGGGCGTGAGTAATGGCAATCGAGGTCAGAGGCCCAGCACCTCCGCTAGAAGTAGAAGCCACCGCGCTGGTAGAGGACGACGAATGCGGCGGTGAGACGCTCGCTTCCGGCGCTGACGGCTGGCGGTCGCGATGGCGCTCAATCAGCTTTGTCAGGCTTGCAAAGAAGCCGCGGGGCACGATGTAGGTGTCACACAGGGGGCACTTCACCGCTCCATGTCGAGTAGCGTGAATGTGGCGGCTCATCTCGTTCCCAGTGCTGCATTTGAAGTCGCACTCGACACAGCCAAGCGGCCGGCGGGGTTGACCGTGTGCATCGCTGTCGCCGCGAGTATGCATTCCGCCTTCTCCTGTGAGAAGTGCTTCTCTTAGTGTAAGAGGGTCGGTCACGGTGATGTTGAGCGTGGGTTGAGAGGGGAAGGGGGATGGACTTGAGGAAACACAAAGCAAAAAAAAAAGGCAAAGGTGGAGCGGGGATGGATGAAAACAGTACCAGGGAGAGAACAAATATATATATATATATATGTGTGTGGGGGGGGGCAAACACCCAGCGCTTGCCGCAGACAGCGCGACAGAAAAGAAGAACGAGGATGCGTAACCTCGAAAGCGAGAAACAAAACAGCACAAAGTCAGCGATCGCGCGCGCAAACAGCGTAGCGGCGCGACGAAACCGAAGAAAAGGAGGAGAGGGAGCGCAACGAGTATGTGTGTGTGCGTGTATATACAAGAAACAGAGAGAGAAAGACGTAGATTTGGTAACGCGGCAAGGCACTGATGGGGGTAGAGGGTGCGCGTGAAGAATGCAACCCGAAAAGACAAAGCGAAATGTATGTATGGATGTGAGTATATATATATATATATATGTGTGTGTGTGTGCGTGTATGTATGTCTGTGTAACGCAGGCTGGCGATGTTGAGAGCCCTCGCCCTCCCCCCTTACGGTTGTTTCTTTATCTTTCCGGAGGTGGTTTGATCACCTCGTGAACGCGCGCACAAACGAGGGAGAGGCACGGAAGCGAGTGAAGAGTGAATACACGAAAAGGGTGAAAATAAGAAAAGCGCAGAAGACGTACACCCATGTACGCACACGCGCAAGCAAGGTCTCTCTGAGTAAGCTGTGATACCAAAGACAGGCGCTCACCACCTCAGGCCTTTGTTTTCCGCGCACTGAGCGTGTCGGCGAAAAGTCCCGTGAGCAAAAAAGAGGGAGGCAGAGGAGAAGGGGATAACGCAAAAGAGACACGATAGAACGACAGCGCAAAAACGAACCAACAAGAAGGTAAAACGGCAAAGAAAGAGGGCGCGAGAGCGAGGGAGGGGTGAGGAGTGAGGGCACTCACAGGGGAAGGAGGGAGAAAAGCGAAAGAGTTCGAATGGTCGGTGTATCTGCGTGTAAATAGAAATAAACGATATGTAATCTGGGAGGGAGAGAGGGTGTGTGAGAGAGAGACACACACAGGCAACCGCCGTATGGCTTCGACAGCCTCGCCACTTGTTTGGTTGCGTTCTGCGAGTGTGAGTAAGTTCAACACGAAGAAGACGAAAAGAGTTAGATGCAAAGAGTGGAGAGGAAAGAGCGAAACAATCGATAGAGTGCAGGCACACACACGCACACACAAACGCACCAATATTACAAACCGCAGCAGTGGAAAGCGATCGAAATAAACGACGACACCAACCCGAGAAAGCAAAAAAAAATACAAGAGAAAGAGAATCTTGTCTGTTGTCTTTCTTTCGTTCTCGGTAACCTCTGACAGAAACGCAAAATCACGGCAGACGCGCACCGGTTCTTATTTTGTTGTTGGTGGGGATGTGTATGACCGTGTCTGTGACTGCCAATGATGCCGCGCGCGCACAAGAAAGCGAGCGAGCGAGAGACAGATGCAAAGCGATGAACAGAGAAATGATTCTAAAAAAAAAAAAAACAGACCGCGAGAAAGGGACGAAGACCAGAAACGTAGAACGAGAGAGGAGGAGGGTGGAGAGGGTAGGGGGTAGTGTGTGTGTGTGGGTGTGGGTGGGGAGTAAAAGGCAACACGCACAAAGCACACAAATACAAGAGTAGACCGCGAGAACGCAACGAACAAGGGAGGAAAACTCACCGACACTGGGAGACCGTCGAGCACGCGTAGAAAACAAAATAAAGGGAGCACAAGAACGAGAGAAAAAAATTGAGAAACGAAAAAGAGGAAAAAGGAGAGGCGAAGAGGAGGAAGCGAGGGGAGAGAAGGGAAGGGGGGAGAGACAAGTGAAAACCAAGCCAAAGATAAAAATGGAGGAAGGCAGCGGAGTAGGTGAAGGAAGCGCTATAGGGAGATATACAAAAGGGAACGCAAACAGAAAGTGCAGAGACACACACGCCCACCCAAAGAAAAGGCAACACAAGGAAGTAGAGCAAAAAAAAAACGGGCAGCGTAAGAAGCAACACAGATGCACAGACACACCGAAAAGACGAAAAGGAGAATCAGAAAAGCGAACGAGATCAAGCGGAAGAGAAAGAGGGGAGGGCGAAGGGAAGACAGAAGATGGGCGGAGAGAGAACACGAGAGGGAGAGGTGAGAAGGAAGGAGTGAAGGAGTGAAGGAGAAGGGGAAGAAAACAACGAAAAGACGTTTGTGATGCGACCAAAAGAGAGCACAGAAGGAAACGAAAAAAAAAGGACGAAAAAACAACGAACAGCGGCGACGTGGCGGAGCGGCAGGGGGAAAGGGAGTCAGAGCACCAAAGAAGAGTGATGGAAACGAGACAGGAGGGCAGACGCGCAAAGGAAGGGAGCGGGGACCAGTTCAGGCAGCGACAGAAGAAGCCTGAAACAGAAAAGAGAGAAGCGAGAGACAGTGAAGACAGGCCAACAAAGCAGAAGAAAGGCAACACACGCAGCACAGGCACACAATGATAAGACAGACCAGAGAAAGCGTGATCGGCTTAGCTTTCCGTCCTGAGGAGTTAGAGAGCCGCGAGAAACGTCAAGAAGGACCTCCACCCGAGTCTAAGTCGTGCCTTGGCGCTTCCTTTCTTGAAGCGTTTTCTGCTTGGGTTCCTCCTGTGAAGGGGAACGGAAATGGGGGTAGAGGTTGCGCAGATGGCTGCTGATGCTTGTGCGGGTACCTGTGAGAAGAGGAAAAGGGGGCAAGTGAAGGTGCTGTTGGTTTCTCCGCCGAGTTTTGTATATAGTTCTGGCTGTGAAGGAGGGTGGGGTGAAGGAAGAGTGCCTCGCTGGTTATGTTTGTCTTTCTATTTGCGCAGGCCCAAAGCAAAAGCTCTTCTCTGTGATGGGGAGGCGGTGAGGGAGGGTGTGTGTGCAGGAAGGAAGCTGTGACAAGGAAGGTAGAGAAAGGAATAGAGGTGGAGAGAGGCGGAGAAGCAGGGATGGCGGACTCCGCCCCTACGCTGCCTCCGACAACAAAAAAAGTGCGGTTATCGAGACGACGTTGTGCCCGCTGCGCCGCGCTCTTCACACTTACTTGTGTCTCGGGTTCCTCTAGACGTGCACACGCACCAAAGCAACAAAAATACCAGGAGAAAACAGAACTTGGAGAGGGAGGGGAGACAGGAAGGGAGGGTGCGGGATGATAACGCAAACAAAAAAAGCAAGGATGGTGCCTGACTTTTCGTCCCCCCTTTTCCCCTTGTCTTTTCCCTCCTCTATTGTGCACGGCGTGGCAAGCGAAAGCTGTTCACGTGGACCTCTGGCAGATAAAGGCGTGTGCTCGGCGGCAGTGAGGCGACGCACCAAAGAAGAAGGGGGTGGGGGTTACAGAATGGAGGGAGAGGGGTAGCGTTGCAGCGGAGGCGCCGGCGGCGATGGAATGGAAAACGTTCATTGAGAGTAGGGCATACACCGAAAGGTGTCCAACGCTGGCGCTGTGCAACAAGACGAGCAGAGAGGGAACCAGGGATGCGCCTCTCGTTGCCACGCACCGAGATCATCAACCGACTCGGTACTTCGGATGATGTTTTCGAATAGGTTATGGGAAGATGTGTGCCCGATGTTCCGTCAACGCACTGGATGTCTCCTCTACGTTGAGTGGAGGGCCCGTCTAAAGCGTGCTACAGGCTTTGCGCGACACGCCCACGATGAACTTCTCTCTCGTTGTTGTGGTTCGTCTCTGCGTGTGTGTGTGTATGTGTGTGTGTGTGCCACATCCAGGCTCCATGATCAGGAAGCGTAGACATACAAAGAGAGAGAGAAACCTACCAGTGGCATCGTTTGAGTCACATATCCATCAAGATTTCGTTGATGCGGTCCTCATAGCGGTCGAGCTCGTCCTCCAGTTCGTTTGCAAGTGCACTGGAAGTGACGTCGGCCACCATGCATGCTCGCATCGCCTCCCAAACAACATGGTGAAAGCTCATCAAGTCCACCGACGGCGCGTCCTTCATGTAGCCAAACCGCTCTTCGACGGAGCTGACGGCTTCATCGAGGTTCATGCCCAGCACATCTGCATCGCCGCTCTCGTACTGATAGGCCTGAATAGCGCGCTGCACGGTCTCCACGGTTTCGCTTTTCATCCTCGCTGCCG
This sequence comes from Leishmania infantum JPCM5, assembly GCF_000002875.2. Taxonomy (NCBI): domain Eukaryota; phylum Euglenozoa; class Kinetoplastea; order Trypanosomatida; family Trypanosomatidae; genus Leishmania; species Leishmania infantum. The sequence goes on along the minus strand of NC_009412.2, from coordinate 108,027 downwards.
TGACCATCACCTCAAAGGTGTAGTCCTGCACAACAAGTCGCCTCGCGTGTGCCACGTCGTAGGCAGTGACCGACGTCATTGAGGGCTGACGAACATGGGCGTTAAAGGCGAGGCAGATGGCCTCGTACGGTTGCAGTAGGGCTTTGCTCTCCTCATCTAACGTGCTGCTACTTGCCGGCACGCGATCGAGCACGGCGACGTTGTCTTTAGTGCTGCGGTCTCGCAGGGCGCGACGAAGCGGCTTGCCGCCGCGGCTCTCGCGGCAACGCTCCACTCCGACTTGCACCGTCATGCTCCGCAACACCGCCGTTGCCGTCGGGATGGCCTCCGTGTAGAGTTGAGGAACAAACAAAATACGAACGATCGGGAACAGCTCTTGGTCAATGTACACCGGACCCTTCAACTGAGAGCGCGGTGCTGACTTGTCGTATAGAGACAGTGGCCGATTCCGCCGAACGATACTGGGCGACGCGGATACGCCCTTCGCGGCGAACTCTTCCCGCATCCTCATAACGCCCGCGCTGTCATGATTGTCCATGTGATGGCTGCAAGGTGTCGGGACAAGGCAGCCGTCACTGGACTCGCTCCACTGCGGGGCGACGAGGGGTGGCCACTCGGCACGCGCTCTGGTACGCAGCTGCATTGAGAGGCGGAACCGCGAGCCGATCACCCACGACTGATCAAGCAAGGCATGCTCAGCTGCAGCGACATCGGCCGCTGCTAGTCGCTGCAACCGGTCCGGGAAGGTAGCAAGGTCTATAGTGACCTTGAGCAGGTTGTTACCGCTCATTCCCAGCTGGACAGCATCGCCGCCAGCACCGTCTTCGCACTGCACGTAGGTGAGAAGTCGATGCGAGGAAGAACAACGAAACGAAAGCGGGGTCTCGCTTTCGCTATGGATGCGACGCAGCATGACACTTAGTGTCACGGGCAGGTCCTCGACAACGGAGCCGCTGCACGTCGCCAGCACCTCCGCCGGCGGGCGGAGGTCCATGAAGAGGCTCAAGCTGTGTCCTGCATAGACAGCCTTGACATTGCTGGAGTTGGAGAGCTGCACATCGGCCATTGTGTGATCACAGACCGCCCAATCACACCACCATGCACAGAAAACAGGGAGAATGAGAGGCTCAAAGTCTTCAGCCCACCTCAGCAGAGATGGGGTGCGCACAACGTTGCACACGTGTATAGGGCGTGTGTCTGTGTGGCCGAAACGATTAAGCGGAGGTGATGGCGCAGTCTAGGCATGGCGCTGCCAGGTGGCCGGAGGTGATATCACCCGTGCAAGGCAGAGCGCAACGCCGTCAGTCAGTTGGGTATGGAAGATAACGAATATGGCTGCCTGAGCCAGGGAGAGAGGGAGGCGGGCAAGGTACAGGACACCACGCCGCCGGGTGCCTCGGCCGCCGTTGCGGAGGCACCTAGGAGGCACGAAAAGAAAAGAGAGCGAGGGAGTCGCGAAAGAGATAACAAAGACGTGAGGTAGAGAAAGCGTCGATCACGCGTGCTTCACTGCCTAGTGAGTCTATGCCCACCAAACCTGTCACCACAGCACTGTGCCCTTGCAACTCGCTGCGGATATCCCGCGCGCACGAAAAAAAAAGCCGAGATGTGCCGCGGGTTGTCACGAAGTCGAAGAAGGAGGCGCGGAGGTAGTGGTGAAGGGAAGTGCCGAAAGGGAGAGTGTGAGAAGATTGGCTCGCAGAGAGAGCGGGAGAGACGCCTTCAGCTTTTCCTGGACGTGATGGGGAGGAACAGAGACGAGAAGGGGCTGACGGAAGTGCCGAAGGGCCACGGGAGAGACACGCACCTACACGCCACACCACCCCTTCGTACACGTAAAAAAAAAACCTCCTTTGTATATGTTTGCCACCCACACGCACACGCCCGAGAAACAAAGGACGATCAAGAAAACAGCACGCGCGTGCGCGGTGGCTTGGAGAGCTCACGTGGCCGCTGCCTGCACAAAGGCCACAACAGCCTCCTTGATCTTCGGCTTCACCGCTTCTTTCATGGCCTCGCTCACACCCAGCATGCTCATCACCTCGGTCAGCACCTCTTTGAACGAGAGGCTCGGCAGCCGCGCTTTCGGTTTGGCCGCCAGCACTGCCCGCACGGCCGCCGTGATCTTCGCCTCAGAGAGCGGCGGCGCAGAGCGGCCGGCGTAGAGGCTGAACCGACAGACGGCGCGGTCCTCTGCATCGACGACACGCTGGAAGCCGCCCGTTGAGGCCACCGTCAGCCACTTACCGGATAATGAGCGGCCAAAGCTCAGAGTGGGGTCGAAGCGAAGGTCAATCGCGTACGCTCCGGAGTGCGAGCCAGGCGAGGCCGCCGCCTCTTCGCCCTGCGCGGGCACAGCGGTGCATGTGACGGTGATGTTGCGCACCTTACTGTCTTTCCCCCTTTCCAGAGACAAGCGCCCGCTGCAGTTCGCGCCACTTGCTTGGCTCAAGAAAGGAGTGGGGGCCAAAGATGCGGGGGGCTTCTCATCTTCCTCGGTCGCCTTCATGGCCGTCTTCTCGGTGCGTGCGCGTGCCACTTTTGGTGCACACACGAACACCGTCACCTTGAGGTCTCCCACGAGGCAGGCAGGCAGCGACGCGGTGTGGCCATTCGCCATCTCCTCGGCTCTGTAGGTGTAGGTAACATGCATCTCCGTCGGCGTCGTGTACGACACCACAAAACCACCCTCCATGGACTGTGTCTGCCCCACCTGCAGCTCATCCTCCCCTGCGTTACCCGCCGCCAATTGCGACGCGTCAAAGACTTTGTCCACTGGGTGGTAACAGTTTAGCCCGCACTTCAGCCCCGTACCACCGATGGGCTTGTTGCCACCTGTGGTGGCAAGCAGCATCGACTTTCCAGAGGCGCCGAGGCGCTTCTTAACAGTGGCGAAGTCGACTCGGATACACAGAGTGACTCCGTCCTCCTCAATGCGCCACTGACAACCGTCCCCGACATCCGTGAAAGATGTTGTGCGAAGCGCCTCGATCGATCTGCTGGAAAGATCACGCTTGTCAAGGGACTTGATGAAGACGTTGAGGCCCAAAAATGCGCCCGATTTGCCGAGCGGCTTGTTGCCGCTACTGCTGCTGATGAGCACCGACTTGCCCGACGTGCTTTCCCCGCAGTCCTTACTGAGATCGCAGTAGAGGAACAGAACCGACTGCACCACCATCATGCGGAGGTTCTTCGCCCCCCTCATGTCACACCGCTCAGACATCGTCTTCTTCACAAGTGCGTGCGTGCGTGTGTAGTTGAAGAAAGGCCGGGAGAACACCGCTCAGCAATAACCGTATAACATATGCGAGTGTGGCAGTGCGCGTCTGCGCATCTATGTGTGCCGACGTGCGTGTGCAGGTCAGCAGAGCAGACAGCCCTCTTTTCCTTTATCGTACCTTTACGTTCTTTGCGCGTCCGAAACGCAGTGCATTAGAGTGTTCGACCCCGCCGCCCGTACGTGGTGGCACGCGGACACGGGTTGGATGGTTAGAGAGAGGGTGGGGGTGATACGAGATGAGAACTGACGTGTTGTGCAGGCTGAGGGGTTGCGTGGGAGCCGCCAAGGAAGAAAAGTACCAGAGAAAGCGTGGGAGGAAGCTGTGCACACAGGGAGAAGGCAGCCGACCATCTCCTCGTGCGCTCGGAGCCCTCACGCACTCCCGCGCCATGCACGGCACTCGTGCACACCCACACCAGTGAAAGCCAAGCAGACGCGACAGCGCTGCACGGAGACTGTGGGGAAGTTGGGGCACGGGGAGAGGAAGGGCTGATGAAATTGGGAAAAGCAATGAGAGGAGGTGCGCGGGCCTACCTGCAACAACAATCACCGAAGATGATTGGCCGAGCCTCGTCGCCTAATGTACATCCACCGTGAGCGAAACCAGAATAGAAACCAGAAGGAGAACCATCAAGGCAACCAAAGCAGCGCACGCACACATGGCAGTGCCACACTACCCGTCCATTGTCCCACGCTGCCCCCGACATGTTAGACAGTGCTAGCGTCGATCCCGCATACAGGAGGCCAGGGCAGCGGCAAACTCCCCCACAACCGGCGCAGCCGCCGGCGTATCCGCGCCCACGACGACGTCGACAAGAGCTGAATGGCTGGCGCGAGCACACACCTCTGCCGCCGTCTGCTGCGCAGCGCAGTTCACGAGGAGGCTGCTGGGGAAGGCCACGTCAGAGAGAAGCCGCGACACGGCGGGTGCGCGCGTCGTCACGTCCGACAGCGGCGCCGCCTGGCGCGGGAGAACGGCAAACGAGATGCACACGTCCCCGCGGCTAAGCACTCCATTGGCTGCCGTCTCGACACCTTCAGACCACCTGCTCGGCGGGGACCCATCCTTCGGCGGTGTGCGCACCGTAGAAGTGGTGTACCAGCTTCTGTTCAAGAGAGCCGCCACTTCTGCCCTCGCCTCCGCCTCGACACGGCGCCGGGTGTCGACCGCGAAGAGCAGCGGTGGGGACGCAAGAACCTCGTAAAAGTGCTGTACCGCCGGCAAGTCCAGCGCCATCAAAGACGGCGCTCCGCCACGTGGCGGCTGCACTGCTATCACGACGTTCGGCCGCCAACGCATGGCTTCAGAGCTGGCAGGGAGGCGGCCATCACGTTTCCACTCCGCCGTGACGCGTAGAAGACACATGCAAAAGTCCACCAGCGTGCACGCGCAGCTGGAGACGTCGGGAAGCGGATGCTGCGCGTCTGCGTGGTTCCACACCGGTGCCGCGTACGGTTTCAACGGCACCCGGTGCTTTTGAGGAAGCCACAGCTCCAAGTGCTCCACGTTGCCACGCACGTCCACCGGTGTGCTGAGCTCGTGGGTCGCGGGATTCACTTTGCGGGGTGTAGCTCCGTGGTCCGCAACGCCTCCTGCCACAACGCAGGCGTCGCGAGGGATGGGGTCGCTGGCGACGTCCCCCGTGAAGACTACGTCTGAGGGCTGCGTCAACGCGCTCCGCACCCATTCCATGCCGGCCTGTAACGGCACCACCAACGCTTGCAGTCGCATTATCCATTCCTCTGGGTGCGCCAGGGACGTTTCTAGGCAGCACACGCTGTGCAACCACTGCGCAACCGGCGTCATGTGACTGCCGGCAGACTCGAACCCCGATACCGTGTCGTCCTCCCTCAAAACAAGCGTGCACAGTCCCGACTCCAACACATCCAGCGAGTAGGCGTTCACCTCGCTCGACACGCGCAGACGCCTGCGCACATCAAAGGCGATCTCGTCCGCCAAGCAAGACAGATTGGCAAACATCGTGTCCAGGTCTTTCCGGTCCTGCCGCGTCGCAGGGGATGCGCCAGGAAGCACGTCCGTGTGGCCAAGGGAGAGGTGGTGCGCGTGCAGCGCCTCGAGGTCTGCCGCCAGCGATGCCACGCCGCGCAAGCGCCCTTCCCGCTTGTCCATGACACACAGCTTGTAGAAATGCTGACCGACGCAGACGTTGACGTGGGCTGCGTCTACGCAGGAGACAACAGAGAGGGCGTCGTACCGGCGAGGCGGCGCGGGTGGCTGGCGCGCCCGCATTCTCATCATGTGGGCTGTCACTGGGCTGACGGGTGCAGACCGTATGGCAGCGACGCTGTCGCGCTCGACTCCGGACCCTGGCACGTCGCTCACTCCCTGCCCTGTCGGCACCACCCAGTCAAACGTTGTGTCCTTCTGCTCCAGGGGCGGCTCGCTGAAATTCGTGTTATACACGGCACTGCCCAGCAGGCTGGCGAACACGCGCGACGGCACTCGCTCGTCCGCCTCGTGCTCTGAGGCTAACGGCTGCTTGTTGCAGCGACGCAGGTACGCCGCTAGCAGCTGATACAGAACAGTCGCCACTTGCAATAAGGCTTGCCGCGGGCTCGCGTCGGACGTGGAGAACGCGCTTGACGCAACAGCCGGGGCGGTCATGCAAATGATGTGATGAGGGTACTGCAGAGGAGATGCGCGGCAGGCCGCAATGTGGCCGAGCCATTCCTCGTACAGTACGTCGTGCGCGGGCGTGAGGCCGTGGGAAACTACGGGGGCGCTGCCTATAGACGGTCGAGTCTCAAGGGGCGATTCTGTCGTCTGCAAGCGAGCGTGCGATACACGCTCCGTCGTCCACGCCTCATCACAATCGTAGGTGCCATTTGGGCGTCCACACATCGCGTTGGCTGCGGCCGTGAAGATGGTGTGCCCACCGCGGTTGTGCGCCGCGGCATCGTACGGCCACACCGTGTTGTGCGCCGCAGACACAAACGGGCTCTGAACGTTTGGTGTGCCAGCAGTCCCTTCAGAGTCGAACTGCACCTTTACGCCGTTCTTCTTCTTCGAGGCCGACGCCATTCCAACAGGACAGTTCCCGCACGAAATGCGGATCGAAACACGTCGACAGAGTCTAATGTGGGTGTGAAAGCACAGAATGCGTCGTTGCTTATGTGATAAGCACTCATCAGGGGACGGTATCACGCTGATGATGATTCTGATGGTGCTGCCAGCGCAGGCGCCCTCCGCAAGTCACCACGAAACGAAACTGGTAGTAGAGAAGAGGGGAGGGGGATTGGTGGGGGGGAGGGAGAGTGTGGCACGTGTCTGTGAGACATCCTAGTACACGCGCCACAGACGCATGCTCACAGGACAGCTGCGTTTCGTCGGGCGAAAAAAGAGCTCGCGCACGACGTGCAGTAATGGGGGAAGTGCGTGTGTGTGGGGGGGGGAGCGATGCACAGAGGCCATTTGCGCCGGACAGCGGGATAAAGTGACGGCGACGCATTTCCTGTGAAAGTCTGGCGCCTAATCTTCCCCGTCTCCGCTGTCTCCCTCTCCTTCGCTCTGTCAGTCTCTTTCCCTGTGCGCCGTCACTTCTTTCACGCTCATTCAAAACCCCGCAGAGCGTGACCTACTGCGTGACACTGCTGCCGCTGAGCGGCCACGCTCAAAACAGCGTAAAACACCACACAATTTCTACACGGCAGAGCGGCCTCTATTGCTCCTCGACCAGCGAGGTGGGCACTTTGGGGCAGACGCGGCGGGCCGCCTCCCGCTCCCACGGCTGCAACAGCTGCATGCCCAATGACAGTCGCCCCTGCTTCGCTGTCACCTCCAGCAGCGCGACAAACTCCGTAAACAGGTCAAACACCTCCGTCACCTCCTCGCCCGTCTCGGGGTGTGACCCCCACGAAAACTGAGCCGCCACCGTGTTCACTCGGCCCGAAAAGTGATGCTGCCCCTGTCCGCCATCTGCGGCGCCGCGGCGTGGCATGTCGCTCTTGCCCCCCTTCTTGCGTGCATGCGCCTTCGCCTTGGCGTCGCTCGCCCGTTCCGCTGCTGCCCGTGTGTCCGCCCGAGTCTCCTGCGCGGCTGACTTTGCGTCCAGGTCGCCCGTCACAAGTAGTCCTTGATACCTGAACCGCTGGTGGATATCGTTGAAGCCGATCTCCACCACAGAGGCCAGCTCCGCGCTGTAGAGCAAGAAGCTGCCCTCTGTGATCTTCACAATGGTGACGGTGGTGTAGAGCTGCTGTGGCAAAGTCGGGTCCTCCTTGGCCCTCTTCTGCAGTGCAAGCAGGTACAGGCACAGAGAGTACTCCAACGACATGTCGCCGGCGGAGCGGGAGTTCAAGCGGCACTCGTTGGCGTGGGTGACAATGTGCTCCAGTGCTGAGAGAGGGTAGAAGAGTTCTCGCGTCTTCAGTTTGTGGACATCCACGGCACGCGTTGGGTCGAAGATGCAATCCACGGGCCTCGTCTCCAGTGCCGGGTGCGGCGCGTTCGGCATCTCCATCTGGGCTTCCTCCATGCACCGCTCCAGCTCCAGGGCGACGCGCAGCTGACGATGCACCATCAAGTCGCAATAACGCCGAATCGGTGACGTAAAGTGGGTGTACCACGGCGCCGCGACGGCAAAGTGGGAGCGGATGTCCTTCTCCGTCGGGTCGTTGGCAATGTATTCGGCCGCCATCAAGGAGTACTTGAGCAACTCGCACACGGTGTGGAAGTCTCCGCGGTGGTCCTTCTTGATGGTGTCGATCATCCGCTGCAGCTCCTGTCCAGAGCTGCCGCCCGTAGGCAGACCGCGGTGCGACAGGGCCGTGCGTAGTCGTCTCATCTTCTGCGGTTGCGGCGGTTTGTGCCGACGCAGCAGAGCCCCGTACGGAATGTACTGCACGATTTTCTGTGCCACGCGTTGATTCGCTAACAACATAAACTCCTCCACCAACCAGTTGGCCTGAATCTGCTCCTGCACGAAAAAGGAGGTGGGAGGCGAGTTCACCTCATTCCTGTCAAATCTAAACGCGAGACGGGTGTTGCCGATAACCACCCGCCCGTCCCGCAGTGATTGCTGGCGAAGTTTGCTCGCGAGCGCGAAGAGGTTCGTGACACTCTGCTTCACCTTCTTGCGGGCAGCCTCCTCGCCGATGCCGAGGTCCGACGCCGCTTGCGCCACGTCGAGCACCACCGTGTCGTCGCCGTCGAGAATCTGCTGCGCCTGCTCGTACGCCAATCGGCACCGACTGCGGATGACACTCTGGCCGAACCACTCGCACTTCTCCCCCGTCGCTGCCTCGGAAATGAGATGCCCGTCCCGGTCAAACTCGAACAGTCCAGAGAAGGCAAACTTGTCTTCGCCGGGGTTCAAGCTACAGTACTCCTCGCTCAGCCGGGACGGCAGCATGGGAATCACGCGGTCCACCAGGTAGGTCGAGTTGCTGCGCCGTTGCGCCTCCTCGTCGAGAGCCGTCCTCGGCAACACAAAGTGGGACACATCCGCGATGTGCACGCCGACGTGATAGCCGCCATCTTTGCGCGGCTTAATGCTGAGCGCGTCGTCCAGGTCGCGCGCCGTGGCGGGGTCAATCGTCAAGACGAACTCCGAGTCGCGTAAATCGCGCCGCCCCATGTCGGCCAGTTCCGCTGGCGAGGGGATCGTGAAATCCTTGAGCACGCACGCCTCGGCCTCCTCCGAAAAGGGTTCGTTCGACACATTGCAGCTTGTGCAGATGGCGTGGCTGGCCACGGCCATGGTCGAGGCGTCACCGAGGAAGCTGTGGACTTTGCACAAGAGGGCGTTCGGCACTCGCGGAGTCGTTAAGATTTCGCCGTTCTCCCCGTGCTCCAGTGCCAAGGAAAAGAGCGACGTGCTGATGTTTGCATGATAAGCAGCCATGATGTCGCACCCCTGCACAGTCAGCTGAGGGTACAGCTGATTGAAGGGACGGAAGCGGTAGTAGTACTTCTCCTGCAATCCCTCGCCAGGGTGCACCTGGTTGTCAGCAATGCGGGCCACGTGAAGGCGTGGCAGGCAGCGCTTCAGAATTCGAATGACACGGCCCAGAGGACGCTTCTCTGGTGGCCACTCGTACGAAAAAGGGGCGCCCATCTGCGCGGCGAGGGAGACCTCGGCAGATGCGTTCTGGATGAGCTCTTCCGTTGTCTCGGGCGCAATCAGCTGCGCAATGTGGCGGCCGTCCGGCAGCGTAGACGGCATCACCCGCGGACCATTTTCGGTCTCCTCGTCATCGGTGTTGCTATCGCTGCTGGCAGGCACTGCGCTGGCTGCATTCGGCGCGGGTTGCCACTGAGCCAATGGCAGGAGCGCCACTGCCACCACATCAGAGTGCAGCGCAGGTCCGCGCAGCTCGGCAGAGTTCAGCACCACATCGCACGGAAGCCGACTGCTGCGCACAAACGACAGATTGGTGTTGTAGTTGCGAAACACGTTGACACGTCCAATGACGACGGTGCCCTCTTTCACGCGCTTTTCAAGATCCGGGTCGCTGCCGAGCGCGTAAGCACAGGTGATGACGGTCATGCCTTTCCTTGTGTCACGTCCGCTTGAAAATGGTGTATTCGTTTTCGTGTTGTCTTCGCCCATGGTACGGCTCACGACCCCGCAGAAAGAGAGAGGGAGTAGAGGTGAGCGAGGGACGAAAGATGAGCAAGCAAGAGAGGGTACAAGAGCATCACGTTGGAGTCTGCACAGGTGTCACCCGGGTGACAGGCAGAGACGAGCGGTGCGGGGTCAAAAAAAAAAAGACAGTTAGTGTACACGCCGGTGAAAGACATCGCCACCAAAAATAGAGAAGAGCGCGGGAAGAGGATTACTCGAACTAGAAGAGCCAGGAGTGAGAGCGAGAGCGGGAGCGAAAGGACGAGCCGAAGAACGGGTGTTCACGGCGAGCGATTGCTTCGCACTTGGAGGAGAAACAGAAGACCACCAGAAGCGTATCGGACTGTAGGGACACATTCAAGGAAGTAGGAAAGGGCAGAGAGTGTCAGCGCTACCGCGCCTTCCTGTCACGGATGGAAACGAGCGAGGCTTCTTTGAGGTGTGCATGTGGAACTGCTATGCAGAGAGCGTACCTGAGGAGCGATGAGCCCCACCACACTGCCCACTGCGCATGGGAGGGGAAAAGACCAAAATGTGGGGCCGCCATACACTTCGAAACGGCGTCTCGAAAGCATAGGTTCGCGCGCACACACGCGAGCGCATGAGTGCCGACCAATACGCCAGTCAAAAAGGCCGATATGCGAGGGCGTCACGGATCCTCCCCATCTGACGACGACGAGGTGGGGTCATTACTGTTAAGGAAGGCTGCGAGCGAGAAGCCTTTGGATCGTGGTTTTGACGCCCCATCACCAGCCGATGCCGTATCGCGTGCACTGCTTGTCGCGTCGCTGTTCGCGACAGAAGCTGTGGTTAAACCACCAAATAGCAGAACGCTAGACGGGCCCTTATCTGGCGTTGTCGGCTTGCCAAGCGCGGAGATCTGGGTAGCCACCGCCGCGTCGTCACGTAGCCATGCCTGGCCGCGAAGGCCCTTTTCTAGCACCTCCAACACATGCGTGCGAAGGTGCGGCGCCATGCTGGTGCGCACGCCTCCGACCAAATCACGCTTTGTGTCGCACACCTGCAACGTGCCGCGGAGAGCGCGCACCCCCTCTGGCACCCGCTCCTTCTCTGTGACGCTCATCAGCGACTCGAGCGTTTGCGGGGACGTGTCGAGCGTGGCAGGCACCACGTGATGGATTACATAGCCTGCTGCAGGTGTCCACATGGCTTTCTCGGCCGCCAGCTGCGCCGCAGACGGAACAAACGGTGCGATGCCTCCTTTGGCTGCGTTGTGCCGACCACCCAGCTCCACTTGCATCACATATTCCAGAACCTGATGCACCATGCGCGCTGCCGCCTGCTCCGATAAGAGCTCAGCCTGCGCGCGCTGCTGCTGCGCCTGAGCCGAGGTGTTGCCACGCTCCTGCGCGAGGGCTTCCTGCGCCGCCTGTATGTTCAGCCCCTCCGCAGTTCCGCTGCGTCGGGGGCGCTTGCCACTCGCACCTGCACCGCTGGAGGAAGCCTCAGCTGACGCCTCGTTGGCGTCTCCAAAACGTTTGTGACCCGACAGCAGAGTCCGAGCGCAGGCGTTACCGTTCTGCGCTGCGGTTTTGGTGTTGCGCAGAAAGTCGTTAAGGTCCATGGGATAGCAAACAACACGCAGAATAGCGAGTAGCAAGAAAGGGATAAGGTACTTGCACGTGAGAGGTGCAAGGAAGTCGCTGTGAAAGCTGCAGGTGCGGTATTCCTGTGGTGGACTGACCTACGACAGCCAAAACTAAAATAGTTAGGGCCACTGGTGAAGTGAGCCAGCTGCGCCACTTCTTGACTTTCTCTTGCGGCCGTACCACCACTGAGAGTGCGTTCACGCACCGGAGGTGAGCTGTCCAGCATCAGTGCGGGCAACTCTCAGCCCGAGAAAGAAAAAGAGGACGCGTACATAGAGTCGGCCAGGTTGAGGCAAAACGCGGAGCCGCGCGCACACATGCCTTTTCGTGCAAAGGGGGTATGGTGTGGTGTGGGCACGCCGCACGTAATAAAAAAGAGTGGGCCTCTGCTGCCGTTCCATCGACTCGCACGCACACCCTCACCAGCTGCGGCATCCGACGAGACACGAGGGGACGATCTAGGTGATCAAGCGGCGGCACCGGCCCCCAATCCATCATCCTTTTGGAAGCTCGTGTGCTTGAGGGGGCGGAAAGAGGGTGGTGCCGTTAAACGCGCGCCCGAAAAAAAAGCGAGGCGCCCGAGAGGTGGGCGATAACCCGCTCGCCCCAAACGTTGTTTTTGTACGTATCTATTTGCGTGTGCGTATGGCTAGACTGGCTGGCTCGCTGCCGTGGAGAGAGGAGGAAGTCATCAGCGCTGTATGGCTCTCACCCCCCCCACCTCACCCCACCCCACCACAACGACCGCCCTTGAGTGCGCTTAGAGTTAAGCGTTAAAGGCGAAACAAACAAGCAAAAGCCCCCATCGAGGGGCGGGAGAAACCGTGTAGAAAGGAGCGGCTGGACAGAGAGGGAGAGATGCGACCTGACTCCTCGACGCAAGGGACCAGTGCAAGCCAGCCGTACGAGTGACGTGGCTGCCAGACTTGTATTCCACACACACACACACACGCCCTCTCTCTTTTTCTCTCGGCCGGCATGGCCGGATCGCACCACTGCTAACTCTACCTGCATCACTGTAGACGCGCACACACGTGCACGCATACAAGAGCAACACGCACATAGCTGCACCAGCCATGGGCCCACAGGCGCGCAGACACGCCAATGTAAAACGTCCACTCACGTGTGGCTGCTGCGTACAGAGCAACACCACACTCGCAAACCCACATGCATGCAGGCAGCCGCCAGGGATGGCAGGAGTGCCCACCGCCACTTGCTCCTCCTGTTTCTCTCTCTCACTCTCTCGATTCTAGCACGGCCGACGCTGCAGGTACGTGGAGAGAACAGCGCTCATCGGTGGCACCGTGTAGGCCGGCTCACCGAGCACCTCAGCCAGCCACCGGTCCGCCTGCGCCGTCTGCTGCGCCGTTGCCAAGGCGCCTTCTTGGTTCGCTGTCATCAGCACCTCCTGTGAGTCTTGGATCGAAGTCACCTCCTTGAAGAAGGACTGCAGCTGAAGTCGTGCGGTTTTGTCACCCTCTGCCACGGCCCCCGCGCCGCTCGCCTCATCGCTGGTGCCGGCCCACTCGTACACGGAGGGCTGCGCCACGGCCGCGGCTCCTGTAGGCAGCTGCAAAATCTTAAAGCCCGTCACGGCGTCCACAGCAGCGAGACGCTGGCCATTCATGTGCAGTGGGGCGATGTGGCGCAAAGGAAAACGAGAGGCGTTCGCAATACGACGCACCATCTCACCCAGCTGCGGGCCCTTACTGCTGCCGGCGGCGCAGCAGCGAAGCTCCACAAGGGATGTGTCCTCGAGGGCGGCTACCACCGTCGTGTCCGTGAAGGCACTCAAGGCAGTGATGCACGTCTCGCCCACGCTGAATACGGTCGGCTCCTCTGAACACCTGTCCAGTGCCCAAAAGAAGATGTGCCGCTTCCCAGCTGCCACAGCGTGCCGGGAGTCGGGTGACACGACTATCCGGCGCAGCGGTTGCGTTTCCGTGTACTGCGGCAGAAGTTGAAGCAGTGGCCAGCGTTCGCCGGGCCTGCAGTCCTGCACCGAGTACACGTGCAGACAGTCATCCGCAACGAAGCAGAGCGAGCCGTCTGCGGAGAGGGCCATCGTTTGCACCTGCTGGGAGGGAGTCGCCATCGCTGAGTGGTTGTGCCAGCCGCCAGTCGGGGTACCGTATGTGTCCTGTGCGGTGAAGGCAGTCTGTGCCCAGCACTTCATCGCCTCGCAGCTCAGCGTGAACACTCGCCGCCCTCGCTTCTCCACCTCCAGAGCCAGCACGGCGGAGCGATGCGGGGAGTAGACGGTTTGCGTCTCCACATGTTGCTTAAGTGGCGCGTCATACTCCCAGAACCGCAGCAGCGGGGGCAGCACCGTCGAGGAGAAGGACTCGTACGTCACGAGAGAACGGCTGTCGTTCAGAATGCCCACGAACTGAATTCCATGGCGGGGCGGGCTCGGGATCGTCTCCATCTGCGAGGACACGTGGAGCGAGTAGATAGACTGCTGCGTGTACGGGTCGCAGACACGCAGCACATTCGGCATCCCCGTCAGAATCACCGCCGGGCTCCCGCGCCACTGCTCGACGACGAGCCCGGTGCACACATCCTCAGCGGCCCACTCGATGCCCTCCGCCGACGTCGTCACGCGCATCTGCAGCAAGTCCGCAACGGCGAGCGTTGACGTGCCGCATGACAGCAACAGCTGCGCCCCTTCACTGCTGAAGAGCGTTATCCCTTGCAGCGTGCCCAGCTGCACCTTGACCTTCTTGTGGCCGTAGGACACCAGATCCCAGATTAGTAGCACAGACTCGCGGCCGCCAGTGTACACTGCGCTGCCATCTAAAGCGAAGGCAAGCGCTGTCAGAGGTGTGTGATGCCAGTGGTCGGCAAAGCAGTGTGCCTCTTGAACCTCCACGTAGATGAGCAGCTCACCGCGCCTGCCACCGACGGCGACCGACGTGCTCGTTGGACTGCAGGCAATACTCTGGATCTGCACATTTACGGCGCGCGGCAGGAGAGGCGGACAAGACGGGCGGTGCGGCTGGTGGGCGGAGAGGCGGTCCGTGAAGAGGGAGTAGAAGAACTCACGCGCGTGAGGGACGGCTACGACGACCAGGCCAGTAAACTGGCCAACAGAAAGATACCCGTGTGGCACGGCTTCCTTGAAGGTGTGCACCACCACCGTCGACGGCGCGCTCGTCGCCCCCACGGGTGAGGCAGAGCCTAGCGCGGCCTCGTAAACGCCGACTTTCGTGAGCAGAACAGCAAACAACTGTGCCTGCTGCACATGGAACTGAGCAGCCACGACGACGGAGGCGGTGGCGGCCGCCTCGCCGTTCGCCGTCCAGCTCGTTAAGCCCTGATGCCGCCTATCTGAAACCTCCTCATTCTCTTCAGTTGAGGTGGACGGGACAAGTGAGGCCCGTGGGAGTCGAATCGAGACTGTGCGCACCAAGGATGGCGCACCACCCTCGATTGCAAACTCGAACAACGTAGCCTCGGCATCGATGACGTGCAGCACCGCCTTTGCGCCAGAAATGATCTGCACATACATCCCGCATACGCGCGATCCGTTGAGCCGCTCCACGCGGAACTTCCGCAGCGACTTGGGCGCGTAAAACGCCACCGCCGTGTCCTCTGCCACGCAGACTACCTGTGAGCAGGCGGCGAAGCAGCTCTGCATCCTTGCTGCCTTCGTCTTTGAGTGTGTGTATGTGCGTGTGTGCAGAAGAAGGGAGGGGGAGAGCCGCTCCGGTGAAGAGACAACGTTGTTGTGGGTAGCCAAGGAGAAGCAGCGGCGGGGCTGCACGAGCACGGGCTACTACAGCTGCACACAAAAGCAGTGGAGGAGAGCGAGCGGTCAGCAACTGCCAAGGCCACAGAGAGAGGCTCAGAGGGAGAAGGAAAAAAAAAAGAGAACCACGACGAGAACGAAGGAGGCAAGAGTAAGCGAGAGAGCAGAGCAGAGCACATGCTAATGTGTTTCTCTCAAGGGGAAAAGAGCCATGAGTGATGATGAGGATGAAACCAATGGAAGTGCGCAAGAGAAACACTGCGGCGAGGGCAACTATTACTGCTCCTTGTCACACACAAACACATGCACACACACATATATATATATTTGCGCACACATCATCTCTTTTCTGGGATTCGCCGCTGCAGGAAAGGGGAGGAGGGATGGGCTATGAGAAAGCACGATAGAGAAGCGAAGTCATCTACTGACTGAAACGCCACGCCGCCGCCCGCAAGCCCAGGCTGCAGCCTTTTGACGCGCCGTCTGGAATGAGATCCTGTCCAGAGGCTCCGACATTTCCATGAAGTCGGGAAGTAGAACACTGGCAAGCGTCCCTCTCCCCCACCCGTCCTGCTTCTCTGTGGGTGACCTAATGACCCCTCCTTCTCCCCAAAACACGGAGTCGGCTCGCTCGCTCGCTTTTCTGTTGCATTATGTTGGCTTGCTCGTACCCCGCACTCCGGCTGCCGGGATGGGGAGAGAGGGGATAGGAGGGAGGAGGGAGGGTAGCGAGTTACCATTTCTACATGCACCCCTCCCCCATGCGTAAACGGCGAAAAAGCCGAAAAGAAATGAAGGCAACCGTATCAGAGGCAGAGCACGAAAACCAAAAAGGAAAAGGCGCGACGAGGCGACATGAGAGCACACACAGGAGATGTGCGATAGCAACAACACAATATCCAAACAAGCAAAGAAACGAAGTGCACGCTTGCTGCGCAGCGACCTGTGTGTGCCTATATGTGTGCGTGTGCTCACTCGCCCTCCTCCGGCAGCGGAAGAAGGGTGGAAGAGGGCGGGGCTATGTGCGCGTTGTGGCGCCACTCCCTCACCCACACATGAACAGAATCAAACACGCGTGCAAGAGTACGAAGCCAACCATGGATAAGAATAGAGCGCGACAGCACGCACCAGCACCCGCATCCTCCTGCTGCTGTTGCTCCCCTAGCTCTGAATCTCTCCGTCTCTACGGTGAGCAACTCCACCGTTCCGTGCCCGGCCACAGCGCCTCATCGACAGAGATAAAAAGACGGGACAAGGCGCAGCGAGCGTCGCATATGTGTGTGTGTGTGTGTATGGGGCACACGACTGCGATAATCCGCTCCATCAACAGCAAACGTTTTATCGCATTCCGTCAACAGCCTCCGCAGAAACAGTAGCTGTCATGGGGCCGTCGTCGCGATCTTCGTGCACGCCTGCCCCCTCCCCTCCGCCCCTCACAGCGCAATGAATAATGCATCTCTGTGGGGTGCGGCCATCCTTCGTTCCAAGGGCGTATAAGGGCACCGCAGCGCTCCTCTTGCTGTCCTTCTGCTCCGATGTCGTATAGACTTACCGCACCGCCACGGTGCCGGTGCCGGTGCCGCCGTAGAGGTCGAACCGTTTGGCAGAGTTGAGGGGTTGCAGCTCTGTCGGATCGATCCCCACCACATAAACTGGCCGCCTCCACCCGCGGCAGCATGTGGAGATAAGAAAGATGAGTACGATGATGCACAGCAGAACGAGCACTGCACGCACCGGGTTTGCCTTGGCGTAAGCTACAGAAGACTGAAAGGCTCCAATGCTAAAGGCCTTCACAGAAGTAAACGCACGTGTCACGATGGACTTGACCGAGTCCACAACCCCGGCATCGGCTTCGGAGGTGTTCTTCGAGGCTCCGTCCCCGTACCTCTTCTTTCCCTTGGTGCCCGAAGGCTCCTTCGTTGTAGTCGTGGTGGTGGTCGTCGACGTTGTCGTTGACCGTGGCGCCGATTCGTCAGATGGCGTCGGCGCTGAGGACTCGGAGCCATGATGTAACCCACTGGGCATGCTCTCGTCGGCGCTGGACGCGGAGGCAGACGACACGACGCTTGTTCGTGGCGCTAAACTTGCATTTGCGGTTGCATTTGAGTAGTCTGCGTCGCTCTCGTTGACGTGAGAGTGCGTTTCCGGGCCAGTTCTGCTCGCATTCGCCATATACGCCGGCCCCAGCGCCCCCGTGCCCGGTTTCGCCATTGCTTGGTCCGATGATCCGTTGTACCTGCCTGGGCTGGTCGTGATGGGTGGCGAAGACGCGTGAGTGGTGCCATTCCTTGACGCCGAGACAGGGTTTGGCGACACTGGCGAGACAACGACGGCGCTGTCGTACTTATAGTCACCATCCACCTCCACCAGAGACCCTTCCAGCACGCGGCCCGCCCGCACTCCCAGGGAGCGATTCGCCCAGCCTTCGTCCTTGCGACTCCATGCATCTTTGAAGTTGCCTTCACCCCTGTTGCCGCCGTCCGGAACGGACCTGTCGTCGAAGCGGAAAATAAGACGACCATTGAGGGCCTGCGGCGGACGGGCGTTGCCGAAGCGGTGGAAGTCGTTCGGCAGCAGCGCATCCATCGCGTCGCGCAGCCTGCCGAGCGCCACGGGTGAGATGAGAATTGGCGAGGTCATTACCACCCAACGGACGTTCTCGGTGCAGGGTGGGTGCGTCTGGGAGCCGTCGTAGAGCAGGTAGCTCTCGCGCGCCGGAATTAGCGAGAAGAGGGAGAGGCTCTCTGTCAGGAAGCACGTTGTCATGGCGTTGCGCTTCGGCAGCGAGCCGTCCACTAAGATGTGCTGCAGCGCTCGCGCTGAGGTGCTGTTGACCATGGCGGAGGCCTTTAGCATCACCGCCACTATCAGTACATTACGCATCTTTTGTTCTACATGATTTGTGGTAAAAGACATGTGCATTTCGGCATCGGGGCGCAGCGTGCGGAGTTGGTGCACCGGCATGGCGTGAAAGTGCAGGCCCGTGAAGTGGTAGGTGAGCGAACGGTTCAGCGGGTCCATCACCGTGCACTCGCTCATGTCATCCAGCGAGCGTCCCAGCTCCTCAAAGCTGACTGTGCTCACGATGCCCTCGTTGATGATTCGCATCTGCGTCTCCTCACGTGGGAAGACGCACTTGGAGGAGAACTGCAATCGCTGCAGCAGAGCATTCATCACAACCTCGTCGGGGTTCACATTCGCGAAGGAAATCGGGCTCTGCCGTCTCCCCGTCAAGCACAGCGTTGGCCAATCCTTCAGGTTTGTATAGTCCCAGGAGGTGCGCGAGCTGTCGGGACTGCCGAACACCAGCCCGGTTGTGCCGTAGTTGCCCTCGTAGTACGAGTGCTGCTCGTCCAGCCCACTGACGACACCAGCGACGCTGACGAAAATCACCAGCTGCGCGATGGCGAGGGCGGCGCAGAAAGGAAGTGCCATGGCACTACAGTAACAGAGCGAGGGAGAGGACGGCGTGTGAAGGGGGTGTGTAACGGTGTAGAGGCGTTGCGTTTTCTGCAGAAATCTCGTCACACGTGCGTCTGTCAGTGCTGCTTGCTATACGAATGTACTAAGAAAAGGAAAGAGCGCGCGTGGGCAGCACCAGAAACCGTGAGCAGTCCGTGCTTGACAGTTCGTCGAGAGACGACACGGAATAGTTCACGACAAGAAGTGTCGCAGCGCTCGAGGCTTCACACGACACTTGCAGACCCCCAGAGTATCCGGAACGGCACCGACAGACGGGAACAGAGAAAGGACAGAGAGAGAGGTGAATGATCGCGAGGTGAGGGAGGACGCACAGCCTGACACAGAGAAATGGGCGCGAAGTGCAAAAACACTGTGCGCAAAGGCACCAGCACGGATGGCACCGGCAGACATGAGCTCCCGAATGAAATGCGCGCATCTGCTTCCACTCACAGCTAGCGTCACGACGCTCGTTTTTGTTGGCCCTCTAGCGCGAGAGTCTGCATCTTCGAGACAATATCCTGCCCTCCCTATCATCCGCGTCAGCTACCAGCTCTCACCATGAGCTGCCATGCGGAAGGTAGACACAGCACAACAACGACGAAATGCAGAAGCGATACACAGACAGCGTGCGACTCAGAAATATAAACGTAAACAAGGAGGATAACGGCTCGATAATAACAAGGTAGGGTAGAGCGAAGAGTAAGTCCCTTGAATCAGCGCACGAACGACGGGGATGCCCCCTCCCCTCACCGCCTTGTTGCTTTTGGGTCAGCGGACGTGTGCGCCGCATCGCAGCCGCGTAAGGAAGAAGAGCATGGACTCTGCGTTTGGGCAAAAAAGAAGAAGAGCAGGGGATGGGGTGTACAGGAAAACACATACAGAGAGAGAGAGAGAGCAGAGACGCTGCGCGGATACTGCTCCTCAAATCTTCCTGTTCTGGGTAGGAGATCCCTTCCTCGTTCTCTTTTTCCATGCTCCTCTCTGTCTTCGATCTTCCGTCGGCGCAGCGGTGGCCGTACTCTCGGCCCTTCCTTACCTGTGCTGTCGTGACAGCTACTGCGACACCTGCACTGGACAAACGTAGCCAAGTGATGGTGAAGACGGACGGCAGCCACACCGAGAGAGAAAGTGGGTGACATGTGCGCCCTAAATGTGTGCCAACACGGTTACAAACAGACGAAAATGTCCCAAAAACGTTCCTACCCCCTTTTCTGTTCTCTGAGGTGTCCCATCCACAGCCCTCGATAAGGCTTCTCTCGAGTCAAGGTTACGTTTACTCGCACGCACTCACGTCCTCTGTCGTACAGAGAAGCGCGACACAGACGCACATATCCGCACACGGGCTCTCCCACAGGGAAGCACAAGGGAACCCACCAAGGCGTGCCGGCCATATCGAATGAGGAAGCGAGGACGAGCAAAAAAAAAGAAAAAGAATCGGTAACCGTATCACGGGCAAAGAATGAGGGATCGGAACAGGAACGCATCACCTATCAATAAGCATGAGGTACGCAACCACCAAACAACGAGAGCCTTATTTGTCAGCTGACACGCACACACATGAGCGCCTAACCCGGCCCATACAAGACACCGTCAATTGGCGGGAGATGTGGAGGCTGTAGCGCCGTAGCACTTTGGATTGCTGCCCGTCTTGCGCGACCCCAAAAACTGCTGCCGGGCGAGGTTGCCGCGGGAGGCGAGCAGGCGGCTCGACGACGATGGCGTCCCACTTAGGCCCTCTGCATGAACGCTCTGAGTAGAAATCGAGAACGGTACAGCGCCCTTGCCGCACATCTCCTCGTCACCATAGCCCGTCTCGGTGGAATAAGCGGAGCCGTGCTTGCTGCGCAGGCAGTAGTTGAGGAAGGCCACCGTCGTCACCGTTATGGTGACGAAAAGCAGAAACCAGGCAAGCAAATGCACCAGCGACAGATTCGACGCGTGCCCCGAGAGCGACCCAGTAGTCTTGGTAAAGTTATCGTTTAGCACAGCGTTTGTGGTCGTCCGCGCGGTGGTGAAGCTGTCCTCCATGATAGAACGGCGACTTGACGACCCCGCGATGGGCAACGGCTGCGCGGACGTGTTGGATGCCAGTGTGGCAGCCGCAGACGCAAGTCGACTGGAGGCGTTGTGCAGGTTAGTGTTGACGGCGCCCATGGTGGCATTTATGGCGCGCCCCACGCGCTCAGACGTCTCATTGGAGTAAATAATTTGCGGTTTGAAACACGGCTTCAGTGACGGCGAAGGGGGTACAGAGGAAGCGATCCTTTGGCGCATTGTGACAAGCAAAACCAGCAGGGGAAGATATGCTGGCGGAGAAGAGAGGCGTGCAGAGAGGGGGGCCGATGGACAAGGGCGGCGGGGTGGGGCAGCGGCAGCGCAGCAGGGCGAGGGTGCCAAGGAATTGAGATGCTCGCGAAACAACAAAAAGGACATACGCACGTACTGGAGAGGGAGGGGG
The DNA here is from genome assembly GCF_000002875.2 of Leishmania infantum JPCM5. NCBI lineage: Eukaryota > Euglenozoa > Kinetoplastea > Trypanosomatida > Trypanosomatidae > Leishmania > Leishmania infantum. Next base: position 86,879 of record NC_009412.2, on the reverse strand, counting down.
AAAGGGAGAGAGACCTCAAAGGACACAACAAAAAGAAGTGCGTATGATCAGGAAGACGGAGGCGGAGAAGACGCGCAAGAGAAGTTGATGTGGAAGGTGAAGCGCGAGAAGTCTGCATGCGGAAGGGAGAGCAGGATGAACTGAGGGGACAAGAGGAGGAAAAGAGAGAGAGCCACACACGCGAACGACTTCTGCAGCGCACAGCAGCAGTGATACCTCTCCGGCCAGCCTCTCTCTCTCTCTCGCACTAGTCAGTTTATGTCGCACGCTTGAGCCGCGGGTACGCATTCCATCGTGCGCACAAGTTGAGGGCTCCACTAGTCTTGTTGGCCGGCACGTCTTTGCGCGTGTGCTTGCGTGTGTAGAGGGAGGTTTCATGAGGCGAGCGCCTGTGCTGCTGCCTTCACTTTTTGTTGCTTCTTTGTGCGTTCGGGATTGCTTGCTACGATGGGGGTCCAATGCCCACGCGGAAGCGATGCAGGCCCGCACGCAAGCGGGCAAACGCATCCAGGGAGCTGCCCTTGATCACAGAGAAAAGTAAAGCCAACCCCATCAACACACACGCACACGCGGATCGGTGGCACGTGTGTGTGCGTGTACTTGCACGAGTACGTAACTTGTCGCGCATAAGAGAAAGCGCGAGAGCGCGCGCATGACGGGCACACAGAGACTCAGACAGAGACGCGGCGAAATAGAAGAGGCAGCAGACACACACACATACATACATATTCAAGCAAAGAAAAAGAGAGCTAACATGGGCAAGTGGCCAACGGAAAAAGAGAAGTGGGGGGGTGGGGGGCGATGTGGAGGGCGAGGGGGAGGGCGGAAAAAAAAAGATACACGCAGAAGTAAATGGAAGCGCTGAGATAAAGCGGGATCGAGACAAAAAGAAGCTCGCGTAGGAGTGCGCTTGCTTGACTGCCATAGCGTTAGTGTGTGTGTGTATGTTGTGGCAAAGGCGTGAAGCAGAGCGCGTGAAGAGAGCCATATCAGCACAGCGGCGACGAGGCAAAAGCGTGTCATGCGTACATCGAGAGAGGAGCGAACGCACAAAATTCAGAGGTTCGAGTCTGTGGAGGAGAAGGAGGAGAGGGAGGGTGACGCGATAGATGAAAAGCACGACTCACAAGAAAGCACACACACACAGATACACGCAACGAGCCTCATAAAGCTGAACACGCAACACCTACAAAGGGGCAGAGCTGTAGAGAGACAGGCATGTTGGCCGAGTAAAAGAGAAGAAGGGGTGAGGTGGAGAAAAGGGGCACTGTTGCCCGCGACGGCGTTTCTTTTCGTTTTACCGTGTATCTGCCGCTGCATTCAGTACGTCTGCTCTTCGCCTGTTCTGCCTTTCGTTCTCGGAAGTCGTTCGCATGCACGCTACAAGAGAGAGAGAGGTGTCGCTCCGACAGTTTCGTGTTCCTCGTCATCTTGTGTACTTTGGCGTAAAAGAGTTTCATCGCGCTTTTGGCTCATTTTTTATGTTTTGCGGTTGAGGTGGAGGAGGTTGAGTGTTTTGGCGCTTCCACCTGCTCACATGCTTACGCTAGCGTGTGAGTGAGATGCAAAGGGGGAGGGGTGATGGTGAAAAGAAAAAAGAAAAGACTAACAACCCAACTTGGCGGATGAGGCGAAGCGGGAGGTGGGGTGCAGCAACAGAAGCAAAACAGAACACTTCCCGTGCACGTATGTGCTGGCGCGAGAGTCAAAGAAGCGCAGTCTCTCGTCAAAAACGGACACAGACAGAGATACACACATATTCATGCACAAGCGCACATCACAAACTGAGCTCCTCCGACTGCGTCCGAGATAATGGACAGTCGTACACCTCTAACGGAGCCTCTCTTGTATAGTGGCGCCTTGGCTATCAACTCCGTCTTCGGGAAAGAGTCAGGGGCTGAACCTAATCGCACCTGTCTTGTCTGCGTGTCCTAGTTAGGGAACGGAGAAAAAAAAAGAAGCAGTAAGAGCAGCAGAGCAGCAATGTAACAGGAAACCAAAAACAGGACAGCTGCCGTGAAGACACACACACACACACTTTCACGGATCGCACTCAATACCGCACACCGAAGCACACCGGAGGACAAAGAAAAAGGGGGGACGAAACGCAGAAGGGAGCATCTCCGTCGGACGCACGTGCACCTGTTGTGCATTCCTCTCTCTCTCACACACACACTTTCGTTCTCTGGACAGGTATCGAGCCAGCCGTTCATGAAGGCCCATCAGCACACACGCACACACACAGAACAGGCAAACAGCACAAGCGAAAGCACCCACGCGCGCATGAGCGTCCGCTCGAGCGTTTCGTGAAACGCTACGGCGTCTTCGCCAGCCGCCAGACACATCGAGACTCGAGAGGGCCACAGAAAAGAGGTAGAGAGCGGTGTTACAGCGGAATGTTACCGTGCTTCTTCCATGGATTGCGGAGCTGCTTGCGGGACAGGCGCTCCAGGTCCTCGCACACGCGCATGCGGGTCTCGCTGGGGTCAATCACCGCATCCACGAATCCCTTTCGAGCGGCCGACAGCGGTGTACAGAAGGCCTTCTCGTAATCGGCGATACGCTGCGCCTGCTGCTCCGCCGTCTCCTTCGAGTACAGAAGCTTGCATGCGCCGGCGGCGCCCATGACGGCAATCTCGGCGCGCGGCCAGGCGTAGTTGCTGTCGCCACGGAGGTGTTTCGAGCTCATCACATCGTAGGCGCCACCGTACGCCTTGCGCGTAATGATTGTCACCTTCGGGACAGTCGCCTCAGCGTAGGCGTACAGCAGCTTCGCACCGTGGCGAATGATGCCGCCGTATTCCTGCTGCACGCCAGGCAAGAATCCGGGGACGTCTACGAAGGTGATGATCGGGATGTTGAAGGCATCGGCAAAACGCACCATGCGCGCAGCCTTGACGGAGGAGTCGATGTCGAGCACGCCAGCCTGCACCTTCGGCTGGTTCGCAATGATGCACACGGAGCGGCCCTCAACGCGGGCGAAACCGCAGATGATGTTCTTGGCAAACTGCGGCTGTATCTCGAAGAAGGAGTCTTGGTCGATCACAGGGAAGATAGCGTCGCGCATGTCGTACGCCTCCTTCACCTCCACCGGCACGACCGTGTTCAGCGAGGAAAACATTCCCCGGGTGGCGGGTTTTTCCACCCCCTCGCCCCACCCCGGGGAAAAATTCCCCGTTTTTCCCATTGGGCGAAATACAAATATAAGGGGGGGGGGGAACTCTCCCCCTTTCCCACCAATTTTTTTCTGGGAAATTTCCCCCCCCCAACCACCCCCCTTTTTTGGTGGGGGTGGCACCCCGGGAAGCCCCCCAAAATACCGGCCCCTTGGGTGGGCCAAAAAATTTTTTTTCCCCCCCGGGGGGGTTTCCCCCCCTCCCTGGGGGCCGTTTTAAAAATTTTGGGGGGAGAATTTTTTCCCCCCAAAAAAAAAAAATACCGGGGGGGGGGGGGGGGGGAAAATAAAAAAGAAAACCCCCCCCCCGCCAAAGGGGCCCCCCCTTTTATTATTTTGAAAAAAAATTTTTTTGTGTTGAGGCCCCCCCCCCCCCAAAAAAAAACGGTGTTTTGTGGGGGGAAAAAAATAATATTTTTTTTCCCCCCCCCCCCGGGGCGCCCCCCCCCCTTTTTTTTTAAAACCCCCCCCGCGCCGCTTTTAATTGTTGAAGCCGATCACTGGCACGCCGATCTTGGCGGCCTCCTCCATGATGCGCACCACTTTGGCGGCGTTGGAGCCGGAGAGAGAGCCGCCGAACACCGTAAAGTCGTGCGAGAAGAGAAACACAGGGCGGCCAAAGACTTTGCCCGCACCCGTAACGAAGCCGTCACCAGGCACCCTCCTCTTCTCCATGCCGAAATTGTGGCACTCGTGCTCAACCAGGGCATCACGCTCGCGGAACGTGCCGGGGTCGCAGAAGAGCTGCACGCGCTCCATGGCAGTCAGGCGCTTCTTCTTGTGACGTGACTTCTCAGCGGTGGTCGGCTTGTGTGTGTGGCGGTCAAATTCCTTTGTTAGCTGCGTGGAGCTCATCCCGCCCACACCCATGGCCGCGAAAACCACCCCACATCGCAACCGGCGCATCGTTTTGTTTTGTCTGTTTTAACGCTGGTACGTGAGTGCTTGAGCGTTTCTACTCTTTTCGTTGTTGCGCTCACATGCAAAAAGATCGACGGAGGGCGAAGAAGAACCCGAAAGAAAAAAGGGAGGAGCGAGGTGTGCAGAGACTGAAATCAAGTCCGACACACACACGCACACACTCCCTCGCCTACAAAACCGACAAAGACGCGAGAAAGAGAGACATAGAGCGTGAGGGGGTCAAGTAAAAGCCTGCAGGGAATCGAGAAAGAAAAAAAAACGAGAAAGAGAAACGGAAAAGGAAGATGATGTGTTGTGCGCACCTGCGTAAGAGGGGGAGGGAGGGCGGTTTAGCCCTTATTGGATGGATCCGCGTGTCGTTTCTTTTTTCCCAGTTGTGGCTGCCTGTGCTGCTGTTTCTTTCGGCCACGGTTCTGACGTGGTGTGGCTCCCTGGTGAAGATAATAGACAGTTGAGGCTCGAAACGAGCGTGGGGAGGAGGGAGAGGAGCCGTCAGTGTGTGTGCAGATACCGGTGCCAGATGAAGTGGAAGCGAGATAGGGAGGAGAGGGGACAGACAGTTGTGAGCGGATGGCGAGAGAGGGAAGGGAGGTGAGGGGTCAAGGGGACGACAGAGAACGAAAGGGGAGCGAAACAGACGAGGGCAGTGAAGGAGAAACGGGCGCCCGCACATAGGAGAAGGTCGACATGTCTGGCGAATTCATTGATGTTGAGGGGAGAGGGAGAGGGTGTTAGGAACAGGCGCACCCTTCGCGTTCCGGCATCGCTTTGCCTCCCCATCTGAACTACCGCTACCACCCCGGCCCTCTCCCGTCCAGCGCCACCCTGTCGAATCACAAGCACGAGAGCACGAAAATCGAGGGAAGAAAGGAAGGAGAGAGGTGAGAGGGAGGTAGTGGCATAAGATGGAGGTCGGCATCTCCGTCTGGCAATGACTAACCCTGTCGCTCTTCATTGCTCCATCTCCTTTCTCCCACGAATCGCCGTATATGTGCACGCTGCTTCTTTGTTTTCTTGTATCGCTGGTTGTCTAGTCACCGTCTCCGATCATTCCTTTCTTCAGTGGGTGGAGTTGTCGAGAGAGAGAGAGAAAGACAACAGCGCACCGGCACGAAGTCACGCAAAGGAAGCGTGACCAATACAAAAAAAAAACGAAGAAAAAATAAGACAGCGCTCGATTACTGCTCCCTGGCAAGCATGGCCTAACCTTGGAGACAGATGAAGAAGTAGAAGAAAGACGTCGCAGCCAGCTCAAACACAGCCACAAACGCGTACACACGCACCAGCAAATATCGGTGCCTCGCACGCAAGAACCAAACAGCAAAACAGGCGCGTATGTTAACGATGTACAAAAAAAAGAGGTGAGAAAGAGAAGGCATACAAAAAAGGAGGCGTAAAAGGACGGCATCGGCAACTGTAAACGCCAAGAATAGGATCCACGTGATCGTCAACCATGGGGGCACCTGAATAAGTTTGTGCGTGTGTCTGTGCATGTGTCTGTCTGTCAATGTGTTTGTGTTTGCTCGCCTGAGAAGTCGCCTCGCACACAGGCACACGGACTCGCACGTACCGACCTAACAGCACGAGCCACATCAGGACGGGAAAAAAAAAGAAGGTAAAGCGAGAACGAGATATGGAGGAGTAAAACAGAGGGGCCAACAACAACAAACAAACAAACAAGCAAAACACACAGACAACAGGAAACGAGAGAGCGGCATACATAAAAAAAAACTCGTGAAACGCACACCCGCTTTCTCTTCTCGCATTCCAACACGGCTATTCCGCCATACGACAGGCGTCAAGCACCTCTCCAACCCACGCTGCCTGGCCTCTGACGGCCCCCCTCCCCTATGCACGTGGTGCCAAGCAGCGCCAGACACACGCGCTACGGCAATGCGCAGACCCAGCCATCTGCCCACGGCAACCGCCGCTCGCACTCTACGCACTACCCCCGCCGCTGTGCAGGCCGCCTCACAGCCGGCCCATTATGCCGGCCGCCACCCCTGCGGTGCACCCCTCGCGGGGCGACACCCCGGCCCCCCCCCGCAGTGGGCGGTGTGAGGGTTGGGTGGGATTCGCTCGACTCCCGCTGGCGCTTTGCCCATCGATGTGGGCGGCACAGACGTGTTCACGGTCGCAGGTCGCACCGACACCGCCCCACTCCGGGACCTGGCCGCCGGCGTCAGCAGCGACGCATCGCTCTGGCGCCTCCGGACACATCATGAGGGCGCGTTTGAGCTTGCCACCACCAGAAGTGGCCTCGCATTGGCAGGGATAGCGAAGAGGGTGGGCGGTGGGGGGCTGCTTCGCTCCTCCGCACACAGAGAGAGAGCGAGCGAGCGCCCCCCCCTGTGTCCTGAGATGCCACGCTGAGGTGGCCCCTCCCCACCCCCGCACGACATTGGGGTCTTACAGAGTGTGCCGATTGGGCAAATCAGAGACGCTATGGGCAAGGGAAAGTACTCGACGCCTCTGGCTGGTGGCCGTAGCAGAAGCGGGACAGGGCAAAAGACAGGCGACGTCTCTCATGTCTCCCTGTTCCGCTCACTCCGTTCTCAATCTTCTCCGCGTGAGCATCTCGGACTCTTCGCCTTTTTCCCAATCGGGTGCGGCGACATCAGGCCGGCTCGCGTGAGTCTACCTGCCCTGGAAGGAGGCGAGGGCGGAGTAAGCGGCCGCCCTCTCCGCATTGCGCTTCGAGTTCCCCCAACCCTTAACTTGCCCCATGAGCTCTGTCACACGTGGCACCACCTGCTCCGCCTGCTCGGCGTTCACAAAGGCTATCCGGGTGCGGCGAGCGATGAAGTCCATGACGTGCTCGCAGTGTTCTCCCTGAGCCGCATAGACAACCTCGGCCTCGACCACTGGCGAGTCCTTCGCCAGGCGCGCCATCAGCTTGGAGTCCTTCGTGGCAACGGCCATCACCTCGCCGTAGCGATCACCGTAGTTGGAGCGCCAGTGCTTATGCACGTCCTCAGGGATGCCCAAGGGGGCGGTGGACGCGACTTTGTCAAGATTCCGCGCACCCACGAGCACCAGGTTCATAGTACAGCAGGGCTTGAAGTCGGCCTTGCCTTTCATGAGAGTCCTCTGCAATTCGTCCACCGCCTCCTCTGCCATCTTACGGTAAGTTGTCCACTTCCCGCCGGTGATGTTCAGCACGTGCGACTTCGGATCCACCGCGATGACGTGCTCGCGCACGATGTTCTGCGTGCCGCCGCCCCTCAGCTTCTGCGCCTTCGGAATCGCGAGCGGGCGAATGCCGGTCCACGCGGATTTCACTGCCTCCGGCGGCACGCTGCCGATGAAGGGTCTGATGTTCTCTAGGAGGAAGTCCACGTCCGCTTGTGGCACCGGCGGGTTGGACTGCACGTCACACGTGTGGTCTGTGGTGCCAAGCAGGCAGCCACCGAGCCACGGAATGGCAAAGACGACGCGGCCGTCGTTCGATGGCACGACCATCGCCTCGCGCTCCCTCGGGCAGTACTTGCGGTCAATCACGATATGCGTGCCAGCGGCCGGGAACATGTCGAGCTGCCTTTCGGCACCCTTTGCAAGCTTCTCGACCTCGCCGCTGAAGGGACCACCTGCGTTGATGATAGACCTGCTGTATACCTCGATCGTCTTCCTGGCGATGCTTTCCTCGATGATGGCGCGCACCAGCTCATCGCCCTTGTCGTCCTTCACCACCTCCATCTGCTTCACCCTGGCGTAGTTCACCGTGGCGGCGCCGTAGCAAGCTGCCGTCATGGCCACCGAGTAGCAGAGCCGTGCGTCATTCATCTGTCCGTCATAGTAGCGCACAGCGCCGAGGAGGGCGTTGTTGTCCTGATCCATCTTCCTCAGCTTCGGATAAGCTTTCATCACCTCGTAGGGAAAGAGGAAGCTAGAGTATTCCAGGGTGCCACCATAAAAAGCGGCCATGAGGTCGTACATCTTCGCACCACACCAGTACATGCCAATATCGATCGGGTGATAGCACGGCACCAGTGTTGGCAGACTGTGGCACAAGTGTGGAGCCTGGTGGATCATGATGGTGCGCTCGCGCAGCGCCTCAGCCACAAGCTTCAGCTGCATGGGGTCCGCCTGAAAAACAGCCTTCTGCAGGTAGCGGATACCGCCATGGATGAGCTTCGTGCTGCGACTGCTCGTCTCACCAGCGTAGTCGCCCATGTCCACCATGCCGACCGACAAGCCGCGCGTGACGGCGTCCAGGGCAGACCCAGCGCCGACGCATCCGCCGCCAATGATCAGCACGTCAAGCGGGTTCGTCACCGAGTTGTGCGCCTTCAGCGCCTGCACGCACATCTCGCGCGTCGGCACAGTCTCGTACTTCAGCGGCGGACACTTGCTTGTGTCAAATCTGCGCTGCGTCCAGGCGGGGTTTGTGTAGCTGAAGCCCACCATCCCACCGAAGACGGCCACGCCGGCGCCGATAACGTATTTCACGGCGGTAGCGGCCATTGCTTCGCTCTCCTGTAATTCAATCGAATGGGAAAGTGTTCGGGGGTTTCTCTCCGGCGCACGCACAAGGACAGAGAGAGCTACAAGTGATGAAGGGGAGCGCGGGGACGGCGGACAGAGGAGAGAAGCGCTTTCTCCTGTGCACCTCTTTTGCGAATAGCGCGAATACAAAGAGGGGGCGGCGACGGAGAAGACGGGCGTCCTTCTGCCCTTGGCCTTTATCGTCCTCAGGAGGGGGAGAGAATATGGGTATGCACAGCGAAACGAGATGCGCGACCCTGATGGAGGTGCCTTCTCCACCGGCACAAGTGGGGCTGTGTATGTGTGTCTGTGAGGGAGGGGGAGGCAGGGAAGATTCACTGTTGGTGCGGCACAGAACACGCAAAAAACGGATGGATGCGAAAGGAGTACGGCGTACGGTCCAATACATGTGACAATGCCGACAGATGTGGTAGACAAAAGGAAAAAAGAGGCAAGGCGATTCAAATAAGGAGGGCCTTGCAGACGTACGCAAGAGGAGGAAGAGAGGAAGGCGTCACGTTATAAATATAGAGAGAGACGAAGCGAAATCCCAGAGCGCCTTTGAAAGGCGGCTCTGGGTCTGCGTGTTGGAAGAGGCAGATGTTGACTGGAGAACGACCACAACCACCACGTCTCACGACAGAGAGAGAGAGAGACAGAGCCACAGAGACTGGGGGAGGGGAAGGTGGAAAAATTCAAGTGGGAGAGGGCGACTGCAGGGCAACCAATACTAGTGTTTTGCTGGGGTGGGTTAGTGGGTGGGTGTGAGCGATGCGACCGGATATGTGCATGCGTAAAGGTGCGCGGGGGATGAGACGGGGGCGCGCAGTGTTGTGCGAAGAAAGCAGAAGATGGCGGTGCGCGGTGGCACCCACGCAGGTGAGGCGCAGTCAAGGGATGTTCCGTGAGAGGGAAAACAACTAGAGCGTCGCTTACGGGTTCAGTCATAAGAGGCAGCACGCCCATCTACAAGACCTTCGCTCTTCGAGAAACGCAGGGCACTGTTCTGTGCCTGCAGAGAGAACCGGCACGAGGACTCGAGCGTTTGCTCAGCAGCATGCGTTTGACGCTGCAAGCGCCCACGTGGAAGGGCAGCTTCCATCGGGGCATCATTGTCACCCCCCAGCAGCGGTACTCCACGGCAGGGAGGTTTGACCGAGAAGAGAGGTCATGTGTCTCCCCCACCTCATCCACAGTGGCCCCACTCCATCCTCTTTTTTTTTGTGGCACGAGTGTGTGCGCATGCATCCTTTACGTGTCGTCCGGGTGATGGTGTGCGGTAGCAAAAACAAAACGGAGGCGGGCAAAGAAAGGAAAGCAACCTTGAGGAATATTTGCGGTGCAGCGCCGGGCCTCCGTGTAAAACCGCGCCAGCCACCCGCTCCCTTTCGCTCATCTTTTGAGTCGATCAAGCCAGCACTTCACGAGCGTGCGGGTGCGACAGAGGTATGCGGAAGGCCATGAGCGACCGGTGAGCGTGTGCACGGCTGCCTGCGCGACAAGGAGCTTCCCCTCAACAAGCTCCATGTTCGACTTGCGTCGAAGAGACCCCAAGACGTAGCTCTGTGGGAGGGGAAGGGCAGCACCTCCTTTTTCAACTGCCGTGTCAGCTGCTGATCCCCTTATTCAACGACGCCCTGCCTCTGTGCAATAAAGACGTCCATCAACCGGCCACGGGCGCTTGCGCGTATGTTTGAAACACAAGACAGCAAAGAAAAGATATAAAGAAACGGTCAGAACGAACAGGGGGAAACGGGGTCATCGCAGACGACCTCTGCTGCACCGTGCGTCTTTTTTGTTGCTGTTGGCCCGGTTGTGAAAATCATGTGCGATCAAGGGACCATGCAACCGGGCAACCACACGTATGAGCATGTGTCCTCCGTTCCTCTCACGTTTCGAAGGTGAAGGCTCAGCGAGGAGCAGAGGAAAGACGGAGGGGAAGCGGTACAACATGAATGCCCACGCTCCTCTAAAGGGATGTGATGGATGGAGAATGTAGACAGAAGCGCACAGAAAAAAAAGGACATCAATTTCGAGGCGGCGTTTTTATGTTGTCGCTCGTGCGAACCAGGAGAACAACGCGGGCGGAGAGCCGGCGGGGTAGGGGAGGCGAGGTGATGGGGCTGTCAACGGCGTGTGAGAAGAAGTGCGTGCAGGCGCACGTACGCACCAGCACACACAAAGCACACCCGCCCTCGCGTGGCAAAACGGCAAACAACAAAAAAACGGAGCGACACCACAAGAGCCACACGCGCTGCCAGAGGGCCCATCACATACCCAAAAAGGAAGCAGAGAGGGTGGAACCCGGCAGTATCGCCGGTATCGCAGTGTCACCTAATCATGGCGCAAAGGCAAAACAGAGACTGGCGAGCTACGACACCGAAGAACGAACAACGCGTTCTTCACTGCTGCACACGCGCACAACGAACACCATCGAACCACCAACGACAAGCAGAGGGAAAAGTCGAGAATGAAAAGTGCGGGACATGGGAAACAGCATAAACTGAGCAGCACAAGTAAGAGAAGCATAGAGCCGAAGCAACGGAGCACTCTTTACCCCAACAAGTCACGCGCATATGTGGGGTTATCGCGCGCGTGTATACACCGTCATTCTACCGTTTGGATGATCAAGGCATACGGATAACGACGGCGAGAGCCGAAGAAGAAAAAGGAACTAAGTAGAGGAGATGAAGAGAGCAAGTGCGTCACCGGCAGGGAAACTTGGCTTTGATCCGCTCGCAGGAGCACACGTATGCCCTCTCGAATCAGCGCTGCAGCCTACAGGGAGACGGGGAAGTCAGCAAAGAACCGACAACCTTGGTGATGAAAGCCGTAGGAAGCACCGAGGCACTCGCAGTGGCGTTTATACGGCACCATGATTTCACGGAACTTCTCTGCGGAAATCGGTGCGTTACCAAAGTCGCCGAAGAGAGCTTGAAAGACGGCCACGCGCTCCTCCGGAGGCACATCCGACGACCCTCGCTCGGTTCGCATGAAGTCCTCCTGAATGACCCGACGACGCAGCACCTCCGTGCTGTCCACCATCGGCGCAGGGTTCGCAGCGACCCTCGACTCCGAGACGGAGATCACGCTGTCAGGGTCCACGTTCACCGTCTGACTTCTCTGAGTCTCGTCATAGTACATGGAGGCAAGGTCGTCGCTGTTGCAGGCACCTTCGGACCAGTACGAAGAGAGCTGCTCTGGCTCTGCCTCCTTAATGGCAGCTTCGATCTCGCTAACACGTGCGGCGGCCTCGTCGCCCATCAGAAGAGGAATGAGCGCCGACACCTCCACCTCCTCGGTGGCCTTCAGCTGGGTGTATGAAGGCTCCTGAGGGGCCGGCGGAGACGGTGCCGCCTCCTCTTGCGTCTCAAGCACACCCAGCGAGTGCTCGCCAACCGCGTCCTCCGACGCACCAAGGAAAGGTACGCCCGGCGGCGCTACATTGGCCACCGGCGTAGATGCAGACACATCCGCAGGAGCACATTCTGTTTCGGAAGGTTTCCCTTGCTCTGCCATGTTCAGCTCCACCCACGACTCTGCAGAGCTCTGCGAAAGGCGCTCGCCATCATCTTCCTCTTCAAGAGATGCGGTGACGTTCGTCTCGCCGTGCAGCACCGTGGCCGACACATCTTCCGTGAGCAAGGTCTCATCGCGGCCGCGCACCTGCGGCGTCGCACAACCCAGGTGCCCGTCCGCCGCCTTGCCCTGAGGGGTGGCGAGAACTCTGGCCTCCGTCATTGTGTCCGGCCCGTCAGGTGCCATTACGGACCACGAGCTCGAGTCTGAGAGGCAGTGGTGCGGAGCAGACATATCCGTGCGCGTGAAGAAAGGCAAAGAGGGTGAAGCACCACTGCAGCTCTAAAGGCGGGAGGGGTGCAGCGAAACGGGAGCAGCTGCAGGTGAGGGGAGGTGGAGAACACCAGGGAGAGAGGTATGAGTATGTTCACAGGCGGCAGAGCCGCGAGGAGAGAAACACAATATGAAAAGGCGTCTGCCGAGCCAGTCACGGAGCACAAAGGACGGCGAGAGTCGTAAGAGACGACGCAGGCGGGAGGCAGCGGCGTTAAGCGACAGGGAGAGGAGAGGAAGAGAGACACGGCAGCCAAAGAAGAATGAAAATATCGGGGGCGAGACAAAATGTTGATGATCAGGCGGCAGTAATAGCAGAAACCACAGCGAAGACTCGCATGTTCGCTTTCCGGTTGTCGCCGTCATGGACACGTAGATGAGTGACGAGGGGAGTGTGTCGGCGGTGGATGTGGCGCGCAAAGGAGCCCGTGACGCGCAACAAAAAGAAAAGGAGAAAGAAAGAAGACAAGAACAGAGATGAAGAGAGCGAGAGGGAGGAAAGTTTCGAGAGAAAGGAAGTGGGCACGCAACATGCGGATGCGAAAGGAGAGAAGGTTATGCGTGTGCAAGGGAGAGAGCAAGAGCCAGCGAGCAAAGAAGGGCAGCACCGCCAACATTTTCATGCGGCGCTGGAACATCCCGGGGGAGGGTACGACGCCCTACACTTTTGGTACCAAACAGAGAGAAGGTGTCCGTGTTTCATGCAGCCGTTTCATTACTAATCTGCTCCTCTTCTTCTCTCGGCAAGGGAGCAGAGGGAAAAAAAAGCGACGGTGAGGAGGCACACGTGCCCTACCCTGCTGGTACGGCAGTTGCTCAGTGCTACAACGAGGCATGCGCGGGAAAGAAACACATGCACAAGCCTGAGGGACCCTCTACCAGCACCCCACTTCACTCTCAGATGCCACGAGAAAAGCGTCCGTGAGAGCGAGAAGGGCATCCCTTCACGGCCGCATCCTTTTCAGCGCATCTGCGCATCGTCCTTGGCGCAGTCCCCAACTTTGCCGCAGGTGTGCCGCAACTCGGCCCCACAGAGGGGGTGGGGCGTACCGTTTCCACCCACCGCTCACAATCTCTGTATCAGATGAGACTCGTCACCTCCTCATCGGCGTGGTCGTCGGAGTCGAGCAACGACGGAGGCGGGCTGAGCACTTTTTTGAAGTTTTGCCACACTCTTCGCGGCTGCAGCAGCACATGGAGTGAGTTTTGCTTTCTCATCGACTCCCGCCGTGTGGTCGAGGACAGCGTGAGGTAAACGTAGATGCACAACATCGCCCCCACCAGTATCACGACGATTCCATCCAGCAGCAGCACAAGAATTGCAGCGAGGTGAGAGCCGGTGTGCTCGTCGGGTGCGAAGCTCCGTCGGCCGCCTTGCATGGTTGGGTACGGCGTCTGCAGCACTTTCAGACCTGTCTGGTTTTCCTCATAATCAGGCGTGAACAGGTCGTAGAAAAGATAACGCGACAGCCAGACAACACCGATCATCGTAGACGAGCAGCACGAGAGGAGATACAACGTGAACCAGCGCAGGTTGCGCACTCCGACGCAGCCACCAAGAACACTGCAGTGGTGGTCGTGCTCCAGCACGCATACGTTACATTGATAGCAGTGGGCGCACCGAGGAGGACGACGCAGCTGGCACTCTCTGCAAAAGACAAGCTGCACGTTGCCCTCTAGCGGGTCCTTTTCGCCGCGCCGCAGGCGTGGATAGATGCCAGGGTCGATCGAGGTGGTCAGGAAGTGCGACGTGAAGGTGGTTGCCAGCATCAAGAGTGTAAAAATGTACTCGCGCCAGCCAACTTGGTGCCACACCAGCGCCATGTTCGCGATGATCAAAACGACGGTAATGCACATGGGAATGGCGCCAATACGAAAATCCGTGCTAAAGTAAAGCTTGAGGCAAAACAAGTGCCGCCGCCGAAACGTGCCAAGCGCCTCCCCGGACGGGTTGCGACGGCGCATGTAGAGGGAAGGATCCACCGCAGGGAAGTGCAGCTCCTTCGGCTTCGGCTTTGGAGTCAGCGCTGGTGGAACCTTCATGGAGACACTGCGCGCTGAGGCACGGGTGGGGTTGCTGGGGGCGCCTGGTGCATCGCACCGCTGATAGTACAACATCATCGGCGCCTCAGCCATAAACGCGCTCATGACTGCGCGATTCGACGAGACGAAAGAGTCGACGAAGTGGCACAGAGAGCGGATGCGCACGCCCACGCACACGTGAGCAAACAAACACAGAGACGATAGGGGGGAAGGGCACACCTGTGAGTCGCTCTCTTCCGCTCATCCTCAGCGGTGCGATAAGGGGAGTGAGGCGGCCACTGCCAGCGCTTGACCTCGACAGGCTGGTCCGCGCTCTTCGAAGGAAATGACAAGAGAAGAGACATACAGAGGAGAAGCAGAGGGTGAAGGAGGTGGTGGGAGGGCGGCGCTGTTGGCCGAATGCGGTGCACCGCAGCAACCAATAAAAAAAACGAAGCGGCATCAGCAACGAGCAAGGGCCGAAGGAGGGAGGTGGGCGGCGCTCGCGGACCCATTGGCTGAGGCAGAGGAGTGCAAACACAAAAAAGGGCGCCGCTGAGAGAATGGGCGGAGGTTACTGTCAGGGAAGCAACTCGGCCAGGCGGAGGAACAGAAATAGCGGCCTTCGTATGCGCGTTCGGCCCTACAGCCAGCCGCGTAACGCGACCTGCTCAGTCGACTACCACCGCCGCGAGAAGCTGTAGGACGGAACAAGAGGGGGTTCTTTGATGTGCTTGCACAGCACATGACGCGTCGCTGGGCCTCTCACTATCCTCTACTACCAATGGTGAGCCGAAAGAGAAAAAGAAAGGCGCTCACACACAGACTAGCATGCACACGGAGACGCAGAAACGCACATAGACGTCATCGACCTCCTGCGCAACACAGCGTTGCGTGTTAATGCTACCCTGGCTAGCATCGCTGCACACTTCAGCTTTCCTCTTCCGGGCAGCAAGGACGGACTAGCACACAGCATCTCAGCTATTTTTGCAAACACCTGCACGGCCAACATGTGCCGGGTAGTCAACCCAGGCTTGCGCAGCTGAATCCCGTCATCGTGCGCCCCTCTCCCGATGTCGTGTTCATCAGCGGTAGCAGTACGTAGCGGCCTGTATCGACCGTCACGGGGATCATGAGGATCCCCATGGTTCCCGCCATATAGCCAAGTGAAGCCGAACGCGCAGCGTGGCACTGTTTTGCAAGCTGTCAAGAGCCTCCGCTGCTCCACGCACTGGCCCAGCCCGGAAAAAGCAGTCGCCTCCAGTCCTTTTCCAGCGTGGCGCCGTGAGCTACAAGTGCCATAAAAACTATACCAGAGTACAGCTGTGCAGTGTCGAACAGAAGATATTGCACGAGCCAGTGCTGACCACGCTCGCCGATGCCGTGTAGGGTGCAGTGGCGATGATGCTTGAGAACACATACATCGCAGCTATAGCAGCGTGACGCACGGGGTGGGTGGTGCAGCTGATACCCCCGGAAGTAACAGGGCGTCGTTGCAGATGGAATAGAAGATGACGAGGAAGGCAGATCCACTGGCTTAGCGGTGTGCCCTTTCTCTTATGCCTCTGGCACCGTCTCTCGCTGCCCCCCCCCCGCAGGATAGATGCTGAGGCCCAACAGGAGCATCGCATAAAAGCTTGACTGGGTGCATAGCAGCGACGTGCTCGCAACGATGGTGTGGCTGCGCGACCACCATTCAAGCTAGAGTACCATAGCGGACGCAGCCGAATCAGTCTCCCAACTGTGCAACAAAACCCATGCGTACCGGTTTGGTGCCACCGAGAGACGGCCACGGAGAAGCAGCTCACGGTTGCCAAAGACACGCGTGGTCCCTCGTCAGCACTTCAGCGGTGCAGACTGCTTCCCTACACTACACACGTGAACAAAACAGCAAAAACTGCGGACAGTGAAGACAGTGCCATGCGACCCGTAGCGACGCCCACCTCCGTCGCGATCGCTGTCATGGACTCCGGCACATGCAGCACGGTGGCCATGCGTTCGGAAGCAACGCAGGAACGGTAGAGAAATGAGCGAAGGAGTGATGCGAGCATGGCATACAGAAGAGGAAGCTGTAGAGGAAGAGACGCCGTTCACCCATCAGCACGACGGCCGGGTGGTGATGGCACGGGCAGCGAAGGCGCAGACCGGCAGCGCCATTGCCTCGCGGAGCTCTGCTCTCTCATTGACAACGCAGTAAGCGTAAGCTCAAGACACCAACGCAGCTCTTAGAAACGCACTGCCCCCTCCCCCTCACCTCCCCCCGGCCGCAAGCACGGGCATGGTTCGTGTGAGCCACACATACCTCATTGATAGTAAACAAATCTTCATCGGAGAGAGACGGCGAGACGTTGCTTTTTTTTTGGTTGTTCCCTGAGTAGGGCTCTCTAAAGCATCTATACCTGCTGTGCTTTACCGTAGCCCCTCGTCTTTCATCTTCAGCACGCAAAGACAACAGCGGCAACAACAACGAAACGCACACAAACGCACAAGAGCATACATATATTTGTATAAGACGAGATACGCCGATTGAGTTGAGAAGCTCCACGCTGATCTGCTGTACACCGCAGCCCGCCTTTGCATGACGCGTGTGAAAAAAAAAAGGCTTTCTCGAGAAGCGGGCATCTGCGTCCGTGCGCAGAAGCATCCAGCAGTAAACCACAGAAAACCGGTCGGAAGCAAGAAACGAAAAAAAAGAGAGAGCAAGCAAGCGATATCGGCGCGAACAGAAGCGAAGACACCCATGCAAGCGCATGCGTGCTCGCCGAAGCAACAGAAAAACCAAGCGATGCGCACACGCAGGCCAACCCAAACACGCACTCTCACAAACGCAAAAATCGCGAAGACGTAGAAGGAGAGAAATCAACCACAGCACGCACAGCCGTCTCACTGAGAGAGCCGCACGCCCCTCTCACCGTTGTCGCTCGCTGCCCCATCCACTTCACATCAGCGATGGAGCACACACTCCAAACAAAACAGAGAAAGAAAAACAAAAACAGCTCTATGACGCGTCTGGAAAGGAGAGTAAGCGACAAAAAGAAAAGAAATGGAGAACGGGTGCACACGCGCCATCGGCACTCGTGTGCGTGAAGACGAGTCACGCCTACATAAGCACAGCATAACAAGGGCAAGAGTAAAGGCGAAAGGGGTAAACAAACGTTTGCGTAGCTTGCAGCGGAGCCACGCTCTAAATGCCACCCTGAGCATACGCCTCCCCGCGGGAAGCGTTGTACTTGGCGACAGCCTTGGTGCCCTCGCTCATGGCGTGCTTCGCCAGCTCCGGCGGCAGCAGCAGACGGGCCGACGTCTGGATTTCGCGAGCTGTCAGAGTCTTCACCTTGTTGATCTTGGCGACAAAGACGGCCTCGGTCTGGATGCGGTTGAACATGTCCTCAATAAAGGAAGAAAGCACGCGCACGGCTGCCTTGCTCAGCGTGCCGCGCTTAAAGAAGCGGCGCAGAGCGCGGTGGATGTACAGGTCCCAGTGCTGGCTGCGTTTGTGGTTGTGGCGGCGCTTTTGATCATCGCCTGACTTGGGTGCCTTACCCGCCGAGCGCTTGCCCTTGCCCTTACCCCCCAGCGGGATCGGACGCTTTCCACCCTTGGTCGGAGGCATGTTGGACGGGAAGAGACAAGACAGGAAAGGGGTGTGAGATGTTGTTGAGGTTGGAGCGGAGGTCGAAATATATATATATATAACAGGAGGGCAGAGGCGGCACCAAGGAACGAGTTCACGAGAACTGGTTGATTCAAAATGCGTGCGTCGAACGATGCGACGCATGAAACCGGAAAAGTAAGAAGGAGGGCAGCGTTGACGATGGGAGAACGACGCGGTGACAGTGGGAAAAGTGTAGAGCAGACGTGAGTAAGGGCAGAAAGGAGCAACGAGGGGAGAGAAATTGGGTGGAGGCTTGTCAGTCACTGAAGAGGAGAACAAAGCGGGGAGACTGGGATGTGCCCATATGCACGCGGGAAGAAAAAAACAGGAGCACCCGCATTTTGCTGCGAGTCTCTTGGCTCGCATATGTGCGGCAGTACTAGAAGCGCACTAGAATGGGCAGCAACGGTGCCGCCCACGTCTGCGCGTTGCTAGAGGGACAATGCGGGCGCCGTGGCTCGTAAAAGGACGGAATGGCGCATCGTAAGGGGCAGGCAGCCGAGACGGCGTGGCGTCCACCGCATGGCTTCAAGGAACGATGTCGCACTCACAGGCGTGGGGGATGGCTGATGGAGTAACACCTCCGCATAGGAACTCGAGACCGGAAGGGAAGACGCAAAGTGCAGCGGAAGGCAGCACGTCATCGCCGCGCACGGCATCCTCACGCGCAAAAGATCGACTCGTCGAAGCGACTGCTTTCCCGTGAACCGGCTTCTCAAATGCAAATGTTAAATCGGTTGCGTTGCCCTCCCTTCTCCAGTGTGGGTGGTGATGCGAATGTGTGTATTAGCGGCTGGGCTGCCGCTTTCCACCGCCGTCGCTCCTTTCTCAACAACCCTCCGCGTGACCTCGCATTAGGCGCTGTAGATCGTGTTCTCCGTACCTGAAGAAGAGCGCCTACCGCCCTCCGTCCCCCCTCCCCCACACACCTGACCAATCGCCTTCTCTCTGTCTCTTCTCGTGCGCCGTCCCCGCAACGCCATCTGCCTTCACCTCTCACCGGGATGGGCGCGCGCATGCGCGGACAAGGCGGGCTCTCCTTTTAGGAGTGAGCATGTGGGCGAAAAAGGCGTTGAGGGAAAGAGACAACGCACCGATACGTCGGGGAGAAGAACACACACGTGACAAGCGCGAGCGCAGTACAGAAGAGGGAGGCTGAGCGGTGGGTGGGAGCGCGCTGGTGGGGCTTCGAGAACAGAAGGGTGAGCGGCGGAAACAGGAATGAGGAAAGAAAAGGACGGCCGGAAGAAGCCGACCAGAGACACGAATGAGCACGTGCTCCCTCCAGCATCTTGGTCTTTCAGTGGCGTCCGAGCTTGTGGGTTGTCACAGAGCACTTGGCCTGCGCAATTTTCTATCTGGAGCGGAGGTGTCCACTTACATGTGCATCTTGTCACAGCACCGCACAACGTGGCATCGCGTGCTTGCGTGTGTGCGTTTCTGCTCGTGCGAATGCATTAAGATGTGCATATCTTGTAAAAGCCTACACTCCTGACTGGCGTGTGTCGTGTCAGTGATGCAACAGGACGAAACAACACAAGGAAACATTCTAGCCCTCTCGCATAGGAAAGCACGGCCCCTCATCACTGCCAACGAGCGCTCAAGGATTCGGAAGTCTCCCTCAACCCTCCCATCTCACTGTCCGCCTTCACTCAGAGAGGCACACAATCCTCGTTTTCACACGCACGCGCCTCCCTTTTCGATTTGGAGTGCACGGGTGGGCGCCTGTGAGACGCGCACGCGCACATACACTGGTGCAGGCGCACGGGGGTAGAGGGAGAATGATGTGATACTGCAACATGACGTCAATACGAGCACGGAGAAGTCGTGCCAGGCGGGCGACGACGATATGCAGCAGGCAACCACGTCCCCGTCACTTGCACTCCTGCCGGTGGCTCACGCAGGGAGAGAGGCAGCGAGACACTAAAGAGCACTAGAGCACAGATTGGCTAAAAAAAGAGAATAGAGAAATACGTGCCAGACCGAGCGGTGCCCATCTGCTCACTCTCAGCCTTCGCAGTCGCGCAGAAGAAGACGGGAGACGGGGGAACGGCAGAGCAGAAGAAGGAACATAGAAGGAGCCGGTGTGGTAGGCAAACACACATACCCAGACACACGCCGGCGGACAGACACACACGTCAACAAAAGGGCAGAACCACTCCTCAGCGACAGGACATCTGTTGAGGATAACGACGCCCACCGCCTCCGCACGGCTTCGAAAACAACGCCGTCACTGGCTCCCCCCCGCTTCAGCCCACGCCAACGGTTCTACAGTCAAGAAAAGAAGGGCGAGATGGCGAGAACAGGCTGCTGCTTCGCTGCGTAGAGGCGGACAATGAACCGGCGCATCGACCCTGCAGCAGTCGGACGCGTGGTGGCTCACAAACCGTGTCCATCGCTTCCTTGTTCTGTGTGTCACGGCAGGATGGCCTACGCTAAGTAGGACGCCTTGTTGCGCGTGGTAGAGGGGACCAGGCCAAGGACTTCGCAGACACCTTGACAACGAACGGACCCGTTTCACGGCACAGCAGCGAGCTGGTCATTCGTGGCGGTGGCGGCCGCGTGAGAAGAGAGCCGTTGCGCATACAGATGCTTGCGTTGTGGAGACTGCACCCACTTGTCGGCGACGGACAAGACCGCCTCGCGCAGGTAGATGTACTCATCAGGGGTGTTGTAAACAAAGGCGCTGATGCGTAGGTAGTAGCGGCCCTCGATCCGTTTAACTGGCACCTCGACTCGGGCGATGTCATGGAGGCTGTCTTGGATGTATGTTGCTGTGATGAGGCTGTCCTGCAGCTTCTCAGGTAGCTCCACCAGCGACATGAAGGGAGCGTGGCGAGCGACCCTGCGTGAGTGAAAAGCGATAGTGAGCATGTCTGCGGCAGATGACAAGAGGTGAGAGCAGTAGTCCCGCACCCGGTCGTGCCCCTGATTTTCCCAGAACTCCACAATCGCGGGAATCGATAGGTAGGTGCCGTAGTCACGTGTGCCGTCCCAGATAAACTCCGAGAGGAGGCCCTCTCCGGCTCCGTGCGAGAGCACCACGCTGTGCATCTTCGCCACGTCATCCGACCGTACCCAGAAGAAGCCCGCTGACTTGGGCGAGGAGAACCACTTGTGCAAGTTGCCTACAAAGACGGAGGGCTGCGACTCGGGCGGCAGTGCCTTGAAGTCCAGCTCAACCTGCAACGGCGCGTGAGCGCCGTCGACAATGATCTTGCGCACGCCACGTTGCCTCAGAGCTGGAATGATGTGCGTAAAGACGGGGAAGCAGAGCGCACTTGTGGACGTCACGTAGTCCAGTACAACTGTCGTACAGTTGGCGGGTAGCTGGCGGCAGATCTCCGCCGTTAGAGCGGTGTTGTCGCCCATCACCTCCGGGTCATGCAAAAACCTGTTCAGACAGATCTCATGCAGGGAAGCGCCGACCTCCTCACAGCGAAGCCACATCATCTTGTACACCGCCAAGTACTCCGTGTCAAAAAAAGCGACCACGTCATCCTTGACAATCATGCGCATGGCGCAGTTGAGGCCGAAAGTGGCGTTTGGCAGCAGCACCACCTGGCGTGGATCGGCGTGCAGGAAGCGGCTCAGAGCGCGGATGCTGTATACGATCAGTGGGAGCAGCTCCCGATCCACAAACCGCACCACTTCCGCCTCCATGTGCTCCTCGTAGAGCCACTTGATCAGCATAGCACCGACCAAGGTGCCGCCAAACGCGCCGTGATTGATAAGCACCATAGCAGGGGTGATATTGAAGTGCTCAGAACGGAAAGCGTTGCCCAGCTCGCAGGGCTCCACTGCTTGGTTGGCCATCTCGCGTATCTGGCACTTCGCAGAGGCGCTCCACGCACCGACGACAGAGAAGGAGGAGAAGCAGCTTTCATCACTACACAGATCACTATCGCCATCGGTAACGTCGTCCGTGTTGTTGTGGCCCGCCCCCGAAAACGCGTTGGCTTCCGGCGCCGTCTCCACTCGGCTCTTGCGGAGTGCGACCGAGGAAACGGCACCGCCGCAATGCATCGCTTCGCAGCGGCTTCGCTTTCGGGTGGGGCTCCCACTAGGCAACGTCGAGTGAGCCGCGTTTTCCGGAGGCGCCATCAGAGCGCGGGCAATCTCCGACTTGGAGAGAATACGCTTCGCAAATGCCGGAAAATGCGCAGGGGGCTTGTAGGTTGCCTCGTCCGCCGCGATGAGGTCTTCAACATTTTCGGAGTGAAAGGAGCCAAATCCCTCGAAGATGGACACATTCGCAGCAAATGTGCGTTCCTTGCTCGCCGCGAGCAGGGCCTGCAAGTTCGCCGGCAGGCGAATGGAGTTCCACCGAATGGGGGAACAGCTTCGCTTACTCTTTGGCACCGGCTCGAACGGCATTCTACCTCTCTCGACGACGGAGCGCGGTCAGATGAAAGGGCGCGCACGCTTGTCGTGGCCTGTAGTATGTGGGGGGAGCGGTGCGAGTGCTCTAATGATGATGCGAAAGAAAAAGCAGCAAATTTGGGGTGGATACCGGCGCCCGCTTTTCATACCGCTGTTCGAGTCTGTCCTGCACGCGTGGCAAGGGAGGCTCTTCGGTCTCGAATGGAGAGCCCACACGCGGTTCTGTATAGGCGAGTGTGCGGTGCATTCGCGACTATCATAAGCCCTTCGTCTGCTCAGAAGGCAAGGGCATTAAGGTGGGGAAGAAGAGCGTATAGGGGCCGAGAAGTGCACGTCAAACGCGCCTCCGCTCGAAAGCGCGCACACACACACATCACCCGCGAGTTCAGAGAGATTGAAGAGACCAGAGACGCAAAAAGCACTTTCTTTCGTTTTCGACGTGGCCACTCTAGCACGAGCAAGTGAGCAAGCGCACACGCATACACGATCACAGTCCGCCGAACTCCACTGCACTACGGCCACATCCCGGTCGTGTCTGGGACGAGCCGTCCTGCCATGGTATCGGGCCGTGCACCAGACAGGCTCTTCTTGTCCTTTCCCGTCCCATCGTTACATACGCGCTGCGCAGTCGGCGCCAGATACACTCGGTTGGACTGCACGCCTTCATCCTCGCGGGCAGCGCCCAGGTTCCTGCGCGGGGGCAAAGGCGGCGGTGTCTTCCTCAGTCGCCACCGCTACCCAGCCTTGCGTGTGAGCCGCTGTGGTTCTCAAGGTGTCATTCTGCTTCTCCGTCCTCCTTGTCTGCTGGGCTGAGAACACGTATACACACACACACACACCGTAGCCTCGCGCGGATTCGCAGTCACTCTGTGATGTGACCCTCTCCTGCGCTCCCCATTTGGGTGACACTGTCACCCACAAATTTAGCAACCCAGCTCTCTGACATGGAGCACACGGACTTTGCACCGAGGTGCCGCGGCAGATCGACGCGCGGAGAGCGACGCGGGGGAACAGGAGGCTGCTGTTGCCGCTAGCGTTGTTCTCCATCGCGGTGTGCTTGGTTTCGCTTGGACTGCCGTCGTTGCTGTCCTCGCGGTGGACCTCTGTGGTGGCACAAGCGCCTCGTAGCCCCTTTCATGTTCCTCTTGATCTGAGCCATTTCTTGCCCCATGACAACTGTGTCTGCTCCCGCAGAGGGCGGCGAGGCCGCCCCCGAGCATGGGTGGTGTGCCCCTAGTGCGAAAGAGCTGTGATGTTTGACGCGTAAACGTCTCTCCTTGCGGGTCATGGCCGCCGGTCATGTTTGGTGCCGCCGCCTCGTGGTGTTGGGTAGCGCAACTGATCAAGTAGCCCTCTCGGAAAAGGCGGATATTCCCGTCGTACGATGCTTGCACGGTACTATGCCGGGCACTCGCCGTACAGGCGTCGCACGAAGGCGGAGTTGTGGCTGACGGGCTGCTCAGCGGCTGGAACACTGCCTGTCACCTGCAGCAAGTTTCATCGCGGACTATTCGGCATCGTCCGTGAAGATGGCGCACGCCGCAGCCAACCTGTCGACTGGGGTGAGTATGTGGAACTTCGCATGAGAAATGAAGCCTTTTCGGAGCTGCGCTGTCTTTTTTCCTCTTCCCGTTGGCTAAAGAGTCACGTCCTCAACCGTATCGCCTGATGCGCTATGGCTTACGGAGAGGGCATCCTGGTGTCTGTCTCAGACGGCACAGAGTCGTGCATTCCCTAATCGCTATGGATTCCTGCAGCCCTGTTTCTCTGTTGCCACAAAGACTGGCTTTGCCACACCTGCCAAAACCCGAGTGCACCTTCTCGTGGAATGTCTTCTTGCCAATCACAGCCTTCCCGCCGAGTTGCTTTTTTTTAGTACGAATGCACTTCATGCCGGCTTTCTCTGTCCCCACATCGTCGCTGCTCGGCATCATTGCCAACTGGTGAGAGGGCGTCCATTCGAAAAACCACGAAGATGCATTCTTTGTTTTGAAAGCCCGCTTGCAGGCAACGGCTCCGGCGGCGACGACAGGGCCGCACCGCCTTGCCGCGCAGGTATTGTTTGCGCAAAGACACAAAGGACGGTTGAAAGGAGAACGTTTCCGTCCCATTGGTTTGCACCCCCTACGGCTCCGCGCACGCACGGCCCTGCCTCCACCTCGACACGGCACTGCCTGCCTCCTCTACGCGAACGAAGTTATTCGTGTTGCGCGTTGTCTGGCAATACTCTCGCGAGTTCCGTTTCCGAGTTCAGCGACATGCGGTAACCTCGCGCAGTGGTGCTTTACAGAGACACACGCTCACAAATGCATACGCATGCACACACACACACACACACTCACACTCGCAAGCGCAGAGAGAGCCCTGAAAACGAACAACGTGTGTGTGCGTGTGCGTGTGTGGCTACTGAAAAGCAAATGCCTCTCTCCTTGCTTACTTTTCGTTTTTCTGATTTCTGGCATTGCAGTGCAGGGCCGTGCGATTGGAGTAGGCGAGAGAGAGGAGGAGGAAAGGGGAGATGAGGTCTGATGGGCAGTGAGACGAAAGGGATGTGCCCTCACCGACACCACAGAGAAGAAGGGAGCGGGAGGGAGAGACGCAGCCAAAGATAGGCTCGAAAACGATACAAGCAAACAAAAGAAAAATAAATGGAGACGCATAAGCTCCTCTAGTGAAGGAAAGCCTCCACGCTGCGCATGCGCACAAGCCTACAGCTCTGTGTGAAGCAGATTAATACCAGGAGCTACAGCGCGGAATGTTTCTTTTTTTTTTGGGGGGGGGTCCTTTCCGCGTGTCCCTGTATCTAGAACCATATATCGTGTGTGTCCTCGGCTCCTGTGTTACTCCCGCTCCGCTCTGCTCATCCGACTGATGAGTTTTTTTTTGTCTCCACTCACTCGCTTCGGCGTGCGGGCGTCCACACGACACAAGGAAAACATGCAAACGAAAGCACACGGGGTACGCCCCCTCCGACAACACAAAACAAAAAAGCAAACAGAGACAAAAAAGTGAAAGCGAAAGGGTGCATCGGTGGCGGTGGAAAATAGAGAAGCATGGGAGAGGAATAAGCGAAGGAAGAGAAACGAGCGGGCATAGATGAGGGTTGCGGCGAATGCTCTTTTGTGCACAACGCCACACGTGCTCCCATCCTGCACTCAGGGCTCTTCATGTTCCTTTTCTTCTTCGCTTTTATGTAATACTCAGCTGTCGTTATCCCTCATGCTCCCTACCCGGTGTATGTGCGGCACGCATCGCTTCACAGGATGTTCGTCTTTTTTTTTGGCTCTTCGGTGTGCATATGCTCTCGCGTCGTGGCCTGTCTGGCTCCCCGCCTGCTTTCTATCCCTTTCTTGTTGCTCGCAGCAGCGGAGAGTCTAGCGTAGCAAAGTAATGGTAGATCTGAACAACACACGCTTCGTGACCTGAGAGTGTAGCGCCAACCATGGGCACAATCGATTTTGCCCACTTATTTAATAGCATGATGGGCGTTTCTTTCTACGCGGTCCGGGGGTGATGAAGCGAGGCTGGCTGCCTTTCAAGCACTTTCGCATCCCTCCCAGCGTCTTCTTGGACGCTCGCCGCGGCAAACCGGTGGAAGACACAGAAGAGCAAAAAGCGTTTTACCACCGGCAGCCGACACGAAAGGTCGCCACCCGGGTGCCCGCGTGCGTATGTGCGGGAGCTGGGGGTCACTCCCCTCTGTGCGCAGACTTCACTCCATCCCCCTTCCGCCGCCTCTCCTCTCGCCATTTCGCGCACTGACCCTTTCGACTAAGCACTTGGTTATTGCTAAATCGGTGGAGGTGAAAGAGGAGAGAAAACTAATAAACAAAACGCGCGTTAACGCGCTGCAGTAACGCCACGGTGTGCCGACACACTTCGTGTCTTCGCATAATCACCCAGCAGCCAACAGAGATCACCCTACCAGCGTGGGTTGAGCGCACAGTACAGCAGTCGACAAAACACAGCCCCCGCAAACAATCTCTGAAAATTACAGAAAAGGAAGAAAGGAAAGCATGTCAGAAGAGAGGACGCATGAACGTGAAATAGACGAATGAATAGAGCGCTCGTCTTCCGTAATGTCGCGCACGCATGAGCGCGAAAGCGGTGGGAAAGCGACGTGCCACACGTTACAGGCCAACTACAAGAAAGGAGAAACAAAGAAAAGAACGCGGCGAAAAGAGGAAGGGGAGAGGGAGTGGGGTTCGGTGGAAGGGGGAGAGAGACCGCCACACACATATGCACGCACACACACAGAGGGAGATGGAGGCAGAGAGGAGAAACAGAAGAGGTGAAAGAAGACACTCCGCACAGAAAGCCACACCCAAGCAGAAACGACAACAGCAAGAGAAAAAGAGGGAGCATGAGCATAGGTGAAAAAAAAGGCTCATTCGTGAATGAGGGAGACGTGCGAAAGACGCAGCGACAAGAAGGGCAAATGAACGAGGCGGAGGAGGAACAGCGGGGTCTTGAAGAAACCAGAAAAAAAAAGCAATAGATCACTGATAATAGCCAATGAAAGAGGGAGCTTTCTACCGCCAATTGGAAGACGCGCGCAGCGCTAAGCCTCTACTCGACTGAGCAAGAGCGCCTCTCTTTCTAGGGCCACCTACTCTTTCCTCTTCGCCTCTTTCACCGACCATTCGATACTACCACTGCTGCAAGTGCACGCGCACACGCACACATACGCATGCACACACCCATGCACGTGGACGCGCATGGACGCCTCCTCTAACAACCAAGGCGCAAGGGAGAAAGGGAAAGGGTATGCAGAGAGAGGAAGAAGGCAGAGCCTTGAGATACATCGCCACGAAACCACAGCCGAACCTCAGCGCAAGTGGCAGAAGCAAAAACAGAAAACGAAAAACAAAAGGGGGGAAGGAGGCGTGGGGAGCCGCGTTTGACCTCTTCCCGACACAAACACGAGCACACATCATGTAAAGGGAAAAGGCTTACAAGAAAGTCTCACAGAGAGCCAGCGAAAGAAAAGAAAACGCGAAAAGAACAGAGGAAGGATCACAAGCACGGCAAACTAACGCCACAAATATTGTAGACACCGTCAAGAACGGCACCCGTCACAGAGCTGGCGGTGCAAGGAAAAGCACCGTGCTCTGACGGGCAGAAGTGCAGGGGGAGGGGCAGGGGGCGGGCCGCCCAGTCCACGCTTGAAACAACGTGAGAAACGAGGTGACGACAAGAAGCAGCCGTACCAATCGGGAGGTACGGTGGAAAGGGGGCACGACAGTGTCTCAGAAATGGCGCAGGTATCGCCACAACGCAGCTTTACTATGACTGACGGTGGGCAGAGCGTCACACTCCGCATAGCAAAAGGCAAAATAAGCGTTGGAATGAGCGGCGCTACCATGAGCGCAGCTCAGAACCACGCAAATGTGTGCTGCGACGCTGCGCCAGGCAGTGTTTCCGTTTCGCACTTGGCGACGAATTCCCCCTCACTAGGCGCAGCCGAATCGCTGCTAATCATAGGCGGAACGTGGAAGTCGCGATGCCCCTGCTTAGGTCGAGCATCCACGTCACCATAACTCCTTGACGTGCTTCTCCTCTTCCAGAGACACCGGCGGCATCTCAGAGAAGAGTGAGTGGACACTCATGCGGTCGCAACACATTCTATCGCCTGGAAGCTGGCTATGGTAACACGAAGGGAGGCGCACAGGGTGCCTGTGCGTGTGTTCGCTCGATACGGCGACTGCGTGCTCGTATGCGGGTGGACTACATGCCACAGGAGCACTCGGGGAGGGGTCTACGTGGAAGGAGCCCTTGCCAGGAGCGAGGAACGGCGACGAGCAGGGCATTGCTTGCCTAATGCAACGACTCAGACTGATCGTGCTGCCGCCAACAGCTCCACTTTCGTGCTTCACCCGGTTTGCCTTTGGGAAAGAGTTGCTTGTCGCGAAGGAGGCGGGTGGGGGTAGATAAATCTGCGTGTCGACCACCGTGGCGCAGGAAGCGGGGTGCGACGTCGGAGGCGGCGCCTGGCCCTTGGCGAGATTCAGTCGCTTTTGCATCGTAGCCGACGCAATGGTGGCGCGCCGGCTCGAAATGAAAATGCTCGACGCCAACGACTGCGAGACGAAGGACATCCCCTGCACAACAAGCTGGCGCTTCTCTAGAAATCGCCTTTCATCGTTACAGAAGGGGCCAGCTATCGACGCCGGTGGCACCAGCGCTGGCGAGTCGGGCGACAGGCAGTTCGGGGAGACAGCAAAGAAGCTGCGGCTCAAGTTCTCCACAGGCAGAGGACCTATCGTAAATGCGACGCCGTCCGCCGATGTGCCGGTGTGCGCTGACGACAGGAGCAAAGACCCGTCTGGAGCCACCCCCTTCCGGAAGAGTTGACGCCGAGGTGGTAGAGGACAGAGAGTAACGCGGGGCGTCACGATACGCCGCCCCTGGTAGTACGACGCCATATCGTTCCCGGGCCGCGCAGCGGCGTTGAGGTGCTCGGAAGACATGCCAGGATCCGTCACCTTTGACATCGGAGCCATGTCACGGCAAGGAGCCAGGCCGACGTTGGTAGACTGCTGAGATGTCGGGGGCTCCAGTGGTGCGCCACGTCGGCCCTCGCTGCCCATCACATCCGCCAGCTGACCAAACCTGACGTTCTCCTCAAACCCCATTACAAAGCCGCTGCTGCTCCATGGGTAAACGGAGGCGATGCACGTTACAGCCTTGCTCGCAATGCTGGACAAGTCTCCCTTGCGATCTCGCGTGCGCTGCAGCGTTCGGCGGTACTCCTTCTTGATCTGCAGCAGAGCGTTTTTGAGTCCCGCCAGCCGAGTGGCGTACACCTCTACCGACATGGCACCAGCTCTGAACGCACGCTTCAGGTTTTGTCTGCTGCATCGGAAGGCCTCTTGCATGAGAAGGATAAGGCGGTGCTCACACCAGCCTTCGTGCTTCAAGTACGCCGTCTCCTCCTGCTGCCACCGCTGCACCTGACGTTGGTAAGAAGACCTGCGGAACTCGTCGTTGCACATGAGCTGTGGCACCTGATGCTCCTCCTCAGATGATGAGAGCCCGTCATACAGCATGCGCGCCGGCCGATCCTCCTCATCAATGATGAGCATCCACGAGTTTATAGAGCCACACTCGCTGGCAGGGATGAGGGCACTGTCTGGTACTTCGCGCCGGTGGCTATGGGAGTTGGACTGCGACGAGCACTCGCTTGTCGAGGTGGACAGCCCGAAGTTGCCCTCGAGCACCGCCTCCTGCGGCGAGTCCGTTGGGCTCGCCAGTAACACCTTGGCAGAGCTCATCCCCTCTGTGCAGTCAAGCCTATCGCTGATCATTGTGAAGTCGGCGAGAGTGTGGCCTTCGAATGTCCCACAGACCACCAAAAGAAACCGCGCGCACGCACGCCGTGAAGCTCGCAGCTGTTCAGCGCGCTACTTGTTACCGGGCACTCTGCGCTACAGCGCATTCACGGTTCTGCAGGTCCCAACGAACGGTCGGAAATGGAGGAAGGAAAGGAAGGCTCCTTCCTTGTGATCGAGAAGAGAGACTGGTTCACGGAGCAGCAGCGCTAGCGGGTGCTGCAGTTCACTGTGTGCTTGTGTGTGTGTGTGTGTGTGTGTGTGTGTCTGTGTGTCTGCGTGCAGGGGAGGAGGTGAGAGACTTAAAAAGCAATAATATAGGAGGCTGCCACACCCAAGAATGTGCTGACGCTGTGACGCTCTGTGGAAAAGGGGAAAGGCCCGATCGGTGCACTCAAAATACAGCAAAAAAAACACGCGCACTCCTCATACTGAACGCACCTGTTAACGCAAAGTACGGTGAAGCAACAGAATACGTTGTGCTGATTCTCTCCCAACCACGTGCGTTTACCTACACGCGGTATACTCCACAAGACACGTACACAGAGAAGGGAAAGCAGCGGCAAGGCCAAGGCCACCGTGTCTGAGTCGTTCTTCCGGTCTCGACTGATCTTTCGAGGCTAGGCGAGATGCATCAAGGCGCTCGGGAAGGCTTTTGCATGGGTGCAGACGCTGCCAGTGATACTCTTCGACGTAAAGATGCGACGAATAAAAGTTGAAACTGGATAAGTTTGCCAAAGACACCCGCACGCACAGTATCGCAACGGGCAGCAGCAAGAGAAGAGCCAGATGGAAACAAAACCGAAAGGAGTAAAGAGATGAGGAAAGCACAACAACACGTAAGGCAAGTCAAACAAAAAGTAAAAGACGCGAACGCTCCGACAGACACAGAGACAGGAACAGACAGGACGCGAGTAGGGAGATGCGAAACAACCAAACTATAAGTGGAGCGCAGAGATCCGGCGACAAAACCAGTATTCGAGCAACACTAAAGGCACACGCAAAACAAGAAATAAAAAACGAAGAGAAGCAAAGAAGCCACAGACAAGTCGACAGCAGCCAACCACGCAACACAAAGGCAGCACTTAAAGCACAACTAAAGGTAAGGGGAAGAGAAGAAGCTCACAACCGAAAACAAAACCAAACTAAGCGAGAGAATAGTGAGTAGGTGAAGCCGTTATTACTACGCGACGATACTATCGGGTAGTAAGAGAACTAAAGGAACGAGACGCGGAAAGACGGTGTGGGACCGTCAGAGGACGTGCATGAGAGAGGAGGAACGAGGTGCCACGCCGGCGGCAGGAGAGTGCCGGGGGAGCGTGAGAGAGACAGGAGGAGGAGGTCGCAAAAAGGGGAAAAAACATAGGATCAAGTGACGGACAAGAGGGCAGCGGTGCTTACACCGCGGTGGGTGGAAGATGGCCATGACGCAGCAGTTCAGTCGTTCTTTAGACAGCACAAAATGTCTGTCATTTGGTGGTGTGTGAGTGTGTGTGTGTGTGTCACCACAACGGGTACAGACATGCACGTGGTCCGTTTCTGATGCACGTTGTATATTTCTCTCACTCGCGCCTCGCCCCGCAACCATCTAAGCAGGAGCAGAGGGCCAAGTTAGGATGCATGGAAAAGCAACCACACGCATGCGAGGACGGAAACGGTGATTTGTGGAGCGGGTACGATGCAGTCGCATCATGCGCAGACACTCTTTGCGGCACAGATATGAAGAGAGAGCCACCCTCTGTCTTTCTATGGGCTCAGCATAGCTGTTACGACTAGTTGAGCCACACCGGCACACGAGGACGCACAGACAAATGCATGCGCACTCCGCGCCGAGGCAAGGGACGGAATCGAAACAAAGAATCACGCACACACGAAGAGAGAAGCAAAACGACTCAAGCAACAACGAAGAAACGACAGGCGACGCCAGGGTGGGCGTCAGAGAGAGGCTTTCTCTTCCGCCATTCGGCGGCTGCGAGTGAGGTGCGTCCTCGCCAACTGCCATAACCGCAGCATAGAAAGACGCACGCATACATCTGGGCGCAACGACAGCTCTTCTTTCGGAGCACGTGGCACAATGCCCACAGTGCTGGAGCCTAGAGGAGGTCATTCCCCTGCGTGTGGGAGACGAGGCCGCACCACGGCACAAAGAGGCAGCTGGAGAAGAACGTGGAAGCGCGGGGTGGGCCAATGTACGCCAGAGTGAAGAGCGGCGTATACACGCCCCATGAGACGAGAAGCGGATACGGCATCACATCATGAAGGATGTGGCGCTCCACGCTGGCGATGTCGTGTCGCTGACGTGCCCCGAAGCTGTGCTCATTCATGAAACTCGGGTCGCTCAGCCCTCCACGCGCTGCGGTCATGGCGTTGAAGTAGGACCAGAGGATGAGAGGTGTCACTGCCAGCTGCTGTAGCCCGAGAGCGCATAGGCACGGTGTGGGATTACGTGTTAATGTGCCGAAGATGCGGGGGAGGAAGCGCTCATACTGACCAATAAAGCCGCCGATCGAAAGTCCGAAGAGCGTGTTCTGCCCAAGACGCTCCTTGTCGAGCATCGCAAACATCTGCGCTCCACTCGGGCGCGGGCTTTTCCGCTTCTCACCGGAGGCGCGCCGCGCCGCCGCCTCCTTGTGGGCGGCGTAGAGCTGCGCACAGAAATCCCCCGCCGTCCAGACGGAGCCGTAAAAGACGGCCCGCCACGCGTAGAAGGACATTTGAGGCGGTACACTAATGCAGTGCGTTGAGGGCAGATATGGTCAGGGTGGAGGAGGAGGGGAGGACAGCAGATGATGAAGCCACAGCAGAACTGAGAGAGGGCAAAAAACAAGCCGCCTTTCGACACCTCGCCGCTTGCGGCCTCGTCACGTCCGGACACGTAAGGCGTAATGTTTGCCCCTCGTCCCCCCTCCTTCAGACATACCAAACATCAGCAAGGTGAGCAAAAGAAGAGAGGGGAAGCGAAAGAAGGGAAGTGGCATCCGAAGCGACGGCAGCACGAATGCCAAGGGAGGCAAGCCCAGGTAGTCCTGTTTTTCTTGGCGACTCGGTGTGCTCGGGACCTACACCATCCTACTGAGGAGGTCTTTTTTGTTTCGAGTTTACAAAGAAAAGGGGGAGAGGGACGGAGGAGTCAAACGCGGGAAGGTAGACGCACGGAAACACGCCGGCGTGCCACGCTGCGGCGCAACGATAGACAGCAGATTATAAGGCACAGAGCCACCTCCGGTACGCATCACAGGCACGACACAGTTCACTTTTTCAACTTCCTTCGCGCCTTCGTACGCCATCCTCACACTATGCCGGCAGCGAAAATGAGCGACACGACACTAAATCCCGCATCTCTACGGTGCGCGACGGCTTCAAGCACCCACATGCAGGCGTACCCAGACACACGCTCACCCGTCCCTGTATGTAGACAGCGGGACGGCTTGCTATATATCCCCTCGCGAGTTAATGCGTTGCCGGTTTAGCTTCCGCATTGTGAAAACGCGCCGCGCATTGCATCCACCCTGTACGTGGATGCTCGTCTGGACCTACAGTGCTGTGTTATGCCGTTCCCTCTGACTCCCTTCCGTCTCCTTGCTTCTAGCCAACAAACCAATGAGCGGACACGAAGTTGGCTAGTCAGGGCACACTCCAGGAGGAAAGGGGTCGGGGAACGACTGATAAGAAAAGGGAAAGGGAAGCAAACGATTCCGTCTTTAGCGGGCGTACACTCTATCGTGGCGTCCGCGCAGAAGCTCATGGAGGCGGGCACAACAGCCCATGCACGCCTTTCCAGAAGGGAGAGGGGGGAGGCCATCGACGCCGCTGATGCGCACAAACACTCTACGTCATGCGTGCATTCATGCAAAAGGGGAGGGGGAGGGGTGGAGAGAAGCACACACACGCACGTTGGAAGGGAAACAGAAAAGCCTACAGGGGTAAGGCACATCCGCCGCTAAAGAAAACAAGCAAAAAAGAAACCCCTCGAGGATGGCATGTGCCACCCATTCCCTCTCCCCGCCTTACTCGCGACTAACGCAACGACTGCGCAGCATCTCCTCGTAGGCGCCCAGCTCACGGAGAAAACCATCATTTGGCTGTGCCGCTGGCCTCGCAAGGCGTACCAAGGCAAGGGCATCATCGCGTGTGATGCCCTTGAGATGCATCAGATAGGCCACCGCAATCGTCACGGACCTGGAAAGACCGGCAAAGCAGTGGATGAGGACGCCCTTTTTGTGCGATCTTGCCTCATCGATGAACCTGAAGGCGTCATCGAAGACGGGCACCATGCTCTGCTCCGGAAAGTCGTTCACAGGAAGAACAAGCTGCTGCATCCACGGTTCAATTACCGCCTCCAAGTCGCGCCCCACAGTGAGAACATAGCAGATGTCTAGATCGTGGTACACAGTCACCGTTTGCGCGGTGCGCAGGGATCCTAGGAAGAGATAATCCAGCACCTTGTCAGGGTAGATCTTGTTCAGCTCGACTTGCAGCCATGGCAGAGTCCGGGCCCAGCACTGCGCCTCAATCTGCCTCACAAAACGAGGACGATTATCAACTCTGAGCACGACACGCTTGGTGGAAAGACGGCGTATCCTCTGAAGACGGTCATACGACACGGGCTCATCGAGCATTGCCTCGTTCATGGCCAAGAACAACTCCTCCAAAGAGGGGCACCACTCCAGCAAAGACAACGGCAGGAGCTGCAGTTGGTTCGACTCCATTCCGATACGCCGCACCGAGGGCAGAAACGGATCGCCCGCCGCGTCGCGCTCTGCCCCTATCACATTCTCAAATGGCAGCGACGTCAGCGAGTTGTTGTTCACTGAAAGCACCTGAAGATGTGGGAGGTAAAAGAGAGAGAGCGGAAGGGACGTGAGCAGATTGGTATTCAGGACCAACTCAACCAGCGCACCGAAGGATCCGTTTAAGAACAGCCCATCCGGCAACGAAACTAGTTTGTTCTCCGACAGAGAAATCTTACGCAAAATTTGGAGTGGAACATCAGATGGCACTGCTGACAGCCTCAGTGCCGACAGATTACATTCCAGCGACAGCCTGCTTTGCTCGATTTCAGCGCGCAGCTCCTCGTCTGTGTCCGAAAGCGGCAGGGCGCTGAGCTTGCGCTGCGCTTTGCCGAGTGCCCCGGTGGCAAAGGAGATGGACTGCGCACAGACGACGTAGGGCGCGCTGGACGACGAAGAGAAGTCGGAAGAGCATGAGTCCTCTGAGTCGTCCTCTTCCGACTTCCACTCACCAAAGTCGCAGAAGCTTGAGGCGGGAGGACAGTTGCTCATCGTTTTTATCGTCCAC
The DNA here is from genome assembly GCF_000002875.2 of Leishmania infantum JPCM5. Classification (NCBI taxonomy): domain Eukaryota; phylum Euglenozoa; class Kinetoplastea; order Trypanosomatida; family Trypanosomatidae; genus Leishmania; species Leishmania infantum. The sequence goes on along the minus strand of NC_009412.2, from coordinate 51,757 downwards.
TTGATGTGACTAGACCCTGCCCTTGTCCGTGTGAGATCCGAGAAAAAGAGGAGAGGGGAGGAGAGGAGGGCATTTTGTTGATTTCATGGGCTCCATCCCATTTTCCCACTTCTTACGGGCAATGTCACCAGCCATGTTGGGCGTTTCCCGGTAGGGTGAAACTGCCTTCTGCATTCATCCCTTACAGGGCTTTTCCTTGTCCTTTCCATGACTTCTATGCAAGCCCAGAGCGCCCCCTTCCCTATCCATCGTGTCTCTCACCCGGGGGCGGGCGTGATGGGTGGGTGGGGGCTGGACACGGGGTGGGACTGACATGAACTCACAGACGAGGTAGTAAAACCAGTTGGCATCCTCCCCAACATAGGAGGGTGGGAAGAGATTCACGAAGCCTCGCACGCATCTATATATAGACATGGGCATGGATGCGTGAAGCTTCGTGACTGGCATGTAGGTGGGGGGAATCTGGAAAAAATACAGGGAAGTAGACATATGGGTGACCTCGAAATCGGGCACTAACGAGTCGGCACACCAGACGACTTCCAACGAAACCAACGTTTTCCATGTTTTTTTTTCATTCGTTCCTCGTTTCAGTGCAGTGCAGTGCATGGGGAAGGGAGGGAGGGAGGGGGGGGGGTCGGAGATGATCCCACCAGCTGCGGGAGAGAAGAGGGAGTACAAGAAGAAGCGAGGCTCATCATCAATCACCGCTCTTTGCAGCACCTATACCATAATATCGGTACAGCGAGTGACTGCCTCGCCTGTGCACACGTCTGTACGGCCAAGTCGTGCTGATTGGTCAGAGCTGAGGGGTTGTGCTCGAGTCCCGGATGAGCACACCCTTGTGACAGAGCGGTTGGATAAGAGCAGATGAATAGCCGCCGGGGCCTCTCACCTGTGCCGCAGCAGAAACGAACACCGATGAGGGGATGTCAGAAAAGCCGAACAGAGTTTGGCAACAAAGAAGCAGCGGTAACGGCAGAGCAGAAAACGCCGAGCACATTTTGAGCGCGGCAACATTAACGACAACACAGCAGAGTGTACGGGGAGAAAGGGAAGGGATGGGCGTGGGGAGAGCTCTGGCGTACATATACGCAGTGGAAAAGAAGAAGACACGAAGCAGCCTGAAAATGCGGAAGACGGCGAGAGACCTAAGGCAGGAGCGGCGTGCGGACAAGAGCCGACAACGAAAAAAAAGTCGCAGAGATGTCCACTAGGGAACGTTCCTCCGAAAATGCGCAAGTGAAGGTCGAGAAGAATGGGAAGTGGAAAGCAGAACAGAGCAGTAGGGAGGGACGGGGATCGAAGACGGAGCTCCCTTGCCCAGATTCCCGACAAGACGCATGTGCATTCTCTTGCTAGTGAACAGCACCGACCGCCGCAGTTTCCTAGCAGACGCTGAATCACATCGTGGAGATACAAAGACGCACGCACACATATGCAAGCCTCCTCGCAGGCGGAAACGGAGCCGCGGAGCAGACTCCAAACAGTCGTTGAGGTCGAATGGACGCGCGCTGGGCACTTTCGCAGAAGCAATGCGAACAAGGAGGAAAGAGAGAAAGGAAGAAAAGAACGAAGAAATCGAATGACACTGGTGCGCCCACAAGCGCGGACGCGCGCCGCGGGTAAGGAGTAAAAGCAACGCGTGCACTCGCGCAGCCGTGCCACGGCGCAAAATTGGACTCGTGAGAATCTCATCAGGGAGAGTCACTGCATAGAAAAAAAAAAACGAAAGGAGAGAGGAAGAGCGAGAGAGTGAGAGGCAAAAAGAAGAGTGGATCGAGTCAAGGGCCGCAAAGTCGACTCGTGAAAGCGGTCAAGTAATGTCCAAGCGCAGGCGGATAACTCACGCTCGCGTTTTCGCGCTCGACAACAGGGTCCAGCCCAAATGGATGACGAGGAAGGAAGCCGGTACTGCAGAGAGCCATGGCAGCGGGCTTACGTATCCCTCTACCTGCCATCGATGCGTGACAAAACGCTGTGGTAACAACTCTTTCTTTGCTCTTGTTTCGCCGGCGCCTCGAAGACCATGGCTTACCCTTGCGGCTCTTGTGCCTGTCCACACTTATCGTCTTACACTCGTAAACCGCCGACGCAAGGGCGAAAGCCGTTCCAAAGAAAAAAAAAACCTACGAGCACGAGACGATCATGAAGGGTGTCCCTTGCGTCGCTGTGGTGCCTGGGAGACTGGCGCACCCACAGACGTCTTTTTTTTTAACGGCGCGCGTGAGCTCACCGCTGCGCGGCATTTCGTCGCCGGATCGCCTCTTCCCTCTGCGCCTTATCCGCTGCAAAGTTACACCGTAGCTCCCTTCCCTCCACCTTGTATCCGTTCAGCATCGCTGCGGCGCAGCCGGCAAGTGGGACGGACGCCATGGTCACGTACATGTGCTTGACCCTGCTATGGTGTCTTACGGGTAGCATATCCACCTCCTCCACCACCTCTGTGTTCTGGCCAACCTGATCCGCATATTCAGTGGCATCAGGATCAAGGTCGACCACGGTGCTAATGAAATCCTTCACCTGCTTCACTGAGAACGCGGAGGGAATGCCGCCTAGGAAGAGCGTGCGCGCCCTTTTCTCCTTCCGATCCCGCCAAAACGTGCCGTGCTTAAACTTGGGGTCGTGCCGCAGTTTCGGCTCTGGCACGGCGACCGCGTCACCATCGACAGCATCACTTGCCGTGCCGCGGTGCTGAGCAGCCGCCTCTTCGACCATCTCCTTCGCAGCCGTAGCATTTGAGTTCAGTCGCGACATCTGAAGCTCCAGCCGCCGGCTCGTCTCCCAGCGCCGGCGCTCCTTGCGCGTGAGACCCCCCGGCATCGGCTCCAGCGGAGACGCCTCCGCCCGCCGTCGCTTCAGCGGATGCGCTAAGCTCGCAGGAGCGGCAGATGTAGAGCTCGGCGATGAAGGCGGGTCCGTAGTCGGCACCTCCGGTGCGCGCTTGCGTGAAACTTGCGGTTCCGTTAGCGCCATGGGGAGCAGCAAGCGCACCCGTGATGAGGAGGGATGAACAGCGGACTCGTCGGCCCCTAGGATGGCCGATGCGAAGCACTGGGATGGACTGCCGCCTGCATCCTGCGCTTTTCTGCGCTTCGCATCGCGTCGGTGCTTTTTGCGCACCACAGCCCTGCTAGGCATCGTGTCCCTCGGCCAACGACTGACAGCCGATGGTAAGGCATGAGGGGAAGAGAATGTTTGATACGAAAAGGGGAGAGAGAACATGTGAAAACAGCAGTGGCGAGCACGTGGCATGGCAACCGTCTGGGTAGCAGGGAAGACGGCATCGCCGGGAACAAGACATGAGCCACCTCAATGAAACTCTGACGCACGTGGCCACACGCTGTGCTGAACCTGCATTACGCTTGCGTGTAGAGGCTACCGCGTCGGTGACACGAACTTCGTTTGTGGTCCAGGATGCGAACTGTGAGAGGCATCGCTACGCTCGCCTTAAGGCAGAGCAACAAACACAAAACGAGGAAGGCGGCGCACCCATGGAGACACGCTGGCGGTAGCGAGGGTGGTGACGATCTGAAGGAACGCCAGTGCGATGAGCGACGGAGCACGTACCCTCTACGCGAGCTAGGAGAGTTGCCAAAGTCCAAGCGTGCAGTTTGGACGGAGGTGCTTCTTGGGTAAAACTTCGAGTTGGCAATGGCGCTAACGTCGAGGGGTGACGCGCACCGAGAGAAAAGCAGAACAGAGGGTACAAAACAAACAAGTGCAGAAAGGAGTGAGTGAGCGAGGGGAAAAAGCAGCGGTGCCCAGCTCGGCGTGACACGAGCAGCGGAGCAGCCAAGAACGCATACACGAAGAGAAGCAAGCACAGGCGAACGACAACAAACACGCAAAAAAAAAATAGCAACTTGGCGGGCATAGACGTTCAATCCATCGGCGGCCTTAACCGATTGCCCAGCACAGAGGGTCGCGAGTACCCGTGACGGGAGCCGATTCCAGAGAATGTGTGGATCACCAGCAGTCGCAGTTCTGCTGATCCCCCTCGGGGTCACGAGGGCGGCGGTAGCGGCACTGCCGTTGATGACCACTAGTGTCGACAACAAGGTAGGATGCGGCGAAACTCACCTTCAAAATGCACACTTCATATCCTGTCCTCGACAGCGCATGCTAGAAGAGAGCACAACGCTCGTCACCGTAAGCACAACTCACTTCCTGGAGTGCGCCCGCGTAGCCACTTCGGTGGCCACAGCGTCGGCGCGCGCGGTGCCTGTAAGTGGCTCTGTCACCTGGCGTTGCGGCTCCTCCCTCTCGTATTCCACGCCTTCCAAGTCTGGCACGACACCCTCAAAGTCATTCTGTAGCCGACTGAGGTCCTCTATGATCTGCGGCCGCTTGGCGCTCGCGGCACTAAGCACTCCTCCCGTGCGCCGGTCCTCCACAAGCAAAGCCACGCTCGCCAGAAAGGCAATCAAAGCCGAAACCAAAAAGAGCGCCTCGGTCCACATGAAGGCCTCCAACGGTGGCAGATCCTGCGTCAGCTCTGCCGTGTTGTTGCCGTTTTGCCGGAAGTGGTCCAGGATTGCCCCCACAAGCATCGGAAACAATGCCAAGCCGATGTTCTGGATCGAGGTCATCGCACCGTACGCCACCCCCACAACTGTGCTTGGCACGGCCCATGGCACCGAGGGCCAGAGCCCCGACACCAGAAAGGTGTAGAAGCACCCCATTAGCACCATGAGAACAGCGCCAGGGATCATCGTCGTCATGAACAGCACGTGGATGGCAGCAAAGCACGAGCAAGCGAGGATGAGCCACCATGTGTTTCGGCCCACCGAGTCCACCGCCAAGCCGATGACCGGGCTCGCCACCGCTGAGGTGATCTGATAGAAGGAAAGGCAGCGGGCTGCTGCGTCGCCGGTGTAGCCGTACTTAACCTGGAAGAAGTTCTTGCCCACACCCACGAAAGGAAATACGGCGGTGTAGCAAAACACACAAACAGCGCAGAGCAGCCAGTACGCCAACGGCATCTGCAAGACGCCTGAACACATCGCCTCGTCCTCCTCCGTCGAGTCGCTCTCGTCTTCTTCGGTAACGGATAGGTAGCCGCGACGTTCGGCATGGCGGTCGGCCATCACGAGCACAACGCACGCAAGCATGGAGATGAGGCAGGCAGCAATACCAGAAACGGCAGCCGCGTCGATACTCCACTTGTTCGCGATCGCTGGCGCGAACAGAAAGTTGAATGATGAGCCAACGCGAGAGAAGCTGATGGTGATCCCGAAAGCAAGCGCCATGCCGCGATGACCCTTGAACCATCGCGCCACAAAAGCGGACTGAGAGACGCTGAGCGACTCCCCGCCCAGGCCAAACACGATACGGCCGACAAACATAATCCAATACGTCGTCGCGTGTACGCCGATGCAAAAGAGAACGGCCCCAGTGAGAATGAGCACGGAAAAGAGGACCATTGCCCCGCGCAGCCCGAGATACTTGTCGATGAGGAGGCCGCCCAGAGCGGAGAGGATCGTATTCGGCCATGCGTACACACTGTAAAGGTACTGGTTCATGCTTTCCGTGTAGATTTTCTGATGTGCTTTGAAGTGGTTCTCGATTGTGTTGCCTCTGCCGCTGCCAATGGAGCCAGGGAAGTCGTAGATGTAGTAGCTCCCAAAAGTGAGGAGGCACGCGACCATCAGCACGTACCAGCGAAGCTCACGTGCCTCTTCTCGAAGGACAGACCACACAGACGACGCTTGCTCAGCAACGATATCGTCATGACTTTCTGAGGCCATCGTTTACACGGATAAGCGGAGTGGATTGAGAAATGGAGAAAAAGGCACGGTGCGCCGAAGGTCCTCGATTACTCGAGAAACCTGTGCGAAAGAACAGAGACCACAGCAGCCACCACCCTTGTGCGCGCCTTGACCGTATAACGGGGAATAAGTGTGCGTCTGTCTTTGTGCACGTGTTCATCCACAACTCTCGGCGCTGCAACTCCTCACTGATACGCTGTGTCACGTGTCGCTCAAGACTGCGGGAGAGAGAAGAGCACGACGCCAAACGAGACCCGGATAGACCGGAGAAGAGCTGGGATGGATACTAGAACGAAGGCAAGGGCAACGGCGGGCGAAGAAAAGAAGCGGGAGAGAGTCGTTTGTCGCTGGCTTTTCCCAAGTGGCGAGGTAAAGGAGGAAGCACAGGCGGCTTTGTTACTCCCGTGTGCGCAATGGGGACGGTGTTTAAGCGGCACTAGATGGACGCAAAACGCTCAAAGGCACCTTCGCAAGGCCGGAGAACACCAGAGCCACGCACGGGTCGCAGATGGTCGAAATTAGGAACGAGGGGGCGACTAAGTGCACCGTTGACAAGTGCAGGTGCGACTTCGTATACGGTGAGAGTACACAGGAAATATGCCTTCACTATATCACCCGGCAGTAGCAACATCAGGAAAACAAAAAGACGCACAGCGACGTGGCAAAACCAAAGAAGACAGAGAAAGGCGGAGGCAGGCACATGGCCGTGTCACATACGTAAGACGCAGGTCACAGAAGCAAAAGAAAAGGGAGGCAGGAGGGCATCCAAGGACTCCCGTATAATGGGAGTCACATCAATCAGTCCTCCCTTCGATTGAACAAGACGACACATGACTATCATCGTCTTTTGAAAATGAAAGCAAGAGGTGGGCAAAGCGAGCACGTGCACATCGTCAATAGTTCAAGACAGCGTCGGAGGCAGCAGTCGTCTGCGCTGCTCCGCCAGCATTCCTGGCACCTCGTCTAGGCGTTGTTTGGTTGCTGTTATATCACATACTTTTTTTTCCCTTTAATCGCCGGCCTTGATCACGCTCAGGGGATCAGATCAACTGCCAAGTCGCCACAGTCGCACGACCCTCCTGAGGTGGCTCGGCTTCATGCGTACACGTTGATCGTGTCATGTGTACCCACGAGCAGAAGAGAGGAAGATGAGTCAGGCGGCATCCGTTACGTCGCGCCGTCAGCTGTGTGCGGATGCCTACAAGCGCGGCGCCGCACTCAGTTGCCGCATTCGCAAGTCAGCCGTGCTGAACGGAAACACGTCCACCAATACGAACCGAGAAGAAAACAAAAAAGGGGAACAAACAGATACGTCGAAAATCGTAAGATGATTATAAGAACGAAAACAAAGCGAAAAGCAGGGAAGAGAAGGCCATCAGACAGCTGGCCAACGACCCCATAAAACATGTTAGAAAGTCCAGAGATTGGCAGAAGTACCTCACGGTAGGTACACACATACACAAATCTCTTCTCGGCGCACCAACTGCTTCTGTTTTATGTGTGCGTCACCACGCGCAGGAGGTCAACAAAAAGACACGGAGCACCCATGCGCGCAGTCAAACAAGGCGTGGGAACGTTGCACGTAACAGCGGCGCGCGTGGGCGTCGTGTCCGCAGCGGTCAGCTATTCTTTTACGTGTCCCTCATATGCCTCTCGGTGGGACACGCTCAGGCGTCTCGGGCGTGCGCACAAAACAAAGAGGAAAACACCATCCCGATCATTAGGGGAAAAGGAAGAGAATGGGCAGCAAACCAACCTGTGCTGCGGTGCCAGTGCTCTTCTTGCCCTGGTTGCCGCGCATACAGTAACGCAGTGCAAATCAGAAGCTGCCCGTGTAAAGCGGTCGAGGATACCACTGACAGGGGAGGGGTGGCAAAAAAAAAAAACGAACGCGTGCAGGGACCGCTTCGGCGAAGCGTGACCCATCAGCGTGCGCCATCCACACCACTAACTCCCACCACTCAACGGACCTCCCTCGGCTCCCACACAGCAGCCACCGCTCTATTGCTCCTCCTTTGCCGCATCGCCCTGAGGATCGAGAATGGCGCACCCGAGTGCTCCGAGGTAGCCGTCATGCTCGAGAAAGTGAGCATGGCACCCTCCAGAAGACCAGTACTTCATTGTGGTGCTTATCAGACTCCAGATCATCGCATTGTCCCGCACAAAGCCGCCCGCGAAGAAGATGTTCGGCACCCCGTGCAGACGGGCATGCAGGTATGCCAACTGCGTGACGTTACTTGAAATCATGTTCAAGAGCGAACGCACAATATCGATGGCTGATGCCGCCTTGGTTCCGTTGCGGACAGGTAGCTCGGAGATCACAGATGGCGTCTTCAACGCTTTCGGCGACAGAATCTCGCCTGCTGCGTCGTCGTCTGCAAAGTGGGCGGTGCAGACGCTACGCCTCATGTCATAAAACCGCTCCGTCCCCAGCTTGCCGAAGGTGCTCGCCACCGTCTCACTAGACAGCATGGCGGGCAAGTCCTTTGCGTTGTAGCCGTAGATGTCACCGACAAGCAAGTCGACGTTCTTGTTGTCGCCCGGACCGTCCAGCCGCATAATCTCCATCACCTCCTCCCACGACGTGAGATTCGTCATCGTGCGAATGAGGCCCCAGAACGTAGCACCACCAATGGGTGAGCCGCCCACACGCACATGCGAGCCGTCGGCGCCGGTGCACTTGATGAAAGAGATACCAGACCCTATGTTGATCAGCAGATACGGAAACGGCGAGAAGCCATCCCCGTTGCTCACAAGCTGATGCGGGTGGTGGACGCCGGTGCTCGGATCCACCGTGAAGACGGACTCTGGCGCGACGCGGAGAACCAGGTTGAGACCCTTCACCACAGCGTCCATCTCCTTCACCACATCGAACTCAATGCCCAGGACGTTTCGTGCCACCGAAGCATACTTGAACGCGCCGCCGCCGGTGGCGCGCACCTTCGTGGTGTACTGTGGCTTGAAGTTGTTGATGGCGTGGGAGCCAGCAAGGTAATCAGCAAACCGCGGGACCTGCTGGGAGGGGATCTTCAAGAAACGAAGCGTGCCGACGCGCGAGTGGGACCGTGTGCGCAACTCGCTCTCGGCTGCTTCCTCATCCGCAAAGAAATAAAAAGTACGCAGCCCCAACTTCTCCGACAGCGACGACGCCTCGTGAATGATGGATGGAAACGTCGGAAACGCGCCTCCCGTAGGCGGCATGATAAACGCGATCTTCGCAAATGTGCCGCCAATGTCGATGGTGACCGGCACTCGCAGATCAAAATCGCAAATCGAGCCCAGCTTCGTGCCACTGCTCTCAACGTCACTCACATCCTCCTGCAAGTCCGCGGTGAGCGCGGCAAGCGGCGAGGTGGCGACACCGCTGTAGAGCCTTTCAAACACAGAGCTGAAGTACTTGTGCACGGCGTCTCGACGAATCTTGCCGAAAGGGGTGAGAAAGGTGCTGTGGTCGCTGAACGCGTGCGGATGGAGGTGCACAAACTCGGGAACCTGTGACGGGTGCAGCTGCTCCTCTCGAGCGATACAAGCAAGGTCGGCCGTGATTATTGACGTGGCGTACGCAACCAGGTCCGTCCAGCCGAGCTGCCGTGCGGGGCCGTCGCAGCAGTGGGACTGGCGCCACTCAAATTCGATCGTGTCGCGGTTCGGGTACACAACAGCGATGATCGGCTTCAGAGGGTCACAGTAGACAAAGATGGCGTTGATGTACCGTGAGACGGAAAAAATGCGCTCCAGCTCCGCTGCAATCGCATACTGATAGGCAACTGGCCAGAGGATGCCAAGCGGTTCCCCCAGAAACTTAACCGTGCCATCGCGCTTCCACTGCGCCGCAATCTCGAGACGCCTGCGCGGCTCGCCCTTCTTCGCGATGACCAGTTGCCCGATACCGACGCCATCCGAGAGGTCATTGATCGGCTCCAAGTCGACCTGCAACGAGGGCGCTGTCGTGCCATCGATTGCACACACGCCGAAGCAGTTTAGGTAGCTCACCTCACACACCAGCGGCACATAGCACACACTGACGTGCTCCAGTAGACTGAACGCGGTGCTCTCCTGCGAGACGCTCAAAATTATCTTGCGCACGCGCCCGCCTAGCTGCTCCTGGAAGGCGCGGAAAAACATGAAGCGGAGAAGGGAACTGTCCTGCCGCTTAATGTGGATGAGACGCGAGCGCAGCTGAAAGGTACGGTTGAAGAACCAGTTGTACACAGCGCTGTGCCGGTGCTGCGCGCGGCTAAGCTGCAAGCGGCTCGTGCTGAAGAGAGTCGGGGCGGTGACCAAGAGAGTAGGTTGAAACTTCACGAAGGCTTCTTGCAGGTGGGCTGCGTCCACGGTAGCAATGGCGTTGCCCTGACTCAGCATCCCAAGCACGCACACGCGATGAAAGAGCAGCGCCATGGGACTGAACCACACCATCGACTCCCCCTTAAACGACGAGGGAAGCACGCCCGTCATCAGCAACAAGCTCAGATCGTACAGGACGCTAGAGTGACGCACCGGCAGCAGCGCACTCCCGTCATCACTCGCCAAACTGTTCGTGTTGTCCAATGTGTACGTGAACACGGAGTCCGTCGTCACGTGCTCCTTCGCTGGTGCGACCGGGCACAGTCGCCCCTTTTGCTCAACAAACTCAAAAGGGATGAGCCGGATGTTGAGATCCTTCGCCGTCGCATGGTCGTCCTCATCGGCGAAGGCACTGGTGTACATGACGGCCTCGAGTTTGGTGGAGCGGCACGTGAGAAGCATCGCCACAGAGCTGCGGTCCCCGACGGCGACACGAATCTTGTGGCGGTCCAGCAGAGCACTCATCGTGCTGCGCTTACCCGCCAGCGGCACCGTAGTGAAGCCGTACAAAGCGCACGCCACTTCGAGAATAACGATGTTGCGGCATGGCTCGCACGCCACGCCGATCAGATCGCCAGCGCGAAAACCCATTTCCAAGAGGCCAGCACCGAGCTCCCGCGCACGGACGTCTACCGTGCCGTACGTCATCCACTCCGACTCTCCGACCTCACTGGTGGCGCCGAGGCACTTAAACGTTCGGAAGCGGGTTACACTGCGCTCCCACATTTCCCCGAGCGTCCGCACTCCCGCGAGAGGGTTGAGCGAGCTGTTGGCAAAGCACATTTCCCCCTTCTCTTTGAGCGCCTCCATCGTCAGCAGAGGCGGCTCACTCAGCACCGGTGAGGCGCTATAGTTCTGGGCCCACCGAACTAACCAAGCGAACGCAGCGCACAGCACCAGAGACATGAAACTGAAGGAGAAGAGCCACCACACAAACGCAGCGATGAGGACCGCCTCAAGCCGCGCATCCGACGACGGATTTGAGTGCTCGTGGTTGGCTGCCTCGACGAGAGAGGAAAAGTTGAGACGCAGGAGCGAGCGCCCTTCGAAGCTGACGCTCGGGTTCAGAGCCAACGTCACACGGCACGTAATGCCAAAGTGGTCCGATAAGTACGTGTACGGGCGGCGGCTGCTCACCACGTACTTCTCCAGGCGCGGCTTCTCCACCTGGATGCACGTCGTCGCCAGGAAGTAGTCCTGCCGCTGCGGCGTCGATTCGTAGCGCTCCAGCTTCGACAACTCTGGAAAGAAAAGAATGGGCGGGCGAGTTGGTGGGTTCTGTCCTGTCTCCTCGTAAATGACATCTCGCACAGACCCAATGTCCTGAAACTGGTTCAGCATCTCCTGGAACCTCTTTGAAGGATGCCCGTTCAACGGGTCTATGCCGTGGATATTGAAGTCACCGGCGATGATGAACGGCACCTCGGCCCCCTTCTGCTGCAGCGCCGCCAGTTCATCGCCGTCCGTGCGCTGCTCCTGCACCTGGGCAAGGGCCGCCTCCACAAAGCGGTGAACCTGCTGCATCTGCGACGATTCGGACGGCAGGTTGTCCTCTGGGCGCAGGTGCACATTGAAGAAGACAATACGCTGGCTGCCTTTACCCTGAGCAGCGGGCACCTCGACTTCAGCAAACAAACACCCTTTACTGACAGTTGCCTCGCCGCGCTCGTGGTTGCGAAATGTATAGGAGCCGCGGTGCCACACCGGAAACCGCGAGGCGATTATGAGGCCGTTGTCGGAGCAGACGTTGTACCGCAGCATTGTCAGGTAGGATGGCTGTCGCGATATCACGTAGTGGTGAAACCCCTTTGCCTTGAGTCCGTCCAGAAGCATCTTCTGATAGCACAGCTGCTTCTGCATTACGTACGGGAAGTAGCTCGTCGCGTAAACCTCCTGCAGTAGCACCACGTCGTACGCGTCGACGCTAGCAAGAAAGGTTTCGATGCGCTCATGTTGATATCCGCCGCTCCCTCGAGGAAGGATGTTGAAGTTGTAGCTGAGTACCCGAGCCGAGGCACAGCCAATGTCGCTCGCTGACATTGTGACGTGATCGCTTATACTTAGTCAAGTGTACACTAGCGCTGCCTAGTAGGCCGATACTGCCATCTATGGCATGCAACAACGAAAAGAAATTGACGACATTGACAGCAGAGAAGCGCAAGTGCGGGCCGAAGGGTAGACAAGAGAGAGCGCGAGAGAATCGGTGCGCAGGATGCAAGCCCGATGCAACACGCGAGCGCCGAATCAATGGAAAGAGAGGACAAAGAAAACAGGGAGCAGAAGCCAGCCGCTCATGTCGTCACTCGGGGTAGTTCGCTAAGAGAATTGTCAACGACATCCGAAAGCGTGTTTGCGCAAAGCGCAGCGCACCCGAGCGACACATCCAGCAATACATGTCTGACAGTTTTCGAGGTAATCGCAATATTCTATTTTGCGTTTGGAGCGTTGCCTCTCGGGCTCTAACCATCTACACAGCACAAGCAATAAAAAAAGAAACGGCCAAGAAATCACGTTGTATGGGCAACCTTGACATTGCGTGGCCCACGTTTTTTTTTGTGTTTGTGTCTGCGTGTGCATGTAAATCGAAGCGTGTGTAAAACCAAAAAGAAAGCGAGATCTATCTCCATGCGCGTACACCTGAGGGACGCACTGCGCTTGGATGTGATACGGGATGCACCGACACTCCGTCCCTTTGCAGCATCTGCGATGTGCAGCGCCCCGTCCCCTTTACACCACCCAGTGGGAAATCTCGTGCCACGAGTTTTCCGTCGCAACACCGTGCACGACAAGGAAACCAGCGCCGCTGCTCTCCCCCCCCCCCACACACCTCTACTCCACGTACTTCTTCTGTACAGCTAAATAGTTTCCGGTTGCCACTGAGAACGCCTGACTAGATGCAGCTGAACATCTTTGGTGGGTGGGATCTCCGAGTCGTCGGCGATCTGCCGCTCCGGTCCTCGCCAGCGTTGGAGGAAGCGTGCCACAACGCGCATGTAGGCAAACCATGTGGTGAAGCCACCAAAGACTGCTGCGGTGGCATGCAAGAAGAAAACCGTTCCATCCAAGGAATGGCGAAGCTCTAAATCAAACGACAAGAACAGAGCCGTCTCAATAATCACCATCGGGAGTGAAGACAGCAGAAACATAACGACGATGCCGCCGAGAAGGCGACCGAGGCGGGCAGTGGAAGTCTTGCCGTACTTGTACGAGTATACAAACAGCGGCCCAGCACAGGCGCCATAGGCTACCGTCTCGACCACGCATAAGGCGAGATAGGCATCACACAGCGCTCGAGGCGTGCCCTGCAGTTTCACAAAGATGATGTAGTTGGCAAAGGAGATGATCACTACGACAAAGTGGTAGAAAAGGCACATGAGCGGGACCGAAACCCGAAAAATATGCATGGTGTCTCGCAATATACTCACGTGGATCGCAAACGGACGCGCAGCTGGGCAAATGGCAAAAGGGAAGAAAACGAACAGATACGTTACCCCTACAGGGAATAAGGGGGTTCGCCTCTCCTCCCGCCTACTCGACCTCTTCTGCTCGCCGCAATGCTCACAGGCAGGCACGACACTACCGCTGTTTCGTCACACAAAACAACCGTGTCGAATGAAAACAGCGTGTCGCTGCACTGTGTCGATCACCGTAGTGCGCGTATAGCGTCTGCTAATTTCAAAGACGGCAGCACCGCTACAAGGCGGAAGTGGGCACACAAAGACGATTCCAGGAAACGAGAAGCGAGAGAGGGCAAGTAAGGAGCCATGGAGACACTGTTCAACACAGGCCAGCTCAGATCTACTCTGAAAGAGTCAGTCCCTTCATATCGAGAGTATCTGTGTGAGTCATCGGGCAGCGTATGCTTCCATTTCCAGGACACCGCTGCAGGAAAGACAACGACGCGGTCGATGGCGATGCAAGGCGGATAGCACAGGAGCACACAAAACCTTCCATTCTTGTAATGAAAATGGGGAGGGGGAGGGGAGACTGTACCCCAGAGTCGCGCATGGTACGTCATCTGATCAATGTCTTGTCCCACATTTTAGCAAAGAAAGACAAACGAACGCGAGAGCGCTGTGGCGCAAAGGGCAGAGCTGCACTTTAGCCGACCTGCCCCCCGCCCCGTTCTGAGCCGGGGCGCGTCATGCTAGTTCTGGTCCTCGGCGGCAGCACCCTTCCAAACGTGGCGACACACCGTATCAGAGCAAGCAAAGTAAAGTGTCATGTCCTCCTGCGGTTGGCCGAGCGGGTTCACGAAGCAAGCAACGCCCTTCTTGCCGCACTTGGGGCAAGGCTTCTCAGGATCACGCTGCGCGGTCGGGTCGTTGGCGAACTCGGCAATGAGATCCATGCCACCGATCGCGTCCGCTTTCATCTTCAGGTTCATAACGTGGACGAGCTTGCAGTCATCGTGCTGCTCCGTCGTTTTGCAGTAGTTGCAGCGCCACGTCATGCTGTAGTTGTCATCATCACACTCGGGGTAAAGGAGGTTGTTGCAGCGTGAGCAGAAAAGCATCGGTGCGGTGGTGGCATTGCCAATGCTCACCTGCGTGATCTCCTCCGCCTCCATCGCGCCTGAGACACAGGCGAGATCCAGCGGACACAAACGTTACGAAAGGCAAAGCAGCGAGGAAACACGAGCGGCGGTCAAACTCGATATCGCCGGGGAGGTGCACAAAGACGCCCCTTCTCTTTTTCTTTTTACGCCGACGACTACACGTCTGCTCATAGCAAATCCCTTTGCGTTGGTGGCACAAACAAAATCGCAGCCGCGCGCAATACGCGAACAGCGGTGCATATGCGGAGGGAAAAGGACGGCCGACAGCGAATAAGAGGGGAAAGAGAGACGGTGCACACGCTCCAAAATGGTAACAGAACTGGGTGCAGGAAAATGAACGCCACAACAGCGGAGGGGAGCCACCATTCATTGATTTTTGACCCCCGCAAAGAAACGAGGGGGGATGATGGCACAAGCACAACCCACATGTTCTACTTTGACCAAAGACAAAAATCATGCATGGCAGAACGTTTCTGCACCAGCACGTCGCGTTGAAAATCCCGGCGCGAGCAAGAGCTGAGAACGCGGCGTAGTGTAATGGGCCATCACATCTTCGCATAGACCCATGTTGCAATTCGACCGGTGCTCCACACATGGGGCTACTGCACCTAGTAGCTCTGCTTTCGCGTTCTTTTTTTCTTCTCTTTCACATACGACCACGCGAAGTAAAGCGTAGAACACCGACACAAACACACGCAGGAGAGCGAAGCGCACAGGAAACCCCGCACAAACGTCTTTTGGGCGAACTGACAAAGCAACACACCACTGCGATATGGGCGTCATCCTGCTCCGCAGCGAAGGACCTACTCCGCTCTCCCTGTCACCTCTACCGCGCGGCATTCTGGCAGTTGTGTATAACATCGCACACACAGCTGAAAAAGACAAAGGCGCACCACATACCCACACCGATGAACTCGAACCCGAACAGCTCACCTGAAGCACATCCAGCCAAACCATGCACAAGAACAAGAGAAGGGATAAAATAGTGTGCCCTAGATGCCTTTCCATCACCTGCACACAAAAACGAAAAAAATGAGGGCACGTACACAAGGAGGCTTGCTGGCTACGCCCCTAGTCTTTTCGGCCCTTGATGAGGCGCGTCGTGATTTTGTCTTTCGTCACAATCATAGCCACTGCACCGTAGCCGGAGAGACTGTCGCGATCACACGCAGATAGCATCGCCTGCGCAGCGATCTCGAAAACCTCCTCCGGAGACATGCCCGGGCGCCAGAGAGCCTCGCACATGCCGTGCAAGCTCTCAGCAGCGGTGCCGGCGCAAACATAATCCTGTGGCTCGCACGGGGCGCCGATGAGGTCGGTGGCGCACAGGTACACCTCGCCCGTTGACTTATCTATGCTTCCGATCACCGGCTCCACGAACCATGGTCCGAAACGCGCCTCGTACAGCATGGACGTGATCATCGCTGCGAACGCCTTGCCAGTGATGTCGCGCTCCTCGCGCAGCTTGTACATGTCGGTGCGAAACTGAACTTTGTTCGCAAAAGTTTGCTGGTCCGTGCGCAGACCGGTGAGGCCGTACACAATGCTGTCGTTAACAACATGCAGCTTGGGCACCTCCGTCGAGATAGTCTTCAGCTGCTCGCCGAGGCGCTTATCGGAGATGATGACGAAGCACTCCTTTCCCGCCATGGCCATCACCGAGCCACCGCTGTATGACATAATAGACATCTTGGATAGCTCACTTAGAAGGGGGAGAATAGTCACACCTAAAGGGCACGCAGAATGGCGGCAGCGAAAGGAGGCGAGAGTAATGGAGGCGTGGAGTTCAGCGGTCAGATGACGGAAGTGACAAAAAACAGGAAAAACACCCACGATACGTACCCAAGCGCAAGAGGTGGTGAGTTTGTGTTCAAAAGGAGGAATGAAAAAGGAAATTTGCAGCTCCTGGCAAGTGTGTTCAGATCACCTCGTTCCGATACGCACGGGCGAGAGCCGACCAGTTGCGAGTAAAGAGTGCACACCCGCACACACACATGACCGCGCAAGCAAAGGAAACAGGTTTGCGAAGAACAAGCAGTAAAGGAGAAGAATATTGTGAGTTCCGCCTTTACTATCATTCGGGGGTGCGACAGACAATGCGACGCAGCAACGAGAGTAACAAATCGCTAGGAAGTAGTTCTCCCTCACCGCTGGCTCACCGCAGCAGTCACGGTCCGTTGCTTGCTTTTGGTCATCTCGTCGTCACGTGACCTCCTTGCAGACCGCCAGGCCAGATGGGGCAAGAAAAAGACTCCCTTAGAGTGTCCATTCCTCAGCGTGGAGGTGTGTCCATGACAACCATGCACGCAGTTGCACACATCCGCGGGGACCAAACCCACTTGGGTGCGAAAGGCACAGCAGCAGCGAGTAGATCGTCTTTGGTCAGCCAGAGGGCGTTTGTGCTAGCCCAGAAAAGATCGAGAAACGTCTTCGCTAAAAAAAAAAAACGCACCCTCTTCCTTAAGATACACAAGCACAGATAAAGGCCTACAAGGTAGGCCGATACGTGCGCAGAGTGTGCACACCGCCCCACCTCCTCACCCCCAATAGATCCAGGCTCACGTGCGAGTAGAGCATGAGCCACAGAGGAAGCCAAGCTGTCATCGCAACCTTCGTTCTTCTTCCATCTCGCGGTACTGGTTGCCCGCTTTCACGAGCACGGGATGTGTGAAGCCCTCAAGCTTGCCGTCCTCAGAGTAGATGGGTACAAAATCGTAACCGTACTTCACCACATCTGAGCGCGTCCGACTAAAATAAACCACAATACTAAAAATCGACATCACAAACAACCCCGGAAGATACACCCGCCACGTTGATCGATACGGCTGCTTCATGCTCTCTCCTGGCACTAGACAGAGCCCACAGCACCTGCGTAAAAAGGAGGGGCACGTGATGGTGCACAAATAATGCCCTCACCTTCATACAGGATCTCTCGATACAATATGTGCAAAGAGAGAGAGCGGACAAGAAAAGGAGAAGCACACAGAATGAATTAGGACTTGATAAGCCGATAAGCACGTGGGTGTAAAAGAGGTGCATACTCTGCCAGGGAGCAGAAAATGGAGGAAGGAGGTGCGAAGGGAGAATGCCCCTCAATGCAAATGGCGCGGCAGACTCCCCCGCTGTGTGTGTGCAGCCCCCACAGCACTTCATGGGGGAACTGCCACAGAGTGTACTTCACCGGCTGCCCACAAACACAACGCGGGGTCGCTTTGGGTGTTCTTTTATTGTTTTCCAGTGCGGAGTAAGGGGCTACCAAACATGAAATGATACATTGTCTTTTGTTCAACATGCCCACTCTCTGCCATACAGCAGCGATTCAACTCAGCTCCACCCAGGCCTGTCACACGCCCCATCGCGTCGTGCGAAGCGGTCGTGGGCACACGCGCTACAGCAGTGCGCCGACTCAATCATCGAAGAGCACGGCCTCTGCCTCAAACGATACTCACCCACCACTGGCACGCAAGTCGCCTCAAAGCCGCTCCCATTATGCCGGCCGCCACTTAGTGCGCCCCCTCGCGGTGACGCCCAGGTCCCAGCACCAGTAGGAAGTGAGGTATGGGTGCGATTAGGTCGAGTCCCGCTGACACTCTGCCTAATCATATGAGTGGCACACGTGTGTCCACTACCGCGGTTCTCTTCGACGCAACGCCGTTCAGGACCTGGTCGTCAGCATTTCATCAGCGATGCATCGCTCTCACTTCCCCACACATCGCAGGCACACGGCCCGGTCACGGCCGGCAGTGGTTCGGCGTTGGCGAGGGTAGGGGGGCTGCTTGGCTTCCTCACAGAGCGGGGGCTGGGCCCTCATACCACGCCCCCAGGTGCCCGCGCCCACGTCATCAAGGACAACATAAGAGTACCAGAGAAGAGAGACACGCACCAATCCCCTAGACTTCGAGAGAGCCGAGAGTAGCGCGCTGGGTGGCAGGGGTACAAATTTATTCCGCTACTTTGGTAAACTTTTCCGTAAACTGCCGCCCAGCGAGACAGCGCGGCACCAACGAGACAAGGTGCACTGGCTCAGCTATGCCTTTGAAGGACGCCAGGCCGACATCGCTCACTACCACGAAGTGGTCCAAACCACGGCTATCCTCCTTTGGGGGTGGAGTGGCGATCTCAACGCTGCGGAAGAGGTAGGGGCAAGGCTCGTCATGGAACTCGGGGATGGACTTGAGATGCTCAAAACTCTCACGAGAGAGTAATATCTGCCCTCCACACGCTGCAGACTCGATTCGGGCGCAGCGATTTACGCTAGCCCCGTAGTAATCGTAGCGCCGGTGAATGGTGTCATAAGTGGCCGTGGCATCCGTGCAGTGCTCTACGCCGATCCGCACGCGCAGCGTGCGGTCATCCCAGGCCTGCGGATCACCGTGGCCCTCGGAACTGTCAACCATCGCAAATCCTGGAGCAATCGGCGCCATCCGCATCAGCTCTAGCTGAATGGACAGCGACAGCTTCACCGCCACCAGTACATCCTTGGTGGCGATGATGAAGGAGTCGCCGACCGTCTTGACCTCATAAGCGCCGTAGTCAGCGATAAGGCGCCGGATCATGGCGTGATGGCTCTTCACCGCAAGGCTCATCGACTGCGAGTCCTTGCTCCACAGCCTTGTACTTGCCTCAATATCGGTGAAAATCAGCCCAAAAGAAACGCTGTTGCTGGGAGCGCGCAAGTTTACGATGCTGTTGATGTCGCTCACCATACCGGCCGAAATGCCGTCGATCATGTACTCAAACAGCCACAGCAAACGCGACTCAACCGCGATATTCCACTCATCCTCCAAAAAGTGGCGGCAGGTGAAGAGGAACGGCTCGGTAAAGGCGTGTAGGTTCTCCACCGTCACGTTGTAGGCTGTGTGGCGCCCGCCAAGCTCGCGCATGTACTCGTCCAAAAGCTTCTTGTCATGGATGTTGTTAATTACGTCGATGTATGACTGCAAGACGCGTGCACTAGCACGCAGATCCTTTAGTGCTTCGAACTTTGACAACTCCTCGTGCATCTCCATGGCTTTACTGTACATCACGCTCACAAATTGGCGCCGCAGGTCGCATCTGTTTTGCCGCTCCATGATGAGCTTGAAATCGGACTGTATCTTTTTGAGCATCTTCTCTTCGTACACCTTTCCATACCGCTCCCCCTCCGGGCTCTCGCTTCCGTGCACGAGCAGATCTAGAACGTACTTCCAGAACTTTCGCCACTCCTCTTCGGCCGCCTGAAAGACGTCTGTGCCGACAAATTTCGAGAATACCCGCATGAAGGCGTTGCTCATTTCCACGAAGACCTCTGCGTTCACGCCGTAGCCACGGTGCCTTGCGCCAGCCTTGGTGAACATGTCCACTGTCAACTGCGGCTTCTGGTAGAAGTGCACCGCTGTACCGACCATGCGCAGCAAGGACTTGGACTGCTCTTTGATGTCGACGCCGTGAAAGTAGACGCGCAGACGCGGATTTCGGGTGAGCAGCTCATCGTACAACTGCTGGCCAAAGCGCTCCACCATTCCCTCATCCTCTAAGATCCTCCACGTTCCCTCCACCGTGAACTCCGAACGCTTCATCATCTGCTTGAGGTTCTCCAGCTCGCGCGTGAGAACTACCAGGCCCTCCATCTCCGCCTTCGAGATGCTCACATTCGTATCGCGCTGGCGGGCCCGCAACTGGTGGGCGGCACTCACAAGCGTATCGTGAAAAGCCTGCTCATTCGGCGCTCCGCAGTTGGCCTGTAGGCTGTCCGTCTCGACTACTTCATGTTGGAACTCCTTAGAGTCCCTTCGCGTGTTCCAACAGTCCATCTCCCGCCTGCGCGAGTTTAGCTTGGCATCGCCAATCGAAGCGGCACTCACATTCTGCCTCAAACTCTCACAGCTCTCACACGCGGTCAAGACCTCGACGGGCGGGGACGTAGAGCACGGATCGGCGTTCCCTATGGAGGACTTTATCTTCCAGCGCCGTTGGCGAGAGGCACCAGCTCCCATAGCTGAATCCCCAGGGCAATGAAACAAAGTAAACGGAAACTAAAATAGAAGAAACGGTCGCGAATGTGCAATGAGCCGAAAACTCCTGGGAGGAGACACAACAGCCTTGTCAGCGATTGCTGAGAGGGGCGACGGGACAGCGGAAGAGGAGAGAGAAACGAAGCGAGGAAAAGAAACAAGTAGACACCCTCACAGACCCGGTAAAGGCGCAAGACCACGAACAAGAAACGCGCAAGAAAGAGAGAGGGATCTTCTGCGGCACTCAGCGTACATGTGTCAGTGTCCGTGGGTGTGCGTGGTCGGTGCCACAATCGCAAGACGGCTAGCTAGCTGGTCAGAAAGATCGTAAATTACTCTTGTTCTGTGGGAAGTCGGAAAAGAAAGGGCAAACGGGCAGCCGGCAGCAGCGCAGCTACGGTAAAGTTGCGACTGCGGGCACGCACGATGGAAAAATTTCGAGATCGTGGCAAAAAAGATGCACCAAAAAAAGAGACCTGCAAAACACACAACACGCATCTTCAGTAGAGAAATCTGGCCCCTGTTGACGTTACAGCACGATAGTTTACGAAGAGCGCAAGCGATGAAATTTCTGTGGATTGTCTCTTCTTGCCGCTGCAGCGAGTGCTTGAGCACTTGCGTGTAGGAAAGAGTGAGGAAGAAGAGCAGGCCATAATGTGAAACAGGCAGGAACAGGCGTCCATCCACAGAGAGAAAAGGGAAGGACAAGATGACAGATGCGAAGTTCCACAAGCTTCAAACAGCCCTTGATCAGTTGCCGATCTATGCAGTGGAATTTGGCACATTGCGGCCTCCACGCCGGTTCCTCGAAGCATCCTTGGTGGTCTCACAAGTGTCACCGGCCCATGGCGCTCAAGAGCCGCACATCGTGTTCGCTTTCGCACATTTACATCTCCACAGAAACGCTGACGGTATGATCAACGCGCCATTCGGGATCTGGTTTCGCCCGCAGCAGTGTATCAGCCTTTAC
Organism: Leishmania infantum JPCM5; assembly: GCF_000002875.2. Lineage (NCBI taxonomy): Eukaryota > Euglenozoa > Kinetoplastea > Trypanosomatida > Trypanosomatidae > Leishmania > Leishmania infantum. The sequence goes on along the minus strand of NC_009412.2, from coordinate 30,121 downwards.
ATGTACAAAAAATGGCGCTTGAAATCAACGCTCTGGTGCTGCAGGTGAAAGCTGGTGGTCGATAAAGCCACGGGAGTGTAGATAAAAACAAACAATCAGGAAAGAAAAAAAACACTCATGGAGAACGGGAAGGGTCAGCAAGCAGTAACCAGCCGGCTGTGCGAGCGTCGCTGAGAGCGCCGCAACATGCGCCGAGAAAATGCACCGGCGCCAACTTGCAAGAGGCGAATGCCCACCTGCACATTCATTGTGCATCTTTTTATTCCGGCCGACCCCTCAGGCACACACCAAACGTCGAAACTGTCACAGTTTATCCAGACAAGTACATCGCGCGAGGCGAGACCATGTGCCTTGAACTGCAGACTTGCGTGGTGTCAGAGCCGAACCCCCAGCTGCACATGTAAATCTCCTCCGCATCATCGATATGTGCGAAAATCACGTTCGTGTGGTCACAAATCACCGGGCCCCAGTCGATCAGCGAGCCTGCCCGTTCAAGTTCAACCGCGCTCGCACCCGTGGCGTACACCACCAAATACGGATTCCACATCGATACCGAGACACACGCAAAGGGGAGAGAGCCGTACGTCACGGTCAGCTGTTCACTTTCCACAGTTAGTATCCCCATCTCGGCCATTACAAGGTGAACAAGGCCGTTGGAAACGTGCAAGTCGAGCTGCCACACGCCATGCAATGTCTAAAGAGCTATACATGAACTGTCCGACGGCTAAGCTGTGGAGCTACTCATTCACACAGCGCGCGGCGTTGCCGCATAGAAGGGCCTCCGACCCGTTGGCGTTGAAGAAACACCTGTTCAAATCAGCAACATCAGAGCACCCGATCACCACAAGAGTGTCAGCGCAGATGCCGAAGTGCGGAGTGCTGCACCTCACGCCAATGTCAGACAAACAGCACTGCTGATATCATGCTATTCACATCACCGCAGTCGATTCCACCGCGGTGCATCTTTTTTGCGTGTGTGCAAGCTGCTCAACCATTTCATTTGTTAAAAGCCTCTTTCTTTCTGAAGACCTTTAGACAAGTTCAAGAGGAGCAAAAAAAAGCACAGCGAGAACCTCGCCTCCCAGCCTGTGCGGCGCCTCTGTAACTGAGCCTCACAAACATTGGGTTGATGTGCTCCACAGCACAACTCAAGTGAACTGTGTGCAGAGCAACTGCGAAACCGTCAATGACTGAAGGGAGTGAGATCCGGCGACGACACGAAACGAGTAGCGCCTTTGTCGAAGCGCATCCAGCCGTAGCATGTGAAAAAAGGAAAAGACACCGCATAAAAGAGCGCAGATACACAAGCGAGCGGGGCCGGAGCTGCACAGCTGCCACCACGAAAGAAACACAAATACACGCATTTACCGTGGGCAATAGCATAAGGAAAAGAAACAGAAACGAAACGGTGTAGCCCCCAAGACGTACGCGCCCGGTGTTTGTCTCTGGGAGCATCATGCAATTTCCAGGCATGACTGCACAGAAAAGACGGCCCTCAAACTCAAGAACCGACTCGGCAACCATCTTGCCCACATCCTGCGACAGCACGGCAAGCACTTACAACTCATAACATAATTTCAGGGGCCAGCGGCAAACAAAATGCAATCTGCATAGAGAGCAGAAGTGGCACGAACTCTTCATGCACGTGTGTTCCACGGAAAGTAGATGGAGGTGGAGAGAAAGCGCTTTAAACCCTGAACCAGGAAAAAAGGAAGTCTTTGCAGCACGCAGCACCGCAGCGCATCAAGAGTCGCAGATAGGTGGCGCAACGCACCTGCAAGTGAGAAAACCACGACCGATCGCGGAAACACTAAAACTACCGCCCTGCACACTGTGCAAACAGCCACCCGACAGGTCGCCACGTATCAGCTCAGTCCACACCCGCCGAGATGCAACGGTGCACGGCTAGCGGGTTAGGCAGCCAGCATACTCTCAGCATCGCGAACCGTTTTCCAAAAATCCGGCGAAGCGCTTAGTCCGCTGAAATGGCCACGCAGGCGATTCAACAAGTCGAAATGGCCAGTACTTGGGTTGAACACCTCGCGTTCGTAGTGCATTGCCTCCTGAAAAGAAGCGAAGCTCAGAAAGCGGATATTGTTCCGCAGCTTCTGCTTCCGGAACCCGCGGCGCAGGTGCGCGATCAGCGTCCGCTCGTACGGAGTGCGGCTTGTGTCCGTGTCAAACGCCTTCTCCTCGCGGTACATCCGCCACAGAGACTGTAGCAACGTCGCCCCGCGCATTTTTTGCACCACCGAGAAAAAATCCATCCACAGCTTCGAGCCCACAGACGAGTCTGCCGGAAACCCAAGCTCAAAGATCGCCAGTGCCTGCACAAGCCGCAGCGGGGCAATGTGGCAGTCACGCCGCATCGTTACAAGTGAAGATGAAGGGTAGTATGGGTTCGGCCTTCTCTGCGACGCAGCGGCGGGAGGGTAAATAGGGAGCTCGGAGAAGAGCAGATGAGCCGGCCCGCCACAGCGGTAGGTGTCCCACACATGCATGTACTCGCGCACCCGCTCCTGCCGCTTCTCACTCGTCGGCATGTACTCCAACAGCCTCATCAAGGCGTACACGAACCGGCGCTGCCGAGCAGGCCGGCAGATGCCCAGCTCCTCCAGCAAATGCGGCACCGACCACGACGGGATGCCCTCGGGCATGAACATCCGCCTGAACTTGCGAGCCTGAATACGGCGGCGTGTCTGGGGCCGCATGTCGTCATGATTTTGCATGCCGAACCTCAACAGCTCGCTCAGACCACCACACAGCGTCCGGTAGAGCAACAAGCTCTTTGCCGGCAGCAGATGCAGGAAAACAGTGCGCACCGTTGTGGTCACACAACCGACGAAGAGGCCTACGATGCTGGCCATTATTGCCTTTCCAATGACGGCCAACACAAAGGCCAGGCGCGACGTTGTGTAGCACTCCTCGATCACATCTAGCGTGGTCGAGCTGTTCTTCATCACCGAGGCGACGGCGGTGCTGTTGAAAGGTTGCCAGTAGCCTTCAAAGTTCGCAGGGATAGCAGAGGTGAAGGCGAGTCGGAGTATGGCGTCGAACGCGGCGCACCACGTCGCGGGTGTGTACCGAGTGCGCGTTTCCGCCGCATACACATCTGCCAATACGCTGGCGCAGGCGACAAAGTAGACTACGATGCATGCAACGCTGCTGGACATCGAGAAGAAGTGGCGCATCAGCGGCAGCAGAAACTCTCGGCTCAGGAGACGAAGCAGAAACACAAAGCGAACCGTGACAAAGGTGGTGGCGTACTCGTCTGGGGATATGAGGCAGCCACTGCGCTCTACCAAAAGCGTCGAGCACAGCGCCACAGCGACGCAGTAGTAGAGAAGCTGAAGCACTTCACACAGCAGAAAAACGCAGTCGCCGAAAAGTACGTACGTGTGTTTTCCGTCGTCCCGGCATGCCCGCCAGCTGACGCTAGAGCGCGCGCAGCGGTGCACCGCAAAGGAGCACAACATGATCGCCTCGGCCAGCCCGCAGAAGGTGAAAGCAAGCTCAAACCCCAGGAAGAAGATAAGGTCATCCGAGGTCGCTGCGGTAGTGGGGCTGAAGATACAACCGAACACGAGGCTTGCAAGCAGAATCACGTTCCCTACGTAGCGGTAGAGCCACTGACACCAGGTGAAACCAGACATGGTAATCGGATCCTCTAGCAGAGGAATCATGTCCACCATGAGCCGGTTCGTGTCTCTCAGGTTGGTGCCTACCCAGAAGAGATATGACAGACATGTCGAGATGCAGATACCAGGTAGTACCCAAAAACAGTAGATGGAGTAAAAGATGTACGCATCTTCGCTAAAATACGCGACAAACAGGGCAGACGTCTCCTCGACGTTCGGCCACGAAGTGCGGCTGCGGGGCACGGCTGCCAGGAACTCCGGGTAGGACACGTTAGACCGCAAAGCCTCCACCTCCGCTGGGCTACTCCAGTTAATGTTCATCCACGCAAGAGGCTTGAATCGGACCATGAACACCTGTGCGCGAAGCAGCTCTGCCATGTACGCAGCGCCGCCCATCACCGCGACCGGGAAGACAATCTTCACTGCGGAGCCAATGTACATCTTCACCACCCGTTTCATCTCGCGAAAAGGAAACACCTGCAGCTGTCCAATGCGTAGCAGTGAGAGGAATCGCACACAGTAGTAGCTACGGAATCGCCGATCAGGAACGAGCACAAGCACGACGGCGCACAGAAGTGCGCACGCCGACACCAGCGTCATGATCGCAGTCGAATCACGCGGGATAACTACAATCGATACCGCAACGCTCAACAAGTGAACCACACACGAAAAGGCGATGAGAACGCTACCGCGGTCCAACGACGCGTCGGCGACCCACAAAAAGGCTATGGAAGCAAAGGTGAGAGCAACATTGAGGTAGTGCACGCACACGTTGCGGACGACAACGCGGCTCAGAAACTGTGCGACCGGGTTTCCACTGAGGCGGTCATGCGCGATGTTCTCCTCCAAAGAGGCGAACTCGCCACGGCAGATGATCTCCGCCAGCGCCGCGCACTCCACCTCTGGCACCGGCTCGTATCTCTTCATGAACATTTTCTGCAGCGTGTACTGGTTTGAGATCGCGACGCTGCTGGACGACGAGCCCCAGACAGCGCTGAAGCGACGGCGACTCAAGTCATTGAACCACATCTTCATCCGTACAATGACTTCCACCGAGACATTGGCCTTGAGACCCCAGTGGGTGTACCAAGACCCGCCCTCCAGGTAGTTTTCGACGTAGTCCAGAACGTCTTTGTGAAGGCTCTGCACGACGAGACGCAAGAAACGCCCAATAAAGTTGGACAGCCGCAAAAGGGGGTGCAGCATGATGGCGAGCAGAAACGGCGCAAAGCAGAAGTGCGTGAAAAACACGAGCATCGCCATCACAGGTGCCTCCGAGACCGGATCAATATGCTCTGGCGTGAAGGCGGGCAGAATAAGCTCCCGTAGCGAGACTCTTAGGCATTCGCGTTTGCTTGAGCATATGGAGGGCCGCATCTGCAGCTCTGCTGCCGCGAGGAACTGCAGGGCGGCCACGTAAGAGATCATCCATATCGTCAAGAACGAGGCGACGAGGTACACCATGCCCCAGCGCACCATGCCAGGAACGCTGAACAGAAGCGACCACCCCTCCACAAGTCGTAGGCTTCGAAAAGCGACAAACGGGATGCCAGGAGGTACGAATCCGATAACAACGCAGAACACTCGAAGCATGAGCCGCACGTAGTGGGAGAAGATGAACTCGAGCCGGAGAAAGTAAAGCGACACCGCCAACTCCACCGCGAAGACGGCGCTGAACGCCGCTTCCATGGCGAACAGGTTAGGCTTGACAGACGCCATAACGAGCATGCCAATGAGCACCCAGTTCATCTCCTTTCGCAGCAGCGCACCAGTCCACTGCCGCTCGATGAAGCGTTCGCCCAGACCCTTGCGCTCAATCCTACCAAGCGCCGTCTCCACCACCCCAATGTCGTACGTGCCACGCGAATGCGGATCCTCATTGCGGCAATCCCACCTTGAAGCGTCCTTTGTCGTCGGCTTCGTCACAGACGCAGACCGCTGCAGCGCCTGCGCACTCAGTATTGCACCTCCCTGGCTGTCTAGCGTATCTTGGACACGGCGCACAAACCGGTGCACCGTGATGTTAGTGTTATGGTCGTAGTGAGAGGCTTCGATGGCCTCCTTGGCAGCGCGCACGTCGTCCTCCCACATCACACCGTCGAGCTGCTGCCCAAGGGCCTCGATAGTGGCCGCGCGATGGGCGTCAAAGAGTTCCTCCTTGCCCTCGTTGCGAAAGCGATGCTTGTTCAACTTGAGCTTTGTCTCGTCGCTAATGTCGTAGTGATGCCGAATCGCGTTGTGGGTACCGACAATCACCGCCGACCACCAATACAGACACATGATAGCGCGAAACACGATGAGCTGCGCCAGCGGTATTTGCAGCCGCAAAAGAGCATCGCCGTCTGGAAGGACGTAGCGGTTCTGCTGCGCACGCAGAGGCAACAGAGAATCGATGTCCGGGCTCGATTTCCCCTGGGAGACCAGAAGTAGCACAGTGTACTGCGGGCTCACTGTGCTGAGAAGAGACAGGAAAACGCGACCCCAATTGCCTCCACTCGTGAGCAGGAGATGATTTACAGTAGTGCTACGCACGGTGGAGCCGATCCCAGCAACAGAAAAGGGCACGAACATCAGCAGATACACCACAGAATATTCGATGGTGCGACAATATGTGCACGTGCCTGAGTGACGAGGCGCAAACTGACGCACCAGGAACGGGAGCTTGAGTGTGAAGAGCGTAATCACAATCGACCCGCCGTAGCAGCTTGCCGCGGCGCAGATCAACGCGGTGACGACAACTGCAACGTCCCATAAACGCCACCAGCACAAGGGCAGACAGCATATGAGCACAAGCTCCACGCAGAGAAAGGCCATGTCCACCTTGTTGTGCATCTGCGAAGCACTGGTTCGCGGAGCGCACCCCATGTGAATAAGGAGAAAAAGGCTCACCGCAAACTGTGCCAGCAAAACGAATCGCTCGAACCTAGCGGCAAGCAGCTGCAGCCGGCGAAAACGCGAGAGCCGCACCGGTGGGGGCGGCAAGCGACGCCGCTGCATGAAAACGATTTCGCGGAACACGCTGCAAAAGTTCTCCCGCCACACCAGCCCCGTCAAGAGCCGTGTCACCTCCCTTAACTTCACCTTGATGCGCACCAGCATCAGCTTCTCCACCAACGTGCGGCGTTCTTTGCTGAAATGGTATCTCTTCACCGCACTGAGCAGCACGTCAGCGGCCTGCTGCCGTCGGCGGGCGACCCGGGCTTGATGGCGCCGCCACGCCCTCTGTAAAATTATCGTCATGCGTCTTACGTGTAGATAATGGCGCCTCGCTCGACGCGTTCTCGCGATGGACTGAAGGTGCACAAGAACCGCCTCAGGAAGCCGTCGAAAGGGGACCTCTTGAGCAGCAGGAGGCACCACCAGTACCGGTAGCTTCTCATCCAATTTGGCACCGGGGAATACGTTCTCCTCCGCCTTGACCACCACCGCCATGGGCAGCGCGGCGATAGCAGTGGTCTCCGCTAGCTTTTCAGCAAGCAGTCGCACCTTGCTTCTCCGAAGCAACAGTCTATGGACAGTGCTTCGTGCCACAAAGCCCCTCCCGATGCGCTGCAGTTCCGCGGCACAGCACTCTCGCGCCGCGCGGTCTCCAGCGATGCGCCTCGCGTATCTTTTCTCCTTCTCCATGAGCGACGTCCACATTGACGCCTCCTTGTCGAAACGCATACGACGTCCTCTCCTCTCCTTTCCAAACAGCTTCCGTCGCTCATAATCCTGCCATTGAATCCGTGCACGCTCCGTTCCTTCACCATGGCGCAGCAACGCAAAGGAAGATCGTTCGCGATCCATCACGTTCTCGCGCTGCTCCTCCTCCGTGATAATAAGAGAAACCACCTCATCGTGTAACACCAGCGCGCCAGAAACGGCGCCGTGTCGTAGCAGAACCTCCAGCAAAGGAGCACTATCAGGGTGCCATCGGTACGCTACGTCGTAGAGCGTCATCCCTCTATTGTTGACAACATTAATCTGACCCGTGACATCGGCTCGGTCGAGCAGCGACTCTATGAGCAGTAGTAGCTGGCGGTGTCTTATGCCCTCGTTGCTCAGCAAGCCATGTAGAAAGGTATCCCCGTTGCGATCGAGAACACAGGCGGCCCCGTACTTGGCTACAAGAAGCAAAACCGAAACGATTGTTCGTGCGCAGCGGGCCGCAACGTGAAGCGGCGTCTCTCCTTGCAAGTTCTGTGAAAAGACAAACCTCACCTCGGACTGGAGCAGTTCTATCAGGCAATCCGGAGAGCCGAGCGCCGCAGCCCTGTGTAAAAGACTGTTTCGGTCCGCATCACACCAGGCGCACAGTCCAGGAGCAGAAGGCGCCAAAAGACCTCGCACTGCAGCGGCATCTGCGTGACATACAGCCTCCAACAGCTGTGGCGCCGGATGAAACGAAGGTATGCTGGAGAATGAGTTAACGCTTCCTGGAAAAGGACTGCTACCTGCAGGTGAGAGCGGCAATTGGCTCATGACGAGAGGGCCGATGTGCTCTACATGAAATGTTTGTTGCGCGTATATATGCGTCTGCGCGTCAGTCGCAGGGACACTCCCAACACTAAAAACTCCGTCGGCTCATCCAGCGCTGATAGTTGTGCGTAATCGTTCCATCGTTGGAGCGGAGGTGAATAAGAGTAAGGAAAGAGGGTCCATGTAGTATTAGCAGCTGTGACGATCATGAAATGCGCGCATGCGAATTCCACCTGTGCGCTCACTACTTTCGGTCAAGCGAGGAGGCAAGGGATGAGGGAACAGAGGGGCAACGGCTTCATCCTCCCAAGCATTTCTTCACGTAGTGGACACATGGGGCACAATGCAGAGAAGAAAAGCCAAGAACATGAATCTGCGGCGCATCTTGCGCACGCCATGGGAATGCTGCCACCACGTAGAAGCCGAGTCGTGCGCCCGCCGACGACATGAGTTGCATATGCAAATGCAACAAGGCAAGAGGATGAATAATATGAAGAGAGAGAAAGAGAGAGACAGCATCGCTGTAGCTAGCAGACGGGGTTTTCCATCAGCGAAGGAACAAAAAAAAGGCGGTACGGCTTGCTTTCATTGGTTCGTTTTCCTAGCGAGTGGTTCGCTACGTTTACGCACCCTCACGGTCCATAGTGTACGTAAACTCATCCTGCCCCTCCATGACCCCAAGGCACCCCTTGAGTGGATGAGACGCGAGGTAGTCGTCGGTGACTTCATCAGGCAGTGGTGAGGCAAGTGGACACAAGTACTCCTCGTAGTACTCTGCGTTCGTGCAAGAGGCTATCGCCTTCACGACACTCCCGCAGAGAATGCAGAGACGCCTCGTGCGTGTCTTGATCGCTGCTTCCGCATGTGCTACCTCCGCGTCGAACTGCTCCTTTATATTGGAGAACTCCAACGTAAACCTCTGACTTACCTCGCGGGCATTTTCCAGGCTCTCTGGACGCGTGGAAGCTTCACACCCCGGCGGCAGGGGTACCTCTCCAGACACCAGCATCGCGTTTTCGCTTACCCTCTTGGCACGCATCACCACATCCTCGTAGAAAGCCACGAGTGAGTGTGCGATGATGCCTATTTCCCACTCGCACTGCGATATATCCTTTAGATACGGAAGAACAAGCTCGTTCACGAGAGAGCTCTTGCGAAATGCAAACCGCTGCACCGAGGTCATCGTTTTCTTCATAGCAGCGTTCTCTTTCGCCACAGCTTCGAGAGCGCTCGTTGGGTACCACTCCTTGACAGGGCTCGAGGTGAGCGGGTGAATGGCGAATCCTTCCGCGAGCGCCTGATACGTGGATGCCTCTCCCTTCAGGGAGCCCACATACTCGCGACAGAACAGCTGCATCTTTCCCAAGTGCTCATGATTCACGAGGGCAAGCATGTACCGTTTCTCAAACGTCGGCGGTAGTATCGACTTGAGAGTGTCGATGATCTCCAGCCTGTCGTTCACGCCAAGCTCCGCCTCCCTTGGCTTTAAGGAGAACCACGAGAACATCTTGCCACTCTTTTTCGGCTTCAGGGCGTCACACGCAGCGATATCGCTGTTCACCCTCGTCTGAACAAGGCTACCTAGATGTTTGTAAAACGCCGAGAAGGCCCGCTCCTGCATTTCGAAAAGAAAGTACAGCAAAGGAAGAAATCCCGAGAGCCTCGACCAATGGTGCACAATGAACTGGAACAGTACAGTGCACGTCCCCTCACACATCTCCGAGTCCGCTGGAAACAAGAGATGAGAGAACGAGTAGCGCAGCGCTGAAACGAGGGTCTGCACGTGCACGGCGGAGCGATCGACGACAAACAATCGCCGAGAGAGTGTGCTCGAGAAGCGGAACCATGAGGTTGTCTTGCACTGCTCAGCAAGGATGCCTGTTGTGCTCACATCTGCTCGCCCACCCCACCGCATCTCCGTGCACGCCACGTCGAAGACGCCGTCATCGACGAGAAGATCGGTGCGCTCGCCCTGCGGGGCCCAGTATCTCTCGAGAGCCTCAAACGGCGCCAGCACCAGTGAGAGACGGAACGCGTAAAATCGATCGGAGTCCACTTCAAGCGTCTTCAAAATCGGCTGCAAACTATCGACCTGGGGATCGGCCTTGTACAATTCATCAGGAGACCAGAGCTCGGTCGCGATGCTGGAGGCCGATCGCCTCAATTCATGGATTCTAGAGGAAGACATACCTACCATATGTGCGTGACGCGGGTCCCGGGTACAATCGCCGAAAGGAAATCAGTTTTTGTGTGTGCGAGCACCGTCGTGCTCCGTGGAAGAATCGAAGTGAGGAGGAAACACAAAATGCAAGCTGCACGTAGACGTTAGAAGAGACGAAAGCATGCAACCGTGTTCGCCTCTGTGGAAGGGCCGGCCACAAGAGGCATGGAGATTCGTCAGTCCACCTCCAGGTCCGTCACACACAGCCTCTTCGCGGGCTCGAATGAAGCGAAAGGTCGGCCAGCCTCGACTGAAACAGAGCAAGTATAACAGCCGCTGCTACGTGTCAGAGAGGCCCTGGAAGAGAAGCAAGCGCTCGCCATGCTAGCACCACCATGCATAGCCCCTCGACTACATAAAGCATAATTTTTAAGTCGATGGCCACCTGTGAAGACAGACGAATACCAGAGTGGAAACAGGAGCAAACTACCTGAAAGTCCACATGTCAGTAGGTCAGAGCTAAGTCATGTGGTTCCTTCTTGAGCAGCAACTGCCCCACAAACCACCACATACACGCGCGCACATGCGACATAGCCTGTCCTACTCCGTTCCCTGCATAAAGCAGTAAGTGCTAGACCGCGGAAAGATGGACGTGAGATCTGCTACTGTCGCCACCTGGCCGGGCGAGAAGAAGCCAGCGTTCGGGCACGAGCGGCCCACGCAGCGCTGCAAAATTGATGGCGCAAAGATCGCACCAGCGCTGCCCAAGCTAACGGCGGGGACTTCCGGTTTGGCGATGGTATTCAGTCCGCCGTGGGAGAAGTGAAACGCCGCCGTAGAGGATGCCACAATGTTACGACGCGCCTCGCGCGCAACATTGATGTCCTTCTCGACAAATATTGGCGCAATGCGTTTTTCCATGTTGATCAAGAGGCTGGCGGCCATTTCCGTGTCCAGTTCTACGTCATCTACGAGGAAATCAACAGTATCGCTCTGGACTAGAGAGATTCCAGGAGGAAGAGTACAGCTGAGCTCACCGCTGTCCGGATGCCCCACGAACGAGACCGGCACATGCACGTCGCCATGTCGCAGGCCAAGGAACACCTTGCTCGGCTTCTCAGCAATCTCAGGTAGCGAGTACACCTCTTTGACAACTTCCATGGCAGGCCGGTTGTTCAGCGCCCGTACCGTCGCAACACCACCCTCGCACGCTACATCAGTTACACTAGCGCTGCCGAGTGAAATCGACGGAACCACACTCGCCGAGTGTGCCTTCAACAGCTTGCTACGCAGCACAACCGCAGCCGCACTGCCTCTATAAACACGGTCGTTGATGAAAAAGATCGAGTCCTCAAGCTTGCCGCTCGGATCTCCTCCACCGATCACACTGCCAACAGGAGGGTAGAGTCCACCAACCAAAGGGCATTCCTTGCCGAGCGAGCTGCTGAGACTGCTGAGGTGCGCTGAGAGAACCTGCTCGTACTGGAGTGTAAGACCAGCGTCGAGCATAGCAAATGCCACCGCTGGCGGCGCTCGGCCTGCCGCCGCGATCTCGTCCTTATCCGGAACAGCATCGAACGTGAATGAGTCCGTTTCCAAGTCTGGAATGCAGCCGAGAATCACTTGAATGTACCCCCCGCCTAGGCGCTGATGGCACACCATTCCTCCTAGCATGTGCACGGAGCCAGCCTTCACCGAGGACGGGGTGAAGCCATTCGCCTTGCACATGTTGAACCAGACGACCTCCGGTGCATCCACCATACAGGCGAAGTCCACCGAAACGTTCATGTAGCAAAAGTTTGGCGGCCGCGGAAGCCCCGCCGCCGCCACGTCGAACGTTTCAGCGGCAGCGATGCGTGCATGATGGTCCCCGCTGCTGGCGGCGGTAAACACCACCTTGCGCTGGTCGACAGCGAGCTCACGCCTCTCTTGCTCCTTTTCCGCCTGCTGCAACAATTCGCGAATTGCCTCTGCCGTGCACGGCTCCTGCGATTCAATCCATCGGCGAGCAGCAGTCAGCGCCAGCGAGGTGAGTGTACGTCGGCCCAGGCGGCGCATTGGGGCGCCAAAGAGCAGAAGAGGAGTTGCAACAAACTGGCGTCCAAATCGGGTGTTTCACAGTCCGTCTTAACCAGAACCCTCACACACACACGAAAAAAACTAGCGAGAGTAACTGTGGGATTGAGACTGAAAACGAAGGGGGCAGGGGAACAACGCACTGAAATGGTGGGGGAAACTAAGACCGAAAACGCACGCATCCATCGAACGAAAACACCAGTGAACAGCAACAAGAGTATAGAGAAGCGGGAAGCGATTGAGCTGTCCAAATGGCGCTCAACGTACCTCACGAGGTCACAGCAGGGTCGAAGCCAGTATACCGACTCGCCGCTACTGTCGTCTCGTGCACAATATACACAAGTTTTTTTCCATGCTCTGCTATAGCACGGCATCCGAGAAAAAGTCCAGAGAAGGCCATGAGAAGCCGCAGGAGTTCCTTCTGCGCATGCGCAGCGTCTATTGCCTTTAGTCGTTTTATACTTTGAAGAAACTAGAGCTGACAATGGAGCTATACATCCAAAGCAAAGAACAAAGCAGCGTGCTACCAGATATCGCACGCACAGCGTCAGCGTGGCCCTCTTTACATCGCCCACACGGGCCGTCAGGGCTTCACACGCAAAGCTCCCTCCTCACACACACACAATAAAAAAAAATAAGTGCAAGGGGGAACACGAGCAGACGGAGTTCCATGTAGACAGATCCGATAACAGCACCCCGACGAGGAAACTCTGTCTCGTTTTCCCTCACCATCTCCTTTCCAACTAGCGGGAGACTCTCACTAGTGACTAATGATTGACGACTTGACGACTCTGGTCGTTTACGAATTTGTTTCCTTCGATGACGTTGTAGCCTCTTACGACGCTACTGTCGCCCGCGTTGGCGGCCTGGACAACGTTGCGGTTGGCTGCCTGTGTGAGAAGAAGGGTGTTGCTCTGACGCATCACCTGATCGCTAACGGAAACGTCATCTAAGTACTGCTTGAGAACCTCCTGCAATACTCGATTCTCCTCTTGCAAAAGAAAGCGCTCCTGCGTCAACGCCGCATTATCCAGCACCACCTTGTTGTGCTTCACCCAGAAGCGGTCCAGCGACAGCCACTGCTCATTCGCAGCCGGTGCAGCGTCGACGCCTGACAGGACATCATCCTGTGCGTTCACAGAGCCCTCAGCGGCAACACGCCGCTTTGTTTCCGCTTCCACTGCTGCAGATGAAATGTTCGCCTCGTGCAAGAGCACCTGCTCCCGCTCCGTCTCCATCGGCTTGCACAGTTCCACTAGCCGCAGAAGACGCACGGCTCGCTTCGAAGTCGCCTGCAGCGCCTCCTCCGTCGCGTTCGCCTCCTTCACAAGTTCGACGAGTGCTTTAGATTGCATCTCCCTCCACCGTTGCATCTTATCCTTCAGTTTCTTCAGGTGGCTCAGTGTTGCGTCTCGTTCGGCCTCCATAGCTGCGTTGCGACCCTCCCACTCTTTCGCGTTACGAGCAATGTTGGTGCGCCACGAGGAGACGCTGTTTTGCAGTTTTTCGATCTTGCGCAACTGGGCAGCAATGCGCTCCGTCGTCTCCTGGTCCTCCTTACACTTCGCTGTGTACTCCTTCATGTTTGCCTGCGCGGTGGACATGAACTTCTTGTAGCGTGAGTCCAGCTCGCCACGGAGACCATCCTCAACCTTGTTAAGGTCTGCTTCCATCTCCCTCATTGCCTCGTCCATCTTCTCGGCAGCCGTTTCGTGACCCTCAGACGTTTCCTCCTGCAGCCTCTTCTCCAACATCTCCGCCTCGGCCGCCATGTTGTCCAGAATCAGCCGCAGGTCGTCCATCTCAATCATGTGCTTCAGTTCCAGCTCGGCCCTCTCATACTCGAAGTCTTGCTGCATCTCCGCGACGTTGGCATCGAGATCTGCCTCCAGGTCCTTCGTGCGCTCCGCGTGCAGCTGAAGCAGAGAGCTGACAACGTCCATGTGAGAACGAAAAGCGTGTCTGCACTGCTCCTCCGCCACACTCAGCTCCTCTAGAAGCGTCGTGGAAAAGCCCTCCTTTCTGTCGAGCGTCGCCTCAAACGTTCGCCGCAGTACTTCGATTTCGGCCACAAGCTCCCGCTGTTTGCATTCACGCAGAAAGCGCATCCACCGGGCATCAATGGCGCCAGAGACGGCATTGGACATCTCCCTCTCTTCCGCGACAACCTCGCGCAGGCGACTTTGCAACAACATCAGCTGCCGGCACCGTCTTTCCGACTCCTCCGCACGCATCCGCTCGAGCTCGACACCGCTAAGAATCTTCTTCCGGGCGCCTCTCTTGGAACCCTTCTTGGCAACCGGCATTTTCAAGTCTAGGGACGCTGCTGATACTCTAAGTAACTTTGAAGGCACCTCCTCACTTTCTCAAGTAATTCATTCCACTCTGAGCCGGCACACCCACACACACGCAAACCAATTACGCACCCATGTGAGAACGGTCGAACAATACAAAAAAAAAACGGAAAAGGAGAACGGGATAGGTGAGAAGAAAAGGTGAAGGTGGTGACGAAAGGAAACAAAACAGCATTGAATGGCAACCAACAATGTGCCGAGGGGGAGATGCAGTAATGAGCAACAATTCACCCCATGAACACACACTCAGGTATACGCACAGCACGCGCAACGTTGTGTGATAGTGGGTGAAGCAGCGAGAGCAAGCGCAACCTCCATCACTTCAGCTACCCTTCACGCCACTTCTTCGCCTTCAGAAGAATCAGCTGCGCACCACCTCAGAAAAATATTCAGCTGCCTGGTGTGCTCACACCACATAGAACAGTATATCATCGCCGCGTCACCAATAACCAGTTCGTTTTTATCCTATCGTATCGTAAGAGAGGACAGGAAGCTCCCAACATATGTCGAAGGAAAACAGCGAGGATGACGCACGCATCAACAAAGCGGAAATAAAAAACCTCGCTGAAATGTGAGAAAACGACGATTTGGCAATCATGCACACACACCAAACCACTGGAGCACATGTGACGAGCTTCGTGACCCCTGAGCGCGTCGAAACGCAGCCGAACCTCCATCACAGCGAAGAGACTTACTTCTTCTTCTTCCGCTTTGCCAACTCCTTTTCCAGCTTTGCAATCTCAGCTGTCTTGCCGTTCTTCTCCAGGCAGCGAATCACCTGTGTAACGACGCTGTCCTTCACACCAGAGCCGTACGACCTCAGCATGTCCTGAAAAATGCGTAAAGTGGCGTGCCAGTCGTGCCCGCTTGTCGTACTGATGATGAGAGAAAACATGGCAGCAGGCAGTTTCGGGATGGCCGCACGCGTCTCGTCGTAGGCTTCAATCGCCTGCTTCCACAGATTCTGCTTTCCTAGCAGCGCAAAGCGCACGAGATAAGTATTGTTGTCTCGCTGTTCGAGAGATGTGGTGTCGAAGAAATCGATGGCCTCCTGCCACAACGATGCCTTGCTTAGGCTACTTAGCACCGTGTTGACCGTTGTCGCGTTCACTTTCACCCTACGATTAGCCATCAGTGCGTAGATATCTTTGACCGTCTCTGGGTATTCCACCGCAGCGCCCAAGGCACAATTGTAAAGCAGAGTCACCGCTGACGGCTCAGCCTTGATGACTGTTGGCAGTCCCTTCACAACACCTAGTGCTTTGGGCCACTGCCGTTCTTTTGCATAGAGGAGCATCTTCTCCGTCAGGCCAGAAATGTCGGCAATCACGCTTGCCGTCTCCTCATATAACTTACTGGACGGGCTGGCAGCTGCGCCTTCGCTCACGCGCGAGAAGCCAATGTCGCTGACACGCACATCGCTCAGCGGCTCACGCCCTACCTTCAGAAGTGCTTCATTCACAAAAGCCACGGCACGCGGCATCAGCTTCGCCACGGGCACCGACTCGTTTGTCGAGTCCGCCAACTGAATAATCTCCTTTACCATGTTCTGCCGGTATAGAATCGGCAACAGCTTGCGCAGGCCCGGGCCGCGAGCCCCTGGAGCGGCCATCTGCACTACTTCACCCGCCTCCCGCAGCACCTCCTCCGTTGGATGCAGCGCGGCTGCCATCGTAGCAACGCGAATGTGAATTGGTAGGAGACCAATCATAGCAACTTGTCGATGGATCTCCTTGAAGACGTCTGCCGGTACATCGCTGTTGAGCGTCTTCATCGCGACAGCGCCAAGCACCACAGGATCTTCGTTGTTCAGTCCCCTGGTGGCCATCTCGGCCAAAAGCCCCTCTGTCTGGTTCTTGTCCGAGCGCAGAATAAGCTCTGCGTAGACGCTCTCGTCGACATCCGACGACGCCGTCAGCTGCCTCAGCAGCGTACGGCGATACGTGCCCCTTTCGGCGCTAGCGATGAGAAGCTTCGCGCGCGCCCCCATGCGCCCGCTCTCCGTGAGGCTCCGAGATGCGTAGGCAACAACCTCTTTCCGGGGTCCCTCCTCTAACAGCTGACTTGCCCTCAGCAAGGTCAGGTCCACCACCTCGCTCCCGCTACGGAAGTTGGAGCGACTTTCCTTGGCGAGCTTGAGCGCCTCTTCCCACCGCTCATTCCACACGAGGATCTGGAGTGCTTTCAGAATGATTCGGCTGTCAAGGCGCTGCTTCTCCTCTTCCGTCAAAGCGCCGAACGCCGTCAAGAACTCTGTGCCGCCAGAGACCAGTAAGTGTGCCTTTCGCATCACATGTTCAGGAAGCTTCGCCTTCTCTACAGTGTCGAGAAGACCGCGCCTGAGGTCGAGCCGCTCGGCGGGGTGCGCGGAACGAATGCTGTAGGCAACAGACGCAAGGCCGGCCGGCAGCAGCGCTGACGCCCGGGCGCCGGCATCGATCATTTTCCGAAACGTCGCAAGAGCAGCGGCAGCGGAATCTGCGGCAAACAACTCGCGCAAGAGCTTGCCGCCCACAGTGAGTTCTGCCTCAAAGGACACTTTGTAAGTGTGGCGCATCACCCACTCCTTGCCGAGCGTTTGATGCTCCTGCTCTCGCGCCAGCGTGAGGCGCCTCTGCTCCTCTTCCTCCTGCATTTTCTGCAGCCGCTCAAGCTCCCGCTCCCGCTGCTGTTCCCACACATCCACCGAGAACCCTGCTGTCGCCGTCGCCACCGCGACGTCCGGCGCAGAATCCCCAGCCGCTACATCCCGCGCCGTTTCTAAAACGGCGGCGCCCGCCGCGGCTATGGGAATATTAATCACCGGCTTTACCTTGCGGGCAGGTGACAAAGCATCCTGAGGTACTGCAGACACAACAGGTGTCTGGACGACAGCCTCCAGTGCGGGCTGTGGCGCCACTTGCTGGCGAACCTCGAAAACGGGCTTGTCTTCAGTGATAAACACCTCCTCGACAGGAGTTGGTGATGGTGCTGGCGCCGACACCGTGCTCTGCTCCGTCTTGGTGGCAACAAACGATCTCAAGCTCGGAGGCAGCTCAAGCGGCGGGCGGGTCTCTCTTTTCGTGACCGGATGTTTCTCTGGAGTCGTCTTTGCTGGGATAGAAGGAATCTCAATGAGGGGCACCTTCTTCGCGATCGTCCGCTCCTTCAGTAGTCCAGAGGGAGCTTTCGGAGGAGTGGGTGGTCGCTGTGCCGCCAAAAACTCCGCCACCTTATACGAAACCCCACCCAAAGAGCCTCCTCTCTTCTTGCTATGAGACTGGATCTTCTTGAGCTGCTGCGCGTACTCGTTGGTGCTGTGCTCCAATGGCTGAACTGCGCCAACACGCTGGGCAGAGTCAAAAAGGACCTTTGCCGCCGCTGCGAAGCCGGATACCGGCCCTTTGGGTGGAGGCGGCATCTGTACAGATTCCTTTCGGGGATGAAAAGGAAAAAACAAAGAAGCTGAAGAAGCGGAAAAAAAACGTAGCAAGATGAAAGAAAAAGATGTGCTCAAACAGGCATAGAGCTCATCACTTTGCGCGAGGAGTAACCCCTCCGTTCCCGTTGACAGAAGCCCTATAAATCTCGCGCAACGCCGCAACCCGGAAATACAAAGACCGACGCATATGTTCGCGCTTCTTCTCCGCAAACTGCGAGGCGTAGCCCTACTAAGAGCAACGCACAAAATAAGCACTTGATAGTCGTTCACCAGTTCCTCGGGGATCACTGATTTTCGTATAAAGGTGCATATCAATAGACTCTAACATCGACCAACAATACAACGAAAAAACAAACTAGCAGCAGCGAGCCACACCAAGCAGCGTCAATGTAGTTGCGCACCGGCCGTCACAAGTGCAGCGCCGCCCCGTACGTGGCGCCAAATGCGTCGTGCAGGCGACAGGAGTCCACTACCATTTGATATGGCTGAAGAAGAAAAACGAAAACCTCCTCCTTGGCGTCAAGCAGCTCATCAGCACAGCGTATGGGAATGCGATCATCGCCGATGCATACCTCTATCAGCGAGACTTGGCGAAGCAGCTCGATTTCCTCCACGAAAGCGACCCGGTTAATCGGCCGCAAGACATTCATACATTTCCGCTGGGCCTGCTGCGTGATTGCCAAGAGACGCTCCAGCGGTAGGCGACAGTCCACCTCCCTCTTCCTGATGAGCTCCTCTGTCTCTTTGCCGAGGACAGCCACAGTGATGAACAGGACAGGCATTCGCATGGTCGTGATAAACTCGACAAATCTGTCGTGGAAAATATGCCGCACAATACCATGGATCTCGCGCAGCGTGATAATGCCATCAGCAGAAGAGACATCGAAAGCGTCATCCTGCATCCGCATTAAGACACCACAAATGGCAGCAGATGCAGACTGCAAGAGTCGCCGCACATCACCGTAGTGCGACGCCGTTTGCGTGCAGAGCTGATTGACCGCCTGATCCGCAAAGAGTTTCGGTTCTATAGCGCCGACACGATGCAAAAGAATCTCACGCAGTTCCTGAGTCCCATACGACGAGAACACGAGCTGATTTACCACACCGAGACGGCTCTTCGTTTTCGCATCAAGTTGCAGTTCCATGCTGTTGGAGATGGTGATCAGCTTGCAGTTCGCGTACGGGAGAGTAAGCCAATCGACTACTTTGAAAAGTGCCTTGGAATGTTTTTCCAAAATTTTATCCACCTCATCGACTACAATTACGCACAGAGCAGGAGGCTTGCCGACCCACCCGTGCCGGAAGCGCTTTTCAATGCGCGGAGCGCATTGCGCTAACGGGCATGGCTCCACCGCACCGAGTCTCGCCTTCGTTAAGTGATGATGGAGGGTATAGTAGATATCAGAGCTCTTTTGAACGACAAAGCCGTTAAGAAAGACGGCTGTCGGTTGCGCACCCCGTCGCGACGCCACTTGCGCCAGTGCAAAGTTTACGGTGGCTGTCTTGCCTGTACCAGGCATTCCAAATATCTGCATCGTGTGATGCTTCTCATCTTCAAGGAATTCCTGTATTGCACGTGCGTGGTCTCCTCTGCAAACAAGGTCCTTTCTGGAGAGCGTGCTCGAGACACTCAGCGCCTGCACGCCTTCCTTGAGCGCCCGCATCACATCCTCCTGCTGCGTCGCTCGCCGGCTCCGCTTCATTTCTGGCACGGCAGCAACACTTCTCTCTACAGAGCCAAACCACAAAGATCAAGAAGCACAGAGAGAGAGCGGGCAAACAAAAAGGAATGTAGATTCGATCAGGAATGAAAAGCTGTTGTGCCTTTGCTCTTCACTTGCCAGAGCACGCCAAAACCACTTCCTAGTTGCAGAATCAATTTCCAACTCCGGCATTGACATACATTGCGCACCGCGAGATTTTAGCCAGAACAGCTCACACCTACCAACGTAGAGCCGCAAAAGGCGCACCTCAGGGCAACCTTTCACGATAAGGCATCACATATTGACAACGCCCGCATTCCCTACTCCGCTATTCATTGTTCCTCCAAACCAAAGAGCCTTTCTAGAGTAGTAGATGTACAATGGCTGCGTTGCCTGAGCGGCGACTGTAACACAGAAGCGAAAACAAAACAAAAGCAACACAGCACGACTGCCGGCGACACGCCAACAACAATGACGCTGAGGTGCACAAAAGACACGTAATCGAAGTCGAAGATGGCATCCCCGTCACTCTGCTTATACACCACCAGCACCGAAAAGTGCATGGATCAGTGACCTCCTCTTCAGCATCTTATCGGAAGTCACCAGGCCAATTTTGCCATCCCGCACAAAGTAAAGCTCTCTCCACATCGGCAGCACCCCAAGAAAGCGAAAGCCGCTATTCCCGAACTCTGCCATTCCTCTATCCCACTGAAACTTTCGTTGGTAAGTTCCTTCATCAATCTTCTCGATGGGCACCGGGTCGAGATATCCCTTTTTGGCGAATCGCGCCTCATCTATGAGCAGAGTGTGAACGCGCGGGCCATGGTGCATTCCGCCCCACGGGCAACCCATAGATGCACCTGGCGCTAAAAGCTTGTATGCCTCTTCGCCCTTGCCCTCACGACGAAGACGCAAGAACTCCTCAACCACCTCCATGGCTGCGGTTGCGAACAGCTCCTTCAAATCGAAGAGTATCTACAGAAACAAAGAAAAACGAGGTACGGATCAAAAGACTCAAGCGCCCAGACCAAACACTCACCACACTATGCTAAAGAGTTCCTTGCGATACGCCGGCTGCAACACTTGAAGAAGTGGGACTGGAGAGTAGAAAAAAAATACCTCGTCTTTTGCGTATTCTGAGAGTTGAAACGCAAAAAAAAAAACACGGCACCTATTATCAGCTAATGTCTTGAGAGGTTGAAAAGCCCATAGAGAAGCACCGAAAAGAAAGGGGAAAGACAAAAAAGCAGGGTAGACTGAAACACCAGCAACAGAGTCGACCATGAGACGAAAGTCGTCCAGCTTCATGCAGCGTCACTTGAGTCTTATTCAAGCACGTCCGGAGTAAGAGACATGATTGCCAGCAATGTCATCCGAGAGTGAAGAAGCTACTTCCGCTCCTTCGCTGAGTCGGTTTGAGAGGCATGGAACTTCCACAAGAATTTGAACGCTATCCGCAAGAACAAACCACTACACAATTATGAGAAGACACACACACACAAAAAAAGCAATGCATGCGAAGAGTATCTTATATACGCACATCCACGAATAGCAGTTTCACGATGAGACGTTTCTCCTCCTAAACGCCTCTCTCGGAGAGCAGTCGCAGTACTCGAGGGCTACAGAGCGGTGAAATTCCTCTCTGTCTTTCTCGCGCATCTCCACCGCCTTGCGAGCGCGCTCCGCCAGAATCGCTGGATACGTTGGGTCTAGAGTCATCCGAACAGCCTCCGCTACATCGTCTTCCGGCTCATCTGTTTGCTCCTGGAGCATCCTGATAAGGCGACTCTTGTAGTCCCCCCAGTCACCGCCCATCAAGCGCACGTGATCCTTCAACGCTTTCTGCCGCTCCAGCCCCATATTCTTCGTCCGCCATTTTTCCATACTCGGCGGCTTGGCGCCAGGAATGCCGTGAATGAACCCAAAGTGACCAATCGACTCAGTCCTGTGCAGAATCCACAGCTCGGAGCGCAGCTTCCTCTTCAACTCGGGATGGCATTCAATAGCCGGCTCCAAAAACTTTGTGCGAATATTGCCAGAGTACCGTGCCGGAGTGTCATAATAGTCCAGGATAACAAATCGGCGATTGATTTTCACCTCATACTCGATGGGGTGTGGGTAGTCCGGAAACAACAACGCGTGGATATTCGTACAGCACACTGCGATCACACCGTTCTCCGTAAGATGCGGAGATACCTTCTCGAAGAATTCCTCTAGTTTCCCGGCATAGCCCTGTGCAGTTGGCGCAAATGCGTCGTTCTCACCCTCCCACAGCGCGGACACAATCTCCTCATCCGGGTAAAAAATCACAAGGTCGTATTTGCCCTTTCGGGACCCTTCCCTCATCTCGTCAGTGACTTCCGGAAACAACTCCGCCACCTGAAAGCTGACATTCGACAGCTTTGGCGAGCGAGCGGCATCCTTCCGACATGCTTCGATGAACCGAGGCCGCGAGTCCACTCCGCGCACCATCGGCACATGGCAAACCTTTGTTGCAAACGCCACAACACCTGAGCCGGCATTGAGAACAAGGGCCTTGTGCAGCATGAGGGGCCCACGAAAATTTTGAAGCCAGTTCTTGAGCAGCAAGATCGGCTCCTGGGTAAATTTGCTAGGCGGCAGTGCACCATAGGGCAAGTGCAACCGGACAGACTTTGGCAGCGCCGGCTTCACCAACGTCCCCTGCTCAAACGAGGAGAAACTGCGTACCAGCTGCACATACTCGCTGTATAGCAGGTGCGTGTGCTCTGATACCGGAAAATACTCCTCTACATATGCCTGAAAGCGCCGCCACAGAACTTGAGACCACTTGTAGTTATCAAAGTACAGGTTCTGTACACCGAAACTTTGATTCAGCTCGGCGTCGTTGAAATCATCGAGCGTCCAAAAGTCTCGGCGAATGAGAACACGACCGAGGATCTCTTTTTCTCGCAGGTGCAACGTCAGCACATCTTGCGCCGAGACAATGGGGTACTCCGATCTACACAACGCCCGCGCTCCCACACTTACCTTGTGGATCACCTCGATTCGATTCAGCGGTGCCACAAAGTGACCTCGCTTTAGTAGCGCATACACCGAATCAATCGACTCACTTCCGTCCACAGGAACATAGCCGAGAGGATACCGCGCCGGATCAAGGGTCGACTCCGGTCGAAGAGTAAGCCGTCGATGCTGGCACCCGCGCAGCGTCCACAAATGTACTCTGCGCATTATTTCATTCTACACAGTCCGCTAATGATCTGAGTGGTTGCCAGCCTACAATAGTAATTTGATGCCGGCAGAAGCACAGGTTCAAACGCATGCCAAGAATCCACAAAATTAGGTGAAAGAATCACCCAAACCATCAGCACCAAAAAAAAAAGGGATGAAGAGAAGCGGTATGAGAGTAGTACTGTAGTCATGAAACCTCATCAGCTTTGCCAGGCCGAAACAAAGCTCCGTGCAGTCATGCTAATGTCAAATACACTGCGAACAGTACCCGAGAATCTCTTCGTCAAGATGAAAAGCATTAATCACACCTATGAGCGGCATCAAAGCCAAACATACCGCTTTTCGAGAGAAAACGATGGGCCATGCATTTATACGAGCGGTAACCAACAGGCGGCAATGCATAACCAGATACCTGGACAACTATCTTGACAGTGAACGGGAAAAGTACGCAGCATCCCAATCTCACATCGAACCGGATCCAGATGACAGCGACGGGTTCATCATTCCTTCCAGAACCGTAAACCGCTATACTGTGAGCCGACGTTTCGAAGGAGAAAAGGTAAAGGGACTTGTGGTTTCCTTATAAACGGAAAGGCAGCATCACGATGAGGCAAAGAAGGAAGTGCAGGTGACTCACAGAGGAGGCCAAGTTAAGGTGATCCAAGACGAGATACAGGCAAAGCGCCAAGGATCATAAACGAGGGCTGGCGTGAAGCCGACGACTTGTACCCGTTTTCGAAGATGCAATGCCTTGATCAAACAGAAGTGCGGGATGTTAGTGATGTATGCAACCTCAGCGCTTCCTTTCGGCAGCCACCTCAAGACGTGGGCAATGAACGGTATCCGAGCACCTCCGCAGTCACGCGATTTTCGGCTCATAGCCCCCATACTTCCGACTGCCCGCGCACGCGCTTGTATTCACCATTAATGCTACCGAGGGCCAAAAGAATGACATTCCTGGGGATGTTAGCGACGTATGTGCGGCCTTTTGGTGAGCTCTGGCCCGCGGGAGCCTTGAGCGCCGCCGTGTCCAGGAGGGGGGGGGTGCGGGCCACGCCTTCGACGACAACGCACGAAAACCGGGCGTTCCCTGGGGATCCTGCGAACGCACCAGGAAACAAAGTATGACAACGTGTGGCTTGATTTCCTTCATGAGATAACCGCTACACATACATAGTGCTCGCCAAAGCTTTTTGTGCGCCTTCATCCTGGCACGCCACCTCTCTCCCCTAATACGCAACAAATCGATCGGGAAGAAACATAGTCATTACGGTCCTCAGCCAGCGTAGGGTTTTGCTGTTCGATAAGTTCAGAGTTTTCCCCCGTGAAAAATGTTGGCGGCCGCCTCACCTTTGGTATGCGTGCATCACACTTCGAATATACTTGGCCACCCATTGCGGCGTCGTTTCATTTGCGGAGGGGGGCTACATGATAAACTCCCGTTGAGTGCAACGCATGGTGGTCAGCATTGCCGCCCTCAACCGTTGTCGACCAGTGTGCGCTATGCTGCGGCACTCATGCCAGCAACTGTGTTAGTTTTCGTCTACCATGGATGTCGCCGAGATCACCACCCTTATTCACTGCGTATTCATCGCATAGCAAGGGCATTCGAAGAACATGCTGCTGTATATATGGGCGCCACAACCTCACATCGCCGGGTCTGTGCAGGCTGGGAAAATGCTCGGTGACGACGGGGTGCGGCTGGCAAAAGCAAGCGGTGCTCCTATAGGTGGGAGGCGCACGCCCAAATGCTGCCATCGAGCTTCCCATCCAAAATGGCAGCGTCCCAAAGTCTCTCGCGACCGCTGCACGTCACGTCGCTGGCTGCCGCCGCACTCCGATTCACAGTCTGAAGCCGTGGACAAATGGACGGTGGCCATCATCCTTCGTCTTGGTTTGCGACAACACAGTTCGGCAAGTCCGTAAAATCTTCTTTCATCTCTGCGGGCGATCCCTGTCTGGCTGGTGCGCGGCTAGTCGCACAGCATTGGCAACGCGCGGGCAGAACAAGGACGAAGAAGAGGGGCACCAGATACACACAAACGATAAGTTTGCGCTGCACGCGTTGCTGCGCCAGCCGCTGAATCTACAGCGCCG